>NC_139624.1:111619712-111642212 GCF_964638095.1 Poromitra crassiceps
CTGTCTGCTACTCCCCTGCATTACAGTTTGTCTGCTTCTCCCCTGCATTACAGTCTGTCTGCTTCTCCCCTGCATTACAGTTTGTCTGCTACTCCCCTGCATTACAGTCTGTCTGCTACTCCCCTGCATTACAGTCTGTCTGCTACTCCCCTGCATTACAGTCTGTCTGCTTCTCCCCTGCATTACAGTCTGTCTGCTACTCCCCTGCATTACAGTTTGTCTGCTTCTCCCCTGCATTACAGTCTGTCTGCTTCTCCCCTGCATTACAGTTTGTCTGCTACTCCCCTGCATTACAGTTTGTCTGCTACACCCCTGCATTACAGTCTGTCTGCTACTCCCCTGCATTACAGTTTGTCTGCTACACCCCTGCATTACAGTCTGTCTGCTACTCCCCTGCATTACAGTCTGTCTGCTACTCCCCTGCATTACAGTCTGTCTGCTACTCCCCTGCATTAGTCAGTCTGCTACTCCCCTGCATTACAGTCTGTCTGCTACTCCCCTGCATTACAGTCTGTCTGCTACTCCCCTGCATTACAGTCTGTCTGCTACTCCCCTGCATTACAGTCTGTCTGCTACTCCCCTGCATTAGTCAGTCTGCTACTCCCCTGCATTAGTCAGTCTGCTTCTCCCCTGCATTACAGTCAGTCTGCTACTCCCCTGCATTACAGTTTGTCTGCTACTCCCCTGCATTAGTCAGTCTGCTACTCCCCTGCATTACAGTCTGTCTGCTTCTCCCCTGCATTAGTCAGTCTGCTACTCCCCTGCATTAGTCAGTCTGCTACTCCCCTGCATTACAGTCTGTCTGCTACTCCCCTGCATTACAGTCTGTCTGCTACACCCCTGCATTAGTCAGTCTGCTACTCCCCTGCATTACAGTCTGTCTGCTTCTCCCCTGCATTACAGTTTGTCTGCTACTCCCCTGCATTAGTCAGTCTGCTACTCCCCTGCATTACAGTCTGTCTGCTTCTCCCCTGCATTACAGTTTGTCTGCTACTCCCCTGCATTACAGTCTGTCTGCTACTCCCCTGCATTAGTCAGTCTGCTACTCCCCTGCATTACAGTCTGTCTGCTTCTCCCCTGCATTACAGTCTGTCTGCTACTCCCCTGCATTAGTCAGTCTGCTACTCCCCTGCATTACAGTCTGTCTGCTTCTCCCCTGCATTACAGTTTGTCTGCTACACCCCTGCATTACAGTCTGTCTGCTTCTCCCCTGCATTACAGTCTGTCTGCTACTCCCTTGCATTACAGTTTGTCTGCTACTCCCCTGAATTACAGTCCGTCTGCTACTCCCCTGCATTACAGTTTGTCTGCTACTCCCCTGCATTACAGTCTGTCTGCTACTCCCCTGCATTACAGTCTGTCTGCTACTCCCCTGCATTAGTCAGTCTGCTACTCCCCTGCATTACAGTCTGTCTGCTACTCCCCTGCATTACAGTTTGTCTGCTACTCCCCTGCATTAGTCAGTCTGCTACTCCCCTGCATTACAGTCTGTCTGCTTCTCCCTGCATTACAGTCTGTCTGCTTCTCCCCTGCATTACAGTCTGTCTGCTACTCCCCTGCATTAGTCAGTCTGCTACTCCCCTGCATTACAGTCTGTCTGCTACTCCCCTGCATTACAGTCTGTCTGCTACTCCCCTGCATTACAGTTTGTCTGCTACTCCCCTGCATTAGTCAGTCTGCTACTCCCCTGCATTACAGTTTGTCTGCTACTCCCCTGAATTACAGTCCGTCTGCTTCTCCCCTGCATTACAGTCTGTCTGCTACTCCCCTGCATTAGTCAGTCTGCTACTCCCCTGCATTACAGTCTGTCTGCTACTCCCCTGCATTACAGTCTGTCTGCTACACCCCTGCATTACAGTCAGTCTGCTACTCCCCTGCATTACAGTTTGTCTGCTACTCCCCTGCATTACAGTCTGTCTGCTACTCCCCTGCATTAGTCAGTCTGCTACTCCCCTGCATTACAGTCTGTCTGCTACTCCCCTGCATTACAGTCTGTATGCTACACCCCTGCATTACAGTCTGTCTGCTACTCCCCTGCATTACAGTTTGTCTGCTACTCCCCTGCATTACAGTCTGTCTGCTACTCCCCTGCATTAGTCAGTCTGCTACTCCCCTGCATTACAGTCTGTCTGCTACTGCCCTGCATTACAGTCTGTCTGCTACTCCCCTGCATTAGTCAGTCTGCTACTCCCCTGCATTACAGTCAGTCTGCTACTCCCCTGCATTACAGTCTGTCTGCTTCTCCCTGCATTACAGTATGTCTGCTACTCCCCTGCATTACAGTCAGTCTGCTACTCCCCTGCATTACAGTCTGTCTGCTACTCCCCTGCATTACAGTCAGTCTGCTAGTCCCCTGCATTACAGTCAGTCTGCTACTCCCCTGCATTACAGTCTGTCTGCTACTCCCCTGCATTACAGTCTGTCTGCTACTCCCCTGAATTACAGTCTGTCTGCTACTCCCCTGCATTACAGTCTGTCTGCTACTCCCCTGCATTACAGTCTGTCTGGCAAATGCTTTTTTAAGTAATCAAGCAAGACCCTTTTTTGGATTGATACCCTGTTCAAGACAACTCGGAACACTAGAAAAAACGAGCTCCGACCTGTAAAAATGAATTGAACGGTTGTCGAGGTCGGAATTACAGGTCGGAATTCGGGTATCATTTCAGAGCTCCGCTCTCTAAATTAGTAAGGACTTTAAAATGGGAGTAATGTGTTCTCCCCTTCTGGTCCCGGGCAGCACTTGGGCAGCAGAGTTCTGAACCAGCTGTAGTGGATTTAAAACTGTTTTGGGAAGACCAGACAGGAGGGCATTACAGTAGTCCAAAATGCTTGAGATAAAAGCGTGCATGTGGTCTTTCTGCACTGCAGATCAGCTGTCAATCAACAGTGTGTTTTTGTATTCAAACTGGAAACGTAAAATGCATCACTTCCTTTTTCCCATAAAAAAGGGCGACTAGTACGAGGCGGGACCTAGGGCGACGAAGATATTAGCAGGGCGACTGAGGGATCAACAGACTAGACGGACAATACATAAGATTAGAGACCCTAGGACGGACACAACAGTATTCGGACCCGAGGAGATCCAAAGAGTATTCAGAGAATACTACGAGAAACTATATGCCCAGCCGGAAGAGGTAGAGGGGGAATACGTAAATCAGTTTTTAGCAGGATTAGATCTCCCGTCCTTGGGGAAGGAACAAAATGAAGTTTTAACAGCCCCCATATCAGCTAAAGAAATATACGCAGCCATAGCACGTCTGAAAGCTAGCAAGAGCCCAGGTAGTGACGGATTCCCAAACGAATGGTATAAGACCTTTAGAGAAGACCTCGTCCCGATTATGGTGGATTCATTTAACTGGACACTCGAAAAGGCGGAGGCCCCTCCCTCGTGGAAAGAAGCAATAATTTCAGTTATTCCTAAGGAGGGTAAGAATAAAGAATACTGTGAATCATACCGACCCATATCTATACTAAACGTAGACTATAAGCTGTTTACTTCTATAATGTCGAAGAGAATGGAACAATTCCTCCCTAGATTAATAGACGAAGACCAAACGGGTTTTATAAAAGGCAGACAGACTCAGGACAACATTAGACGCTCAATTCATATCATCGACCATATAGATAGACACCAACTGGAAGCAGCTCTAATTAGTCTCGACGCGGAGAAGGCGTTTGACAGGGTCAGCTGGAGGTTCTTATTCAAGACAATGGGGAGACTTGGCTTTGACGATAAGTTTATTAAGTGTCTACAGGCACTGTATGACGGTCCATATGCCAGAATAAAGATTAACGGGCACCTAACGGGCAGGTTTAAACTGACTAGAGGGACACGCCAGGGATGTTGCGCTAGCCCCGCCCTCTTCGCGATTTACATAGAACCATTAGCACAACTGATTAGAGATAGCAGTGAATTAAGGGGCATTACGGTGTCGAATCGGGAACACAAGATAGGACTATTTGCTGATGACGTTATTGTTTTCCTCGAAGACCCAGATAAAACGTTCCCCAGCTTGATGAAGATACTAGAGAACTTTGGTCAAATGTCAGGATATAAGTTAAATGTTTCCAAAACGCAAATCCTCTCCATAAACTACACGCCCAGTAGAATGATTAAACAAAGGTTTAGACTGGAATGGGGGGCAGATGCAATTAAATACTTGGGGGTGACTATGACTAGAGACCTGACAGATTTATATGACAGGAATTACACAATAATCAATGAAAAACTGAAGAGAGAATGGTCCAAGTGGTCAACTTTGATTTTAGATTTTAGTTCAAGGATAGAGACCATCAAAATGAACATACTACCCAGACTGCTATATTTATTCCTTTCTCTCCCAGTTAAGATACCTGAAGACCAATTCAAGGCCTGGGATAAACAGATTTCTCGTTTCATATGGGCGGGCGCCAGACCTAGAGTGAAGTACAAAACATTACAGATCAATAAGGAAAGGGGAGGTTTGGCTCTGCCTGACCTGAGAAAATATTACTATGCTGCACAGTTAAGGTATGTGGTATACTGGTGTACACCTGATTATGAAGCAAGGTGGAAAGAGATAGAGATGAAAGTGGGTAAGGGCAAACCTCAGACTAGGCTGGGAGAGAGAGAAGGGATGGTGAGAAAGGGAGAGAATATGGTCCTGGATAATACTATAGATGTGTGGAGGGAAGTGGTGAGAAAATTTAGGATGGAGGGAGACATCAAACTTTTAATTTGGCCATCACAATCATATGGTTTTACACCGGGCAAATGGGATGCGAATTTTAAAAGGTGGGAAGTGAAGGGTATGACTACGATTGGGACCATGTTAACTGAAAAGGAGTTTTGTTCTTTTATTTCAATCAAGAGGGAACTAGAATTAGGGGAGTCGGATAGATATAGATATATACAGCTGAAACACTTTTATGATCAAGGGGTGAAGAAACACCTATCTGAAGAGGGAAATGGGCTGGTTAATTTTTTGATGGAGGCCCACAAACACACACCAACAAAAATTGTCTCCAAATTGTATAGAATTATTCAAAAAATGACTGGGGACAACACACTATATGTCATGGAGAGATGGAAGAAAGAAATGAATATTGATATAACAGAAGATGATTGGCATTCTATGTGTGACACACAACATAAGTCTACTCGATCCAGAGGATGGAGAGAATTCGGATGGAAAAATATAATGAGATTTTTTATTACACCACAGATCAAAAGCAGACAGACACACGAACAACAGATATGTTGGAGAAACTGTGGACAGATAAATGCCAATCATCTTCATATATTCTGGGAATGTGAAAAGATTCAGGGGTTCTGGTTGGACATCACTCAAGTTATGCAGAGGGTTATGGGGTATGACTTTCCAAAAGAGCCACAGATTATTTATTTGGGAAAAATTGAAGAACACATTGCGATGGGAGACCTTTGTTTGTTCCGGATACTGACACTGGCAGGGAAGAAGGCGATCACAAGGAGATGGCTGAAGGAGGAACCCCCTGAAGTGGGGGAGTGGATCAGTATTGTGGAGGAAATCAAAACAATGGAGGAACTTACTGCACGTCTGAGGACTAAAATAAATGCCCACTTCGACTCATGGAGGAAGTGGAATACTTACAGGACACCGGTCTAAAAAGGCTCCCCCACCGAGAGAGTAACTATTGGCCACTCCCCCTGCCAGTGTCGGTGCACTCATTATTTTCTCTATTTGCTTTACATGTCTATCCGGATCTCCTTTCCCTAAAAAAAAAAAAAAAAAAAAAAAAAAAAAAAGTGTTTGACCTTGGAATGGTGAAGATAATAAGTACCTAATTTAATAAAAAAAAAAAAAAAAAAAAAAAAAAATGGAAAATTGAAAAATTGAAAAATTGAAAAAAAAGAAAAAAGAAAAAAAAGTATATATATATTAAAAAAAAAAAAAAAGAATAAAAATAAATACCCACTTCGACTTATGGAGGAAGTGGAATAAATATAGGTCACTGGTCTAAGAAGATCCCCCCCATCAGGTGTTGTCCACCCCCCCCCCCTGTCAGTGTCAGCACACACATATTATTTTCTTTATTTGTTTTACATGAGTATCCAGGTCTCCTTTCCCCAAAAAAAAAAAAAAAAAAAAACTTGTCTGTCCTTGAAATGGTTAAAAAAAAAAAAAAAAAAATCTGTTAAAAAGAAAAAAGAGGAATAACTGAATAATAACAAAGTAAAAATAAATAAATAATTGCCCACTTCGACTCATGGAGGAAGTGGAGTATGGAATAAATAGGTCACTGGTCTAAGAAGATTTCCCCATCGAGAGAGAAACTGAGGTTTATCCCCCCTGTCAGCGCACTCATATTATTTTCCTTATTTGTGTTCTTGTTTATATGTATATTTTGGTTTCCTTTTCCTAAAAAAAAATGTGGATTTGTCTGTTTGTGAAAAGATGAAAAAAAAAAGTATAAAAAAAAAAAAAAAGGGCGACTAGACTAGACAGCAGCTGTTTAGAACAGGCAGTGGAGAAGATTTCATCAACTGGTTGGATAGGTTGGATCACTGTTGGGTTATATTACTTGGTGACAAAAGGTACACTTATTTATATGAAAATGTCATTGATTCATTCTTGTGTAGTTTAGTTTTGGTGTTTTATGTCACACAATAGTCACTTTGCTTTACACAGTATTAAGTTCTCATGCTTTCTTTATTTCTTTCCTCATTTGTGTTTTTCTATTTATATTTTGATTCTTATTTTATTTTAATTCTTTATTTATCTTTGTGAATATATTTTCCGGTTCTTTCTATACTGAGAGGACCCAACATATCAGCATTTCATTGCACTGGTTACCCTGTGTAGGCTCAGCTGAGTATATGACAAATAAACAGACAGGAAGTGGGTAGTGTCACACTCCCTTTCCCACCATTGGTATTTCCCACTCTATATTGTCCTGGGTCGCTCCAGGACTTGATGAATTTCCAGTCATAAGTCTGCTTCTTCTCTAGCTAGATCACTGGTTCTCAACGTGAGGTCCGAGGACCACCAGGGAGTCCCCAGCAAAATTGTTAAACTTCAGCATTATTTAATTTACAAGAAGTTAACACAGAATGTAGAAGAACGACTGTTTTGGTCATAGTTTCAGTTTTATCTCTCTATCTACAATACAGATAGTCATAGAATTCTGGACAAAATCATACCTAACAATACAAAATATTGGTTAGTCTGTGGCTCTAATGTGGACTAACTTAGGGCTCTAATGTGGACTAACTTAGTGCTCCTTGATATGAAAAAGTTTGAGAATCACTGCGATAGATTACTGCTGCCCCCAATGTTTTCTAATAACGCCTGTATTTGGAAGATACACCTATTGTGAGGAAATGTGGTGCATAACTATACAGTGGTTAGTCTGCCTGTTTGTCATCAGTTCAATCCCCTGAGAAACAGGCTCCGTCAGGGTGAGGGGGTTTGTTCCCACTGCAGCCAACCGTGCTAGAAAAACATCTACACATTTGTACCGTCAGCAAATGTGTTTTTCTCGGTGTGTTACTGCCGTAAACCACAGGGGGGAGGTGTTTCCCTGTATGGCTGACACTGCTGAGTCACACTGCAGTCAGCTCAGAGACTCAGATTAGATTTGATAGATGACAAATGATAGATTTGTGTAGGTGGGCAGGAGGAGGAAGGAAACCCAAAACCATCAAACTGACAAGCAAAGGCACAAGTGGATTGGATAACAGGATCTGAAAGACAGCAGAAGACAATATGCTGAAAAAAATGACTAAGATGATAAGTCAATAAAGTACATTTAAATTACACAATGAAGCTCCAATATTAGCGAGGTGAGATTTTTTTTAATTAAGTAGTAGTGTGTGTGGGAGTGTCACTGCTCCACCCTCTGCCGATCTGGGGAGAGCCGTAGACTAACACCATGCTTCCTCCGACACATGCGCAATTGCCAGGCGCTTCTTTTCACCCGACAGCTGGGAGCTTCACCGGCAGGACGTAGCACGTGGGAGGATCGTGCTATTCCCACCAGTTCCCTTCTGCCCCGAACAGGCGCCCCGACCGACCAGAGGAGGCACTAGTGCAGCGACCAGGACACATACCCTTAAGGCGATGGTTCCCAAACTGGGGTACGCGTACCCCTAGGGGTACGTGGAGCTAATACAGGGGGTACTTGAGAGAAAGGATAAAATGTAAAAATGTAAGAATAAATCATGATTTTTTATATATAAATCTGCTCAGGAGGCACTAATTGCAACTCTTTTCCTCCATTTCTTACTTTGTAATGTTATATTCTTCAAAAAGTGGGTTATCATTCATTCATTGCATCATATGCTATAGTTTTCTCTTACAGTTTTCTAAGCAAAATGTTGTAGTTGGATAAACGGTAAAGGGGTTACTTTGATTCAGAAATGAGGGAAAGGGGGAACTGAAGCCAAACAAGTTTGAGAACCACTGCCTTAAGGGATACACCAACATTTTGGGAGATTGGCCTATTTGCCATAATGCCGACAGTAATAAGCGAATCTCACAAAATGTTGGCGTATCCCTTTAATCCGGCTTCCCACCCGCAGACACACCAATCATGCCTGTATGCAGACACAGCCAATCATGCCTGTATGGATGCCTGACCATCAACCAAGCCGGAGGTAACACGAACCTGCGACCCTGTGTTGGTAGGCAGGGAACAGACCGCAACACTACCCGGACGCCCTGTTTCATCCATTTTATGTGGCAAACAGAGGACCAGAGGGCTCGAGCGAGCGCAGGGACAAGTGATGCACGTCAGCCAGGGTAAGATAATAAGATATACTTTTATTGTCCCCTTAGGGAAATTTGTGCTTGACTCCGTCCTGCAGTTGCACAGTAGATAAAATCACACATTGGAAACATACATGGTAGAAAGTAGCACACAGCATCCAAACAGTATGCAGTACACTCATTTACACTTAGTGGTTGGCACTGACGGCACCTTGCTAAAACCTTAAGGCTACAAGCACCTCTACCTGTCACTGTTCAGGAGCTTAATGCTACAAGCACCTCTACCTGTCACTGTTCAGGAGCTTAATGCACCTCTACCTGTCACTGTTCAGGAGCTTAATGCTACAATCACCTCTACCTGTCACTGTTCAGGAGCTTAATGCTACAAGCACCTCTACCTGTCACTGTTCAGGAGCTTAATGCTACAAGCACCTCTACCTGTCACTGTTCAGGAGCTTACAAGCACCTCTACCTATACCTACCTGCCTATAGCGGTTCAGCCTGCTCTTGGGGACTCTGAATCTCCTACCAGAAGGTAAGAGCTGGTACTCTGGGTGGAGAATGTGGGTGGGGTCGGACACTATTCTCCGGGCCTGTCTGATGATTGTCTGCTCATAGGTGGTTTGGAGGGATGGATGGTTTGTGATCCCCATGATTTTCATGGCAGGGTCTTTTGCACATGCTCACCTCTGCCTCTGGGTTGGGGTGCCAGCTAACATGACACATATCCCACACAGAAACTGACAAACACCATTTGATTTTGGTCCCTTCAAATGGAAGTCGCAAACTCGTGAACATTACATTGTGAACTCGAAGCTTTCAGAAAATTTCCAATTTATGTTGTAAACACGGTAAACACAACCCCAACTGAAGGTAACATTTGTATCACTATGAAATTGGGAGATTAACGGGAGAAATGACCAATCGGGAACACAGTGGGAGAAAGGGTTTAAAATAGGGAGACTTCCACGAAAATCTGGAGTGTTGGCAGGTATGTGCTCTCTGTGTGTGTGTGTGTGTGTGTGTGTGTGTGTGTGTGTGTGTGTGTGTGTGTGTGTGTGTGTGTGTGTGTCTGTGTGTGTGTGTGTGTGTGTGTGTGTCTGTGTGTGTGTGTGTGCGTGCACGTGTGTGTGTGTGTGTGTGTGTGTGTGTGTGTGTGTGTGTAGCGTCTACCTGGCATGGAAGATGGAGGATCCACTTCACTCTTTCTTGTTCTCTTCATAATCTCCTCGATTCTCTGCAAGATCAGAAGAACACAAATCACCTGAATTTATAGACAAAGACTGAATCTACCCTCTCCCCTGAACAGGCACCCCGACCGTCCAGATGAGGCACTAGACCAGGGCTCATACCTTTAATCCGGGTTTCCTACCGACAGACATGGCCAATTGTGCCTGTATGGACGCCAGACCAAGCCAGACCAGACCAAGCCAGACCAGACCAAGCCAGACCAGACCAAGCCAGACCAGACCAAGCCGGGGATAATACGCTTGAACCTGCGACCCTCCTGCTGGTAGGCAGGGAATCTACCACTGCACTACACGGATGCCCACAATGAAATACATCTTGTCCTTTTCACAATATTCAGAGATGTGGAATGTGGAACCTGAACTGAACTCAAATGGTGCAAAAAAAAAAGAAAAAATGCTGCATCTGATTAATCTCATTTTGGATTGAACATCTAATTATTCTGTGATTCACTTTATGAATTCAGTTTATGAATATGAAACATGCTGAAATCTGTTCAGTGTGAAAAGAAGCAGTGTGTGAGTGGAATGTTAAGAGTCTGTATGTGTCAGTGATGGACAGGGTTCGTACAACTTTTTAACACGTTCACTGCCAATGACGTATTAATACGTCAAAAATAATCCAACGGTTGACTGCCAATGACGTATTAATACGTAAAAAAAAAATTTTTTTTTTTTTTGACCGTGGGATGTGCATCTAACCCTTTTACATCTCTTATATAATTATTGGAGCCACCGAACGTTTACAACCCATTCCACCGAGCCACTAAGTGGCGACAGTGCTCTCCTGACTAGAGGAAGGCAAGCAAAAAGCAGCCATTCTCATGAAAATGGATGGGGGAAAACGCTTTCGTTTTCGCGCTGATTGCTGGCGATGCGGGATTGCAAATTTGCATAATAGATTACAGGTGGAACACACTTTGAAACACGCAGCATAAATATGACCAGAATCGCAAAAGCTTCTCTCAACCAAAACTCCAAGAAGCGAGCGAGTCCATCCAGACTTCCTCAAACAGCGGCCGCGCAGACAGGCAGCAGCAGCAGCAAAGCAGTGAGACTGGTGACAAGCTTGTGACGGCCGCTGCAGCCAAGAAGAACGCCCACGGAGGGAGGAGTTGGAAGCAGAGGGGGGTTTCCTGCTGTTATGGAGGAAATTACTGTTCAAAACTATTGTTTAGATGTCTGACGTCTTACTGATGCCAAAAATGAATGGTTAAAGTGACTGTTCTATCGAATTTCACAAAAAGCCGTTTATCTCTGAATAATTTTTCTGACGCTGAAACCATGCTGTATTCAACTGCTAATGCTTACATAACTACTAACTCTACAAACTAACTCTTTTAGACAGAGAAAGCACACATTCTATTAGTTCTTTTGAGATATTGTGTGTTCACAAAATCTTAGCAGAAAAGAATCCTCGGATCTTGAAATATGAGCCAGAATCCTCAAAAAAACCCTCTGGCAGAAGCTAACTACAGTAAAAAAAAAACGTCTGGCAGTGAATGTGTTAACAGTCAAATTCAAGCACTTTTCAAGCATTTTCGGAGCGGAGGGCAGATAGTCGCCCACTGGCCCTCATGACGTGGAGTAGAGCTGAACAGAAATATGGACCTTTTCATTTAGGAGCCCATGACACTCAATCTAGCTCCGGTCCACTCCACTGTCTGCTCCACGTCGTGTGTGAGATGCCAGGAGACAATAAATATGATGACGGAATCGTTTCATTTCAGGTATTAAAAGATTTTTGCTTGACATGAGTGACTGTGTAGATGAAACACCAGATTATGATGAAAATCAAGCACTTTTCAAGGAGTATTCAAATTCAAGCATATTCTATAGAAAACATGACTGTTAAAATCAAGCATTTTCCAAATTTTCAAGACTTTGTACGAACCCTGGATGGTGTTTGATGGTGTGTGTGTGTGTGTGTGTGTGTGTGTGTGTGTGTGTGTGTGTGCGCATGCGTGCGTGTGTGAGACCTTCTTCCTCTGCAGTCTCTCCTGTTCTTCCTGGATGTGTAGCAGCTCTCTCTCCTGTCTCTTCCTCTCTGCCTCTCTCTGGGCTCGCAGGAAGGCCTCCTCCCTCTGAAAAACACACACAGTTTGAGGCCGAGACCGACCAAACCCGGGGGGGAAAAAGAGTCAGTTATTGCCAGAAAAGGCTATGCAATTCATGTAGGCAGCGGCTCAAATCACATAGCACAACAGGGTGAGAGAGGGAGAGACTGAGAGAGAGAGAGAGATGGAGAGGAGTGAGCATGCAAGCAAGCAAACAAGAATGCCACAAACTAGCTGTGTTATTCAGTGTATAGTAGTGATGCACGAGTCACCCAGAACCCGCCAGGTCCCGCGGGCTGGCCCGCCACGCAGGCGGTCTGGGTTGGCAAATTATGAAAATATGGCGGGTGCGGGCGGGGCAGGCTCAGAACGTGACAAAGCAACATTATTTTATAATATAATTTAGTTAGAGCAGTGAAACACGCAGAGTAACCCTTTATTAAGACGTGAACTCTCTCTCACACGTACACACACTCAGTGAGTCTGAAGCCGTCTGCACCTGCTGCACTAGTAAAGAAACGCTTCAAATGAGGTAGCCTATGTGCTCTCAAAACAAACATTTTGGAAGGATTATTCACTGTAATTATTATTTGAAGTGTCCATAAAATGAATGCCACGGCAGATTTTCTGTGTGGACTCGACTGTCCAACTTTACTGCAACATGAGCTACGTGACCAATTGAGAGCGCATGAGGTAATTAAAAGAAATCAGACAGCGAGTCTGAAGCCGTCTGCAGTACACCTGCTGTAGGCTACTCTCTATAGCCTACATGGTGGAGTAAAGAAACGCTTCAAATGAGCCTATGTGCTCTCAAAACAAACATTTTGGAAGGATTATTCACTGTAATTATTATTTGAAGTGTCCATAAAATGAATGCCACCGCAAATTTTTTGTGTGGATTCGACTGTGATCTATTTGTCAACTTTACTGCAACGTGAGTAGGCTAAGGCTACGTGACCAATTGAGAGCGCATGGTTATTAAAAGAAATGTGAAAGAATAAGAACTGTTTCTGTAGCCTACCTTTACCTGCTACCTCCATTTGAAGACCTTGGATTGAAGAAAGACTAGCTGAGTTTGTAACGCCGACGAAGCAGAAAGAACTCAACGACATGAAAGCAGCCGCGCAACGCATCCAAGCAGTAAAACTGTTGTCGCGCACCGGCACGCATGTGTGTGTCTGTCTGTGAGAGAGAGAAGGAGAGAGACGAGTTTGGACACCTTGGAGAGCTCTGCTGCGCTCATCGTGAGTCCAGAGAGATATTACATTAAATTGTCCGTTTGTGGGCTGCTGGGTTGGGTTGGGGTGGGCATTTTCAGATATTTTAACGGGCCGGGCGGGCGGGCTGGCTCCAATGACGGGTTGGGTTGGTGCGGGCGTTAAAAAACCCTGACCCGCGCATCACTAGTGTATAGGTACATCAAACAGGAGATGTTGGATGACTAAAATAAATAACTACATTTTAACAAGACAGAGAAAGTCTTGACAATTGACTCCAGAATTAGCAATCAGCACCATGGACAGCACTGAGTGCTCACTGCTCACATGTAAATACAGAATAGCCTACTGTAAATACACCCACAGTGTAAATACATACACACAGACTTTTTTTTCCACAGTCCAAGCCTATACCCAACCCAACCAATTAGCATAAATTGCCAGCCCGAACCCGGCCCTACCTCATAGGCTTAGCAAGTCAGCAGATTTCCAGCTAAAGTGTAGAAGCTAGTAGAGGCTTATGGGCGATAGTCTTGTTGGTTTAAAGTAATTATAGTGTCTCAAAGTGAATGTCGTAATGATTTAGGATGTTAAAAGGTGCATTGTGTAAGATTTTGCCAAAATTGTAGTTTAAAACGTTCAAAAATGAACTAAAACTACCAAGAGAATGTTGTGAAATAACAGTGTTGACTTCATGTCAAAGATGTCTATGTATTGTGTTAGACAGCGATATCTACTGAAATTAGCATGCTAATCAGCTGGCCCATCCTGTAATACTACTTGTACCTCAAGAGGTGATAGTGAGTCACTGTAGCGTCGAGTCTGCCCTTAGTCCAAAATGAGAGGAAGAAGAAGCCCCTGTGAGCATCGTAATGGCTGAACCTGGCATGGAATAAACTACTAAATCTACCAAATGGACCAATACTTGGCTAGAAAGTTTGAATAATCCACTAGCTAATAAACTAGGTTAGACACCCAAATCTGTTAATTTTACTATACAAATGGTTGTAGCATTTGAGCCAACGTTAGGCTACTGTAAAAGACTAGCCAGGACGCTCGGTTACATTAATGTTACTAACATAATTGATACAGATTTGGGTGATGTACCCCAGCCTACCAGTAGCTTTCAAACCATGTCAGGCTAATTTGAATTCTCAATCTAGCTAAAAGCAAAGAAAAGTGCAGTGCATTGTTGTCCTGTTGTCCTATATGGAGGGTGGTAGGGGGTGATATGCTGCTGCCCCCTGCTATTAGTTTGGAGCATCTGGCGAAATCTTACACATTGCACCTTTAAAATATTGTCTACGGATGGGTATTGTTTCATATTTTTCCAATACCGGTGCTAAAACTTTTAAAACGGTACCAATGACTAAACATTGCCTGAACCAATACTTTTTTTTTTTTTTTAACAGATTTAAAGTGGATTTTTTTTTAAGAGGATTTCAAGCGGCATGCTCCAAACGATAAGGTTAGTGAAGAGGCGTGCAGCGCTGGTTTCGGACCACCGGAGGGCGGATATTTCACTTAGCAGCTCGAGCATGGCACCTAAATGAGGTACCTAAATCTGCGTTGCAATTCAGTACTGGTAGTACCGGTTGTAAAGGTAACAGGTTTCGGTCCCTAATTGTGTCTGTCCTTGCCAGAATAATGCAGGGTTATGTGTATTAGAAATGTGCTGAGCCCTGACCTCTCTGTCCAGCTGCTCCTGCATGTCCTTCCATCGCCGCTCCTTCTGCCGTCTCTCCTCCTCCTCCCTGAGCCTTCTCTCCTCCTCCCGTCTTGCTCGCTCCTCCTCGGCTTGCTGTGCCGCTCTTTCCTGTTGCTCCCAGGCCTCCCGCTGTCTCCGCTGCTCCTCCTCGGCCCGCAGCCTGGAGAAACACACAGAGAGAGAGACACCAAGGTTATTATCATTAATGAAAACTAACAAAATAAAGAAAACTAGGCGTGAAAAAATATTTTTGTTAACCGAAATAAAATTAAAATTAGGCTTTACACATTTTTTTTTAACCGAAACTGTATTGTATGTTTACAAAACTAACTAAAAAATGTCTTTAGTGTTTGTCTTTGTCAATTTATTTCATATATAAGCCTAGTATTTTGAGTATTTCTTGAGTTTTTCTTACACATTACTTTTTCTGACCTTTTTGAATTTCTCCCTGATCAATACCCCAAATTACAAAAAAAGACTAACACTGAAACTAATAAAAAATAAAACTAAGCATTTTCAACAAACTAAACTAAACTAATTAAAACTAAACTGAAATTATAAGCAAAAAGTCAAAACAAAATAAAAAATAAAGACTATAATAATAATAATAATAATAATAATAATACAAAATTATGATATGATCTCTGTTATAAGGATGGAGAGGCTCAGATCCTTGAGAACCAATTCACTTAAAAAGTTTCTAACTATTTGGGACCCGTTTCTGGCCTACCTCGACGAGGTTAGGGCCGGTGGGTGTCTTGCCCGGCTGGTTTCTGTATATAAGCACCTTATGGATGGTAGCACCACATTATGATACCTGTTGATATATGTATGTTTTTTGTTTGTTTGTTTGTTTGTTTGTTTTCCGTTACTGTGTCTGAGCTTGTTCATTTTTGTTCATATATATTGTTAAAATTGAAAATAATATATATATATATATAAAAAACAACAACTAAGAAGCCAAACTAACAGCAGCCACTAGCCAAACACTGGTAAGTTAATCTACTCCACCAACTGTCATTTGTTCTATTCTAAACATCTAGTTGGCTCGTTAAAAAGTGAAAAGTGAAAATGGACGATGAATTTGTTTTCCTAGCAATTTTCAAAGGGCTCTCCTCTGCTTGTAGGGTTGGTGAACTACAAACCGGTGATTATTGTACTGCTGCAGTCTTTCTAAGTCACTCTGGACATGAGCATCACCTAAATGCCTGGGTGCTTTTTGGAGAGTCCATTGACCGTATAGGACTGTAGTGGAGAACCATACCAAACAAGATGTAAGCAGCTGTGCAGTGAAGCGAGTGATGCGATTTCGGTCCCAATCGATTGGCATGATGGAAAACGATGAAAAACAGCTGGCACACACACACACACACACACACACACACACACACACACACACACACACACACACACACACACACACACACACACACACACACACACACCTCTCGTCCTCCAGCCGTTGTTTCTCGTCCTGCTCCTTCTGGACACGGGCCAGGCGTCGTCTCTCAGCCAGCAGCCGGGACGCCTCCTCAGCATCCGTCGTCCCACCAACACTCCTGCCTGTGGGCGTGCCTGGAGACTCTGTGTGTGTGTGTGTGTGTGTGTGTGTGTGTGTGTGTGTGTGTGTGTGTGTGTGTGTGTGGAGGAGAAAAAGAGAGACAAAGATAGTCAAGATAATAGGGAGGCTTCTTCAGGGCAATGCCTGACTTTACAGCAGAAATACTCGGCGATCACCCTCTGCATCTTGCGTTTGGTGCGTGTGGCATAGATGGAGGAAACGGATGGAAGGTCGTGGCCAGTGATTTTGGACGCTATGCGTACCACCCTTTCCAACCGTTTCCTCTCAAGGGCGGTAGTGTTGCCGTACCACACTGTGACTGAGAAGGTGAGTACGCTCTCCACAGTGGCTCTGTAAAAGTGAGCCATCGCCTCCCCAGACACACCAAACTTCTTGAGCTGCCTCAGAAAGTGAAGCCTCTGGTGGGCTTTGCTCACAATGTTACTAGTGTTGACTTCCCATTTCAGGGAGCGGCATATGGTGGTGCCCAGAAATTTCAAGCTGTCGACCCTGTCGACGGGCTGGTCGCAAATGACCAGAGAGGGGGGCACTGAGCCGCTTTTGCGGAAATCAATAATCATTTCCTTGGTCTTATCTAAATTTAAAACAAGATTGTTTAAAGTGCACCAGTTGACTAGGGCTGCCACTTCGGCCCTGTAGGCAGATTCATCACCGTTTTTAATATACCCGACCACTGTAGTGTCATCCGCGTACTTAAAAAACGAAACAAATTGAGAGTGGGAAATAAAATCGTTGGTATAAAGTGCAAAGAGAAGGGCTGAAAGAACGCAACCCTGGGGGGCCCTGGTGTTGAGAGTCATAGTTCGAGAGAGCATGTTGCCTATTTTAACTACTTGCTTCCTGTTAGACAGGAAGTCGAGAATCCAAAGGCATAGAGAGAGATCTCTATAGATAATTTCACCTTTCATAACAACTGTACAACTCACCCGCTTATATGGCTGCAAAAAGAAGTCAGATTGCAGTGTTTCCCATACATAGGGGAATTTATGGTGCACTGGTAACCGGTTAAAATTAATTAACTGCAATTAACCATTTTGCCGACTTCAATCTCTCCAGAGCTTTCACTGCGTTATACCTCCAGTCCATCCAGTCAATCCCCTCCCCTCCCGTTTCAGAAAACTCCCGACAGCATGACCCGCCCTATTCTGCCTTTGATTGGCTTACTAACCTAAACTAACCAATCGTCACTCCTCATGCCTTAACCTAACCCAATCAAAGGAAGAGTTGGGCGGTTCTAGCAGTGCAAGGAACCAACAAAGAAGGATAAGACGTGTCTGTCATATGGAAGTGCTTGCTTATATCGCTATTGCACTTGACAGCTGTCTCCTCCTGTTTTATTCCAGAATCTCCGTGCTGCTTTTTCCTCTGAAAAGCTTATGCTGCCTTCCAGACAACTGGGACCTTCGGATTTTCTGGCCTCCTATTAGGAAAAGTGCCCTGGAACGGCACTCAAAGTGGGAGCTCCGACTTGAAAACTGGGAGAAAAAAATCTACCCCCACTAGGCTGGGAACCAGTTGTCTGACGTCACACAACAATGGCCGCAACCATGGAGTATGTAGTCCAAAGTATTAAGTGCCTAAATAAAATGTATAATAGAGTCTGTTACATTATGTGTCATTGATGCTCCTCATTTTCATTTAAATATGTAAGGAGGGTGCTCTGCTCGTTGTTAAGCTGTCTTGCTATTTGCCAAACAAAAAAAAGTTTGTCGCGGTCCGCCATGTTTCTTTGTTGCATTTTGCCTTTGTGCTTTTCCACGGGGAAACACCCACGTCCCAGGTGTCTGGAAGGCAGCATTAGCCTCGCTACTCGTGTGTGTGAGCATGTCGATAGTGTGGAGCCTATTTTTTATTTGAGAGTAAACGACAGCATCTGTCCTTATGTAATCGTAAATCTGGTGCCAGTACCAACACCCCCCGCCCCGAGATGGCGTTTGGAATGCCATTTCCACAGCACCCACCAATTAAAAGGTTTGGGGGAGAGAAACGACGTTAACAATTAACCGATTAACTGATTGTTAAGGTGTGCAACTAACGGTTAAGGAAAATGCATGAAATTCCCATCCCTAGTCTGGAATATGGAATATCTTTCAATAATCTATGATTTAGCTGCTAAATTCTCAAATACCGCCATCTGCTCGCTACCCAGGCACTTATGTATGTACTTAACCTAACTAACTTATCCTAACTAACTATCCGGTGTGCACAACATTGTCAGCCTAAACTCCGGCTGACACCCCAAGAACCTACAATCCGCTACAGAAAAATGTATATTGTTTGTTTATTAACTGGCCCCTCGCCTTCTATCATTTCACGAAAGTGGCCCCCGGGCAAAGCAAGTTGAGTATCCCTGACCTATAGGGAGAAATGTAGTTTGTCATTGTAAACCCACAGCACAGTAATGATGACATGTTCTTCATAGATCTAGCCTTTTAATTTTGCTCTTAAGGGAGCGTCAGATCCCAGCGTTTGGAAGCCCACCCATTGTTTTAAACGGCCGAACACACACCAAGAGCGCTTTGACGCGCGTCTAACTGCCTTGACGCTGGTACTCTGAAGCTGTTTCAATTTTCGAGCGTCAAATGAGGTTCCAGCAGCGACCAAAGCCTCTGAGCCCCCCCCCCCTCCCTCTCTGTCTCTGCCCACTTCCATCCCCGTCTCTGTCTGGATAAGTAGTGCTCCTCAAACTCTCACGGCAGTTTAAATACAGCAGCATTAATACGCTACACTAGCAAGACTACAACGTGAGAATAATGTTCTAAACACATCGGCTAGCAAAACATAGCCTATCTCTGGATGTCATGATAAGATTAGAATAAGTTTGGACAGAATTGCATAATTTCCCCCCGCAGCGCTGCCTTTTTTCTCTCCCCCTCTGCATGGCAGACCGACAGACAGGTAGGATGATCCAACTATCTATCCTCTATCCCAAGCTTGCCCAGAATGACGTGCCGAACAAAAGGCTATATTTCCCGCTGCAAAGTCGATCTCTGAGAAGAATACTGGAGGAATAAATGCATTCGAAACATATTGATCCAGAAGAGAGAATTGTAGCCTATTTTGTAGCCTACCTTTCCCCTGCAGTAGGCAGCAGCACTGTGCTCCAAACTGCGCGGGAGCTTCTCCCCATGTTTAGAAAGTGATTAAGTGGTTTATTGAGTCATGTCTAGCAGGGTAACTGCGGCGGATAGTCGGAGACCTGATTCTACGGTTATAATCCACAGTTCATGTTTAGAAGAGGCTTATGACAGGGGCTCAAACTACGGTATACATTTTTTTTTAATCGGTCAATTGTGCCTGGTTACATATAAATGAGTGGCCTTTTCCCCCAAATAGTGATGGTTCTGTCATTCTGTGGTGTATACATTTCAGATCTGACGCTTGCAGTGCGCTATAGGTGCAGAAATTGACGCGCGTCAAATGACGAGCGTCAGGTTTCGCTCCCTGTGCGTTTCGGGCTTTAGGTCGCTTTCACATATAAGCTGGTGGACTCGGTGCGATTTTCATTTGGTCTGGTTTGCTTTCACACATGCAATTTGTCACAAGCGCACCAAACTTTCTGAACAATGTCACGTGGTCTAAACAGTCACTCGTCTATTGGACAGAATAGAGAAGGGAAATCTCTCCTCTTCAGCAGGCTTCTTGCCTGGCTGAGGGCTGACTGAACACTGACTGAACAACACAAGTGAATCCGCAAAACACAAACCATGGAGCAACACCACCTGCGATATTGGGATTTCTGGTTTTACTTTGGTGTTACTATCAAATAATTATTTAACAAGAATGTGCCCAATATGAGCAGCAGATGAGGCAGCAAGCTGTTGAACATTTCATTCTGCAGATGAGAGTAGCCTAGGAGATAGGCAAGCCGGCCAGCTGTTGAGAAATGTGATGTTGTTATGACGACGTACTGTACGTCACGACGCGGTGCGCAGGTACTGTACACGTGTGCACGCCGCAGTGTTTGTTTTGCTCCCTTCTACCGTCTTCTACTCATGATGCAGTGCATGAGTGCATGAGATGCACTGGCGCTCTTGTGTTTAGTCCGTTTTGCTTTCACACAACAAACGAACCGCGCCAGGGTTCACTTGGAAGCGAACCGAGACCCACGTTTTCAAGTGGACCAGAGTTCGTTTGTTTGTTCCGCCACAGAGTTAGTTTGTGCTTTCACACCACCTCAAACGAACCGCACTATCCGAGGAAACGAACTCTGAAAGCGACCTATGTTTTGGGGCGTGACTGACAGGTCGCCTGTCCAGTGATTGCACAGCTCGCTGATAACGAACCAATAGCAGGCAGTGCTAGTCCAGAAACCAATGGGTGATGTCACGATAGCTACGTCCATATTTTCTTTTATGAGTTTGAGGTGACTGGGTCACCACAGGTGATTGGATCAGTGTATGACAGGTGAAGCTATGGCCAGGCCCGGCGTTGGTAACAGATTTACTCGCTCTAGGGGAGAGCAGAGCAAGGAACTGAAATGGATATTGATGTGATGGGTATATATACCACTCTCATAACATGTGTGTATCACTTAGGGTGTCGAGTCATAGTCTATTTTTTATTTGTCTTTATTGAATGTTCCAAAACTGCATGTTTAACTAAGAATAGGCTAATGATTATTTCCACCCACCACTTATTTCATTTGGTTACTTTCATGTCAAAAGTTTGTGAGGAACAAAGTATGCTGGGAGAAATATGCAAATGTGTTTGTCCAATGCTCCAATGGCATTGCTCCCTCTCAGAACTTGCTTGGATGTCCTAGTAGCAAAAGTAAACATAAATTAATAGCAGATGACGTCAGGGTTTAGCAAACCCAGATTGCAATGCTGAGTGAGTTAGCTGTGGCTCTGGCTGATGGACATGGTCTCAGTTAGATGTATGGAGAGAGACTCAGGTTCCTGAGGACCAACTCACTGAAGAAATTTTCAATCCACTCAAGGACAAAGTATTTAGCTAGAATAGCTAAATTCTTAGACAAGAAGACCATGAAGCTGTTAGCTATGTCTTTAATTCAATGTCACTATGACTATACCTGTATATCCTGGTACTTTACAAAGTATTTTCAATTTGTGCGGGATGCTCATGGCCGGAATACGAGAGGCAGTGTAACAGATCTGGAACTACCAAACCTAAAAAGCAAGGTGGAGAAGCACATTCCTCTACACGGGGGGAGAGGAGTGGAACAAGCTCCTCAACCAAGTTAAGACGGCGAGTTCTCTGAGTGGTTTTAAAAACCTCCTGAAGAAATACTTGCAGAGTAAGCTAGAATAGTTGGCGAGGCTCTTTTTGTCCACGAAATTATGCACTTACTGTATATCTTTTGTTTTTCTTTGTATTGTTTATTTCTTAATTAACCTGTAATGTGCATTATATGTTGGGTGTATTGTATGTCCTGTTTTTAACAACAGGGACCATGTTGGAAATAAGTGATTGCACTTTCACATCCTATCCCTTGGATTGTATCATTTCTTTAATATCCATAATAAAATAAAATAAAATCACATCTAAACAAGAAAATAGACGTGAATTAGCTTTAAAAAAATCTTACAAATGCTAACTGTGGAACACAGAGGGGTTCAGCACACAGGTAGACAAGCAGACAGACAGACAGGCAGGCAGGCAGGCAGGCAGGCAGACAGACAGATGGTGGTGGTGATGGAGAGGAGAAGATGTTCTGTTCCACTGGGAAGGTCAAGTTACCTCTGTCTCTCTCCTTCACTCACTCTTTCTCTCTGTCTCTGCCAGTCTCTTTGTCTTTTTCTCTCCGTCTCTGTGCATCTCCTTCTCTCTCACTCTGCTTTCCTCTTTTTCTCTATCCCTTGCTTTGTCTCTAACAGAATGAAATGCTCTGTCATGTGGACAACAAATATAGTATTATAAGCACATTGTAAAAGCACAATAACAATTATAACCTGTTTTCCCCCCAAAATCTGGTTCATGCCATGTATTTATACCAA
>NC_139624.1:111644712-111669712 GCF_964638095.1 Poromitra crassiceps
ATGAAATGCGTATGACACGCGGGGTGTTATCTCGTGTCATACATACGCAGAAACACGATTTGGCGTGCAGTTTGGCGGCAACAATGGTGGCAAGTAACGTTAACAAACTCGCAACCACTAACCCAACCCCTAACCCTTAACCTAACCCTGACCCTAACCATAACCCTAAACCTAACCCCCATAACTTCCACGTAAAGTTATTATGCATGTTAGATTTCTAATGTAAGTAGACGAGGCGAAGTTGCGTATGAACTGCACGAGAAACTGCGTTTCTGCGTATGTATTCCACGAGATAACACCCGTCATACATACGCTCTCCCATGAGATCGGGTTGCACACACACACACACACACACACACACACCCACGTGCCCGGCAGCCAGTACACAGTATTTACACACACACACACACACACACACACACGGCAGCCAGTACACAGTATTTCACACACACACACACACACACACACACACACACACACACACACACACACACACACACACGTACACGGCAGCCAGTACACAGTATTTTACACACACACACACACACACACACACACACACACACACACACACACACACACACACACACACACACACACACACACACACACACACACACACACACGTGCACGGCAGCCAGTACACAGTATTTTACATGCAAAGTCCACACAGAAAGGCCCTTTCACGAGATAGCCCACCTGGGCACCAAAGGCATGGGGAGTACCCCCAGTGCCAATAGCGTCCCAGGCGGGAATCGAACCCAGGACCTTCTTGCTGTGAAGTGAAAGTGCTACGACTGTGCCACCGTTCTAATGTACTGTGTATAGAGAGCCCCAGGACCGAGTCCGGAAATCATCGATGCTAACAGCCCTGGTTCTTCACAGTTTTCGCCTATGGGAGTTTTGAATGGAGTTTTTGGCGCGATGCTTCTAATAATCTCTCTGGGCAACGCTGGCTTAATCAAACGCGAACCAGTGTTTAGTAACATCATCTTCACACATGAAGACCACTTTTATGAGTTTTGAAGCTTTTATGTGCCGTTAAAAGGGTGGCTAGCTAGCAAACGGCTAAATGAGACTACAATGTCGACGCGGATATTGTACGTCATCACGAGTGAACGGAAATTCTTTCTCTTGCAATCAATGCGTGGACGCCTATGCGACACTGTGTGTAGTTCTGGATTAGCTTAGCACAAGCTTTTTACCTCTAGGGCTCGCAGTTACGCTTCAAAACTCATGAAAGTGGTCCTCATGTGTTAAGATTATCCCGCTGAACCTTGGTTCGCGTTTGATTAAACTTGCGTTGCCCACAGACATTATTTGAAGCATCGCGCCAAAAACCCATTCAAAAATCCCATAGACAGAAACAGTGAAGAACCAGGAAGTTCGGGACTTCCGCATTCAGCCTACAAAAATACGTCATCCCTGGGGCTCTCTATAATGGAGCCAATGCTCATCATTTAATAGTGCCACATGAAGCACTGGAGGGGGCCATTTTGTTTGGTTGAATCGAGGCCAATGCGGAAGTACCAAAAACTGCAGTTCCTCGAATGGCCACTTGAGGCTGGCTGCAAAAGCGAGTTATTCCCCATTCATACATGTTAAAATGTCAGAAATTACAGCAGAAATAAACATGTTACAGCCTGGTCCAAAAGACGGTTTTAGTCTATATAGCTAATTTCACCTTTCATGCCAACTGTACGGGGGGTGCATTTTTATATAACTCACCCATAAAGTAAAATAGACGATAAATCAGACTATGTTCTGATGCATGCAGGGCATGATGGTGTGTGTGTGTGTGTGTGTGTGTGTGTGTGCGCACCATGGATGTATTAAAAGAACTGGATAGGGGACGAGCCACGCCCACCCATGCATTCAGACGGAGGCTGCTCACTGGCGCATGAAGCCATCATGGGGGGATTTTCTTCCTGATTTTACTTCCTGACCATGCGGCCCAAGGCGAGGTGCACATGTGTGCCATGACGTATTCCATGACGTCTCCCACCCCTCGCACCCATGGATGTATTAAAAGAAGAAAATACACCTGTATACGGCTCTTAGTGGCTTCTGAAGAAAAAATGCCCCATAAAAAATTATTTGATCATTAAAAGAGTCGTTTTATACTTTGAGTGACACCCGGAAAAAAATCCCCTGGGTTTAACAGCTGCCTGTGTCCCCATGCAAGTGGATGGGAATTTTCCTTTCTGGGCTGCATGGCGTCACGTGACTTGCAATACAGAGCTTGGCCACCATGTTCAAAGGGTTCACAGCCCAGCGCTATTCCTGGGGGCTTGGTGTGCGCGTGCGTGCATGTGTGTGTGTGTGTGTGTGTGTGTGCGTGCGTGTGCGTGTGTGAGGACTGACTGTAGGTGTTTTGTCTCGGGAGGTGTCTTCAGGGAATCCAGCGATGCTCCTGCGGTTGGAGGAGCTCCTGTATGCTCTCTGGTTGCTGGGGGAAGCAGCTGTACGATGGGACAGACCAGACACTGACAGGTCACACGCACACAAAATAAATACACACACAGACACATTGACGCAAATCCAGGGAAATCAGAAATGAATAGGATACAATCTCGAAATACTCATATCCTCTTAGATATTTACAATATAATGAAAGATATGTAGTTATTCAGAATTGCATAAAACTCGATTTCTCTCTCATTCAAAATTCACTATATGAAAAGGCCAGATATACATCATATCTCATAATATTAAAATTCCTTAATTTTCTTTGCAATATATGAAAGAAATATTTTTACAATCTCGCAAGACTCAGTTTCGTTCACAGTAGGATATTTAAGCAATATATCACGAGAGCAAGTGTGTTGTGGTGAATATATCCCCGGCCTCGTGGGATAACAACTGATCAGGGGGATATATTCCACAACACACGCTGCTCGAGTGCTATATTGCTTTTATAAAAGGGTTCCAACTTCCAAGTATAATAATATAATAATAATAACACTATAAGTCCGACTGGCATGGTATTCTGAGAGTCAGTTGAAACACTACTGTAAGGCGGGACCTCTAGCAAGAAGATAGACGTGCGGGTGATTTGATTGGATCGTTCTGGAGACTGAAGTTGACATTGGCCAATCCTGGCGCTTGGCTGAGAGCTTTCTGGAAACCCAGGCAGCTCGAGCGCAGCGTTGCATTCTCAGGGCTTGCCCGACACCAACTAACGTTACGGGGTTAAATTCGGGGTTAAATGCGGAGTTAACAGCCTTTCTTTTGCAAAGAAGACATTAGCCCGCATCTAATCTTGTACAAAACATTATTTTCTGCGAAGTATTAGTAAAGTTATAAGCGAAGATCGATTCACAAGGATCTGACAGCTGTCTCCGCCATTTTTTTTTTCTACGTTGTCATTTGAGGTAAGCCTTATTATTACTCTCTTAGTAAGAGAGTTGCCATGGCAACCAATAACCCATGGCCATGGGTTATTGAACTCGGTTACTGGAATTATACAATGGCTGTGAACCAATCAGATTGCTTGATTTGAGAGAGCCATTTTATAAATGAAGATATACTTAAAATACTTAAAAGTTGCTTTCCAAAATGTGATATCCAAAATTTGAAAAAAAGTGACACCTTTTCTTACTAAATGAATGATAGCCAAGTAAAGCAATTCATGGTACTTGTTTCAAGGGTAGCAGGTAACTTCAGTCCAGACAAAATTATAATATTTATTCAGAATGGATCATTTAGGTTTGTAGGTATTGAGGAAAGTCTGGTTATTATTTTATTATTATAGTGTGGACGGCATGGACAATTTTGGTGTCTATGTTCTCATAATCACTGTTATCTGGGGTCCCAAAAGTAGTCCTGCCACCTATTTTTGGCCCCAGCCCTTAGATTGATCAACACTACTGTGAGGAACTAAAATGTTAGAATAAAACTTGAATACCAGCAAACCCTCTTACCTCTCTCTGGCGAGTGGAGAGCAGCTGAAGAGTTTGAGAGCCGTCTGCTGATTGGCTGATCCGATGAGGGTGGAGTAAGGAAGTCATTCACTGACAAAAAGCACAAATCACAAGTCATTGACACACGCACCCACGCACACACACACACACACACGCACGCACACACGCACACACACACGCACACACACACACACACACACACACACACACACACACACACACACACAGACAGACACACACACACACACACACACACATTCACACACACACACACACACACACACACACACACACCAGACAGCTTGCTCTGGTCCGGTTAGACCCTTGTGACAAAGAAAGTGCGGTTGCCGCTGTGTTGACCGAGGACGTAAAATGTCACGAACACACACATTCAATAAAAACGTCCTGGGGACAAAAAACAACAACAAAAAACACTCATCAACCAACCAACAGAAAACTGCCAGTTGTCACTGAAAATAATCCCGCTGATCAATGGGTCATGCAGGCTGGTGAATTCATTAACCTTGATGATGCAAGAAAGAGGATGTAGCTGCAGAAAATGCAGGGTGAGTCTGCTGTTATCCGCAATCTCCTTCCTGAAATGATTGGGGGGGAAGGGGGGGGAGTGATGCAGAGGTGGCCATTGTAGGCCCATTAAATTGCGAGTAGCCGAACGGCGACGGAGATGGCGGTCAAGCTGGTTGTGTTTGTTCGAGGCTGAGTGGATAAATTTGATTTTCACACCTGTTAACAGACTTTACCTTAATACCGAATCATAAACGGCAATGTAAGGTTGTTTTGAAGTGGAAAATGCAGGAATTGGTGATTTCTGACTTTTACTTTTGACCGGAGAAACTTTTTGGCTGACTCATTCAAGCTAACGCTAGCTAACATTCAAGGAATAGTGTTAGCATTGGCGCGCGCTGTGCTTACAACATTACAACGGAGAACACGTCAAAGTCTGGTGACAAGAAGAGAGATAGAGACGACAAGGTAAACGAGAAAACAAGAATGGCAGATAAGAATCCTTTCTCTGTCTTAAGCAACGACGCTTCCGAGATGGATGTTTCCGCTGCTGCTGATATTCACACTTATGCACGCCCTAAGGCCATGTCCACACGGAGACGAGTTTAGGTGTATCCGCTAAAGTTTTTTGTCATATAGACGTTTCGTCCAGATGGAACCGCGTTCTGGGAGTATACGCTAATTTTTCAAAACGGGTCCCAGAGTGATTAAATCTGAAGACGCCACCCTTGCATTTCCGTGTTTACAACCCATACGCATCTTTCCTGAAACGATGACGCCATAGCCCCACCTCTCTCCAGCAGCAACAATAATCATGGCAGTAGCGTTCGTGCTACAGCAGTGGGAATCTTGCAGCAAAATATAATGCTCCTCTATTTACCACCGTCAGCAACAAGTGGACACGGAGAACAGCGTGTAGCCTACAACATCCTCAGGGCTCCACACAGCTGACTCTTCCCATCCACCCCTCCCCTCCCTTCATCGGATATTTCCCAGAAGGCTTAGCGGCGGCTACGTTTTTACAATAACACAAACAAAATCAGGCTTAACGTGTTAGATAGAAATTATATTTATTTTTAATACAACATGCAATTCTGGAATATTTTAATATTGGACAAAATGAAATGAAATGAAATGTAAACCCTGAATGTAACCAACATACTCTCTTGCCCTATATATAGCCCTCGTAAATACAACGTGAATAGGGAAGTGAGAGGTTTGAGGAACACACAGGTTGCACTGTGATGTCTGTGATATCCGCTCGTGTCCACTCCAACAAGACTTTAGCTTACTTGACGCGACTTTTTCCAATAAAAACACATTTATGCCATGAGTTTATATAATGTATATTTATGTTGCATCATTTAGCCTGTGCTGTGATGTGCAGGAGCGGCCAATACGCTGGGATGTGTTTGCAACATGTCTAAAGATCATGGAAGTGGATGATATCAGGAACGTCACCGATAGTTAACGTTCTATATTGTAGGCTACAGGGAGACCATCAGCCCTGCTGAACAGCTCTGCATTTGCCTGTATACTGTAGGTTTCATCATTTTATTCATCGACATGGCAAACCTCCCCGCAAAGCCAAGGGTTTAAGCTGCTGCTACAGTGAGATACACATTATAGACTGTGTGCCCCTAGAGGTTGTATGCCATTATTGACGAGATTGTCTTTCTCTGTTATTCTACAGCGGTTTCAGTGGTTTCATGTGGATACACACATTTCTTGAAACGTTTCCATGTTTATGGAAAACTTTTCTGAAACGAAAAAAAAAAAGATAGCTTCCGTCTCCGTGTGGACATGGCCTAAGTCTCCTCCGCACAAGAAGATTAAACCTGAGCCATCCCTGGCTGAAATGCAGGACAATATTGTGAGGCTGCTGGTGGATAAAATAAACGAGAGAGCTGACGGTATAGAAAAAAAGGCGGATGGTCTGGAGAAATTGATCAAAGAAAATACAGAAAGTATCAATGCCCTGAAAGAAAACACAGAATTTCTTTCCAAAGAGATCCATGACATGAAAATAGATGTCACAACTGTGAAGACGACAACTGCAGACCACGAGAAACGAGTGTCTGAGCTTGAAGACAAGGTGAATGAGGCTGAGCGATACCAAAGAAGATGGAACCTGCGGTTATATGGTTTAAAGGAGCAAGAAGGAGAGGATGTCAAGCAGCGTGTGGTCGAGATTTGCCGGGCCATCATTCCAGCAGAGGGAGACAATCTTCGCCACCACATTGACATCAGCCACAGGATTGGGAGGAAGAATGGAGACAAGGCTCGTCCAGTGATCACAAGATTCACATCCAGATCAACCAAGGAAGCCGTGTGGAAGAATGCAAAGGGATCCGAATACCTTGCGTCCAGGAAGCTAAGGTTTGCCGAAGACCTGACGGCAAAAGACAAAGAGACGCGCAACAGACTGTGGCCCCAAATAGAGGCAGCACGCAAAGGAGGAAAAAAAGCCTTCTTTGTCGGAGCCAAGGCGATAATTGATGGGAAAGAATTGCGGTCTTCAGGATGACAGCATGGCAGAGTGATACAATGGACTCGATCTTTGCACTAAGCCAACAGTTTTGATCAATTTCAATATGGTCAGGTATAATATATTTGATGATTTTTCATTTGTTAACAGGTGATGATAATCTTTTCTTTACTCAGTTTATCGTTGAGAGTAGAGAGTGACGTTTTTGTAAACTGTCTTTATCAATTTGTTCAGTGAATGTTAGGGGTATCAGAGATTTGTTGAAAAGAAAGGCTACTTTTTTATTTTGTAAGAAATTTAAGGCTGATTTCTATTTTATACAGGAGTCACATGCGTCATTGTCTGATTTTAATTTCTGGAAGAACCAATGGGGAGACAATATTTGGATGTCTTATGGAAGTAATAGGTCTGCAGGTGTTGCCATTATGAGAGGAAACTTTAAGGGTAGAGTTTTGAAGAGTAAATCCAGGGTTCGAGTTATGGGGGGACCTATGGGGTCTTGGACCCCATAGCTAGAGTCTGGGACCCCATAGTCCAGAACACCTGTGGGACCCCCACAAATATAACTTTTTTATTTTTATTTATTTTTTTCCTTTTTTGTGTTCCAAATAACACATTTTTCGATGGAATAATTATTATTATTTATGTTAACTAGATAAATAGGCTAAATAAGAAACATGTTTTCAGTTTTCCCAAAACAACCGTTTGAATTGTTGTGTGAAATAGGCTGCATTTCACCTCCAAGCCACCATGTGCCGCCCATGAGCGCGTGTTCTACTACTACAACCGAGTTGCAGGGAGAAGAAGCCACAACATGCAACCATCACGTGATGTAAACAGCCGCCTGAGCCAACAAGATCTTATTAATCTTTAGTATAGCGTTATCATGCCACTGAAGAAAAGGCTGAAGCTGCCAACGGGGTGTACAAGCCTGGATAGCTTCGGTTTCAGAAAGAAACAAAGAACGGCTTCAGACAAGGGACAACGACCTGTTACAGCTAGGTTGCTACTAGCTAGTAGGTAAGCTAACGTTATGGACACAGCTGAGAGGAGAGAAGACTGAGACGTTTCATTTTGTAAGTATTACGCCTACAGTTGTTTTTGTTCTAACAAGATGCTGCTACTGTATCTGCTGAAATATGCTGCTGTTTGTTGCAATTTGTTTTTCATTCACAAGTTCTTGATTACCTGTGCACAAGGGGTTTGTTCGTAAGGTTAGCCTACTCTGGTAACTTCCGGTCTGTTGTTGCTATGCAACGGTAGCTAGGGGATGGCTGCCCCATTCATCTGTTTTCTTCTTGTTGTTGTTTTTAGATAGCGTTTCTTGCTGAGTGCAGAGAACTGCTCGGAAAGCAAATTGTATTTGCATTATGTATATGTATGTATGAGCATTATGTATTTATTTTTGTAGTTTTTGATTTATAAGTGCAGAGACAGAGTTAAATAAATGTTAATTTAAGTTCAGCAATTTTGTCTCATTTGTAAAATTAAATTGTTGTATTTTATCAGATGCAAGTGTAAGACTGAATAATAACATCATACAACAGTCTAAACCGAATGTTAATTTAAAATTAGATATTCCTCTAAATCTGGCTTCAAACGGCCACAATTTGAGGAAAAAACGGCCCAATTTTTTTTCGGCGGCCCCATAGCTATCTGACTATAACTCGAACCCTGAGTAAATCCCATGGTTTTGGTAGATGGTTACTTTTAGTTGTAGAGTTAAAGGGAATCCTGTTCATTTTGGGAAATATTTATGCCACAAATAATAGTTCCAGAAACAAAAGTATTTTCCAAGAGTTTGAAGAAGAAATTTCTACACTACTGACAACCTTTGCTAATGCAAAATTAATCCTAGGAGGAGACTGGAACTCCATTAAAGATCCACTACTAGATTGTATTCCCCCAAGACCGGCAAGAGTGAATGATACTGCAGACTTTGATGATTTATGTTTAAGCTTGAATTGTTTTGATATATGGAGATATAGAAATCCTGACAAAATACATTTTCCCAAGATATGACTAAACAGTCAAGAATAGATTTCTGGTTAATTTCTAGAGAATTACATGAACTGGTATCGGATGTTCATATTGAGCCTTCTGTTTTCACCGACCATAAACTTATTTACATCTCAGTTAGTCTTAATAATACAATGGAAGGAAGGAAACCCAATAATAGTTATTGGAAATTAAACAATGCCCTTTTAGAAGACAAACAATTTTTGGGAGCTGCTAAATTGATTATTAATGAAAGTTGGAATAAGGCTAAAGTATTAAAATCCTATGGCGGACATTGGGAGTTTATGAAATATAATATCAGAAGTTTGGCGATCCAGAGGGGGAAGGAATTAGCAAAGGCTAAACGAATAAAGGAAGATGATATAACCAGAGAAATAATTACATTGTACGAAAAAGAAAGACTGTATCAACAAGATAAAAATAGGTTGACCAAGTTACATTTAGAATTAGACCAAATTTATGAAAACAAAGCAAGAGGAGCTTTTGTAAGATCGAGAAGGAAATGGCTGGAAGAAGGCGAAAAGAACACAAAATATTTTTTTAATTTGGAAAAAAGGAATGCAGAACTTTCCTCATTAGTTAAGCTCAACATTAATGGCCAAGTTTCTGAAAATCTAAAAGATATCTCTTGCTTTGTTACATCCTTTTATGGGAAATTATATACCAAAAGAAGTGATATTAGTGATGCATCTTTCTTTGCCTCTATAAGGCAGAATGCAAAGTCTATAGATGAGGATTCAAAAAAGATGTGTGAGGAGAATTTAACTTTAACAGAAGTAAAAAATAGTGGGCTCTATTCTCCCACAGGCCATCGGCGCTAATACGGGCCTTAACCGCAAAAAAACGTGCCTTGCGCCTGTTTCAGGAAGATAGCAATAGGCTTTAGGCTGCCAAATGCGCTTTAGGCCGAATGGGCGTGGCGCAGTCCCAAAGTGGGCGTGTCGGCGCTAAATACCAGCCTAGTGATATCTTCGGACCTGGCCTACATTTAGCGCTTTGCGCTTTTGAAAAGCAGGCCTATTCTGTGCCTTCACTGCCTCTTCTCTGTCACCCTTCTCTCTCTCTCTCTCTGAGTTCCCAGCATGCATTGTGTTTCTCCATTTCGCTACTAAATAGCAACCAAATGAGCCAAAATAGATATAAAAGGTAGTTCTAAATTAATGTGTAATGGTAACACAGCCTGCCATTGTCAACATTTCAATATTGGACCAAATAAAACATCGAAATGAAAACACCACCCTATGTGAAACATATATGTCCTCCTGGGCCTATATATACCCCTTGTCGAGTTAACGTGATTTAGAGAAGTAACAGCGAACGCGCTTCAGAACGCGCTTCTACTGGCATCTGCTGTACTGTGATGTCTGCTCCAATAACTTAGCCCCATTTCACATTTAGTTTTACAATAAAAACACATTTATGCAATGACTTTACATAATGTAGGGTATATTTATGTGCATCATCCTTCCTGCAGCAGGCAAGAGAAAATGATATCTTTCTGGACAAACTTTCACCAATCTAATAGGCTATATTTTTCTAGCTGATGCATTTGGAACATTCTTTTCACTTTGATCTTGCTATAGTGTAGCGTATTTACATGCTTGCAGTATTTAAACTGCAGTTAGATTGGTTTGAGAATAATATGGAATAATATCCTATAATGGAGACAGCAGACTGGATGAAGGGAGGGGGGGGGGGGCAGAGCGCCTGGCTTTCGTCAGGTTTTGTGGGACCAGTGGAACTGGAGCTAAAAAGGCAAGCGTGCGATTCGTTTATTGCAGTTATCCAATGAGCATGACGGTGCATAATTTTACGCTTAAAAGGCGTGGTTGTAATGCTTTGGGCTGCATCTAGCGCCAGCACGACGATATCAAGTGCGCCTGTCCACGCCCACTGCTTTGCGCTGCGGCTGGCGCTCGGCCTAGAAATTGCGCCGATGCAACGATAGGGGCCTGTATCTCTAAATTAAAGGATAATAAATCCCCTGGGAACGATGGACTAACGAGTGAGTTCTACAAAGTATTTCAAGATGACTTTGCAGAATTTATGTTATGTGTCTTTAGGGAAGCAATAGAGGTTGGGAAGCTTCCTCCAACATTGGCTCAAGGGCTTATTTCTTTAATACCAAAGCCAGATAAAGATTTATTAATGATTGAAAATTGGAGGCCTATAACTTTAATTAACAATGATGCTAAAGTATTTGCACTGATTTTTGCTCAGAGATTGAAGTTGTGCCTTAATTCAATTATTGATGAGTGTCAATCTGGTTTTATGCGTGGAAGGCACATAAGCAATAATATTCGTCTAGTTTTAGATCTGATTGATTATAGCGAGTTAATTGATGATGATAGCTATATTTTGTTTGTGGATTACTATAAGGCCTTCGACACTGTGGAGCACAGATTTTTATTTGATACTTTAGACTTCTTTGGCTTTGGCAGTTATTTCAAACGTGCAATCCAGACAATATACGAAGGCTGTAATAGTTCAGTTAAATTATCAAATGGAACCACTCCTAGATTTAATATCGGGAGAGGGATTAAACAAGGGGATCCGGCTGCTCCTTTCTTATTTTTACTCGTCATGCAAATGATGGCACTTCACGTTAAAAAAGACCATTTCAAAGGCATTCAAATAGCCGGGAAATAATTAAAATGCTGTCAGTTAGCAGATGATACGTCAATTTTTTTACAGGATGAAAAAGAAGTTAAAAAAGCTATCGATTGCCTTGCTGTATTCTCTTCGGTATCAGGTCTAACTTTAAATATAAAAAAATGTGACCTTTTTGCTTTAAAAAATAAGCCGCATGATTTGGTTGAAATATGTGGTATTCCCATAAAAGATGTAATTTCATACTTGGGTATTAAAATATGTAAAAATCAAGATGAAAGGGTGAATTTGAATTTCCCTCCTTTGATTGAGAAGATCAATAAGAAATTTGGTTCTTGGCTAATGAGAGATTTATCTTTAAATGGCCGTGTATTGTTATCAAAAAGTGAAGGTTTATCACGGTTGGTATATACTGCAATGGTATTGGATGTCCCACAGGCAATAGTTAAACAGATTGACACAAGACTCTTTAAAGGCCGGCTTTACCGTGGGGAATATGAATATATATTAATTCTTAAAAAATCTTAAATTTCGAATCCGTTGAAATTTTTGAAATTGCTTGTTCACAGCCAGAGAAAAAAAAAAATGAAAAAAAAAAAAAAAAAAAAAAAAATGGGCCAGGTGACGCGTTTCGACGCGAAACGCGTCACCTGGCCCAATTTTTTTTTTTTTTTTTTTTCATTTATTTTTTTCTCTGGCTGTGAACAAGCAATTTCAAAAATTTCAACGGATTCGAAATTTAAGATTTTTTAAGAATTAATATATATTCATATTCCCCACGGTAAAGCCGGCCTTTAATTTTGTTTGGAGGAATAAACCCCACTATTTAAAAAAGAGTGTGATTTGTAATACATATTGTGAAGGGGGTCTCAATGTGTTAGATTTTGGTACTTCAAATACTACGTTCAAGGTCAAGTGGATACAAAATTATATGAAAGGAAAAGATAAACTGTGGTACATTTTTCCAGAACTTATTTTTGAAAAATTAGGTGGTATTGAATTCCTCCTGCATTGTAATTTTGACATCAATAAGATCCCTGTCACATTGTCAAACTACCATAAACAAGTATTATTATCCTGGTTACTTATGTATAAACACAATTTTTCACCCCATAGATGTTTAATTTGGAATAATAAATATATTAGATTCAAAAATAAAACACTGTATATTGATGAATGGGTTAAAAATGACATTTTGTTGGTGGCACAATTACTAAATGAAGATGGACTTCTATTTACTTATGCAGAATTCCTCAGAAAATACGGAGTTCCAGTTACGCCCAAAGAGTTTGCTGTTGTCTTTGACGCAATACCTGCCGGTCTTTTGAGGTTACTACAAGGAAGTATGATGCTTGATTTGAATCCACAAGTTAATGGTAACCTTATGGTAGATGGTATATGTTTCACAGACAAAAAATGTACTAATAATTTCATTAGGAAATTATGTCAGGAGTCCACAACACCTACTGCCAAGTTTTTCTGGAATTCTAGATTTGAGAATATTGATTGGAAGGCAGTTTGGAATATCAATAAGAAGTATTGTGTTACCAACAAGATTAGAGAAGTTTCTTTTAAAATTTTACATTTGATTTATCCTGTTAGCCAGGTACTTTCAAGGTTCAGGATTGATATTGATGGAATATGTGTGTTTTGTAATCTTGAAATTGAGACCATATGTCATTTATTTTTTGATTGTTTATGTGCAAAATTATTTTGGATAGAGATAGAGCGTTTCTTCAAGGAGCTGACTGGTCCAACTGTTCACTTAGAAAAAAGAGACATTATATTTTTTTATGAAAAGAGTGATATTGATTGTAAAAGATTATTTATTTTGAACCTTTTTATTTTATATGGGAAATACTATTTACATAAGTGCAAGTGGGCTACCAAGAAACCGCACATCCAACAGTTCAAAGTTGAATTTGGACATTACATAAAAACTTTATGTGATCTCAAGAACAGTAAAGCCTTAAGAACTGTGAATATTTGTAAAGATTTAAATATTTTTGTTAATGCCTGAGTTTATTCTAACATGATACCCCTGTTTGTTTGTTTTTTTTGTTTTTTTTATTTATTTTGTTTCTATCGAAGTAGCATACTCTGTATTGATGGTTAATGTATGCTTGTTGACTGTATGCTTTGGAATGAATCAATAAAAAAAAAAAATTGCGAGTAGCCATGTTTGATCCTGCGCCTGGGCTGATTGCTCTGGCTATGTTGGCTCAAAAAGGGAAAAGCTGCCAGTCGGGGTATCAAAAAAGGGTATTTTAATTCAACATGGTGCAAAATACATTGTGAAAAATAAATACAAAGAAAAATGTAAGCGATTGTTTCACCCCACCGTAATTTTTTCAAATTTAAGTCAAATTTAATGTTTGTTTTTTTACCCACGGCGCTGGGCCAGCAGGCCCTGCCGTGGTCAGAAGATGGAAAACTCAGGACACTCACTCACTCACTCATGGACATTTAGTGAGGCTAGGGAATAGGGCCTGTAGCTAGGGATAGGAAGGTGGCAGAGAGTCAGGATTTGAGGGGTGGGTAGGGGGAGTGGCTAGTGGGATGTGGGTGGTACTGTAGGGGTGGGTAGGGGGAGTGGCTAGTGGGATGTGGGTGGTACTGTAGGGGTGGGTAGGGGGAGTGGCTAGTGGGATGTGGGTGGTACTGTAGGAGCGTGCGTGCTGCCATGAAGCTGAATGGCCACACCACTGCGCCGTGGGCTTAAAACTTTGTGCTTGTTTACAATCTCAGCATGCTTTTTTGCAGCTGGAGGCCCTAAACTGGCTTTAGTGCAGCTCCCTTTTCCCCCTTGTGATGGTTAAGCTTATCCTGCATCTATCCTGTATCACTATTGTAACGTTAGGCAATTCTTCACCCTCAACACACAAATTGGAATAAAATTGACAAAAATGATCTAGTTTATGACTAGCATTACTGTAGGACCCGAAGTGGGGAGGCAGCCTCTGTCAAAATGTTGCCTGCATAGAGCCTATTCCTTATTATGACAGAAGCAAAAGTTGTTGTTTTCCTCAGAAATCTCTCTTGGGGATGGAGCAGCAGATCTGTAATGTTGGCCAGGAATGATTGGATGGATGGTGTGTGTGTGTGTGTGTGTGTGTGTGTGTGTGTGTGTGTGTGTGTGTGTGTGTGTGTGTGTGTGTGTGTGTGTGTTATCTGCTTGCTGCCTGTGCATAGGTGCGGTCTAATACGTTTGATAGCTGCAGGGGGAATGTCTGATATGATGTATAGTGTGTGTGTGTGTGTGTGTGTGTGTGTGTGTGTGTGTGTGTGTGTGTGTGTGTGTGTGTGTGTGTGCGTGTGCGTGCGTGCGCTGTGTTGTTGAGGGGGTTGGGGGCAGGTGGAGGGGGGCCAGACTGGGCCCCCCGCTGAGAGAGATATGGATGCATCACTAAACACGGCCACGGGCCAGGCAGACAGGAAGTGGAGCAGTCCTTTGTTGTGATAGTGGTGGGGTGGAGAGGGGGGTGTAGGGGGGCAGCTGGGGCATCCAAACCAGACAGACACCCATACTGAGCCTGGGCCTTTACATGACCACATTGTGAAGCAGACACTGAAAATGGGAACAATCCAACCAATGTGAGATATTCCTGTGTCGATGCTTCCATCCAAACAAAGAGAACAAAAATTGGGAAGATGCATCATAGAACTGTTGATAAGCATGTGATTCAATATGAGAATACACAAGGAACGATAGCAATAGTACCCCCTCTCTTTTACACACACACGCACGCACGCACGCGCGTGCGCGCGCACACACACACACACACACACACAAACACACACACACACACACACTTGCACGCAGTCACACACTTACCTTTGACTGTAAATAGTAACTTGCAATTCTTGCCATTAAATGATTAAATCATTTTGTTACTGGTTACTTTGAAATTTAGAAAATTGTTACATTTACTGTATTTTTGGTTTCATATTATTTAGTTTTGGCTGGTAGAAATTAAAAATAATGCAGAAAAAAGTCAGAAGAGACATGCTGTTAATCTGAGTCTTGACTCATCAGAGCAACAGCCTTGCATTAAAATGTAAAAGTGGGTGATGCAAAAATACTTTTATTAAAGCAACCCAGTCGCCAGAATTAAACTTAAACGTTGGCATTTCATGATTCTGCAAACCTACAATCTCAATGTAAATTTGAAACAAAACAGCAGTTTATTTTGAAAACCTTTCCAATGTTAAACGCAAATGAACTTTGGTTATGTAAAACAACTTGGTTAGCCTACAAAATAACCCTTCAGCTGGAGGCAGAACTCGCCATCTTCGGCTGCTCGGAGTCCTCTCTGAACTTCCCTAGAGCTGTGCAGCAGTCTCTGACGCAGGGGACAACTGTTGCCAAGAAACTCATCCTGAAGGAATGGAAATCCCCCTCTTCACCTTCTTTTCAAATGTCGTTGACGGACATGACCTCGGTTATACGGATGGAGAGACTTAGGTTGCTGAGGACCAACTCACTCAAAAAATTCTCATCATCTGAGACCCGTTCCTGGCCTATCTTGATGAGGTGAGGGGTGACAGGTGACTCGCCCGGCTAGTTTCTCATGGACCCCTTGCGTGGGATCCCTTGGACAATATCTCTTAAAAGTACATAACCAACTTAATATTGTAATGTTGAATGTTGATCATGTTTTTGTTTTTGTTTCTGTGTCCGAGCCTGTTCGTGTGTTTTGTTTGTGTACTGTTCAGAATATTTTTAAATAAAATATTGGAAAAAAAAAGGTTAGGATTATGGTTTGGGTTACATGTAGGCTTAAATAACTAAAATGTTAAATGTGACTTACGGTTGAAATGTAGACTTTAAACACGCTGGGACCATTGAGTTATAATATGAATGGAGGGAGTGTCCCTATCTCCTCCCTGTATGTTCTTTTGAAGCCAAAATCCGGCCAGATCACTGAACCAGAGTCTGCGCAGTAGTGCCCTTGATTGAGAACCTGCGAGAGCTCCACGCCCCTCTGAACTTTCTTATGTAGAGCTGCTGTTTCTAGAATGCGCACAGTGCGTTGTGTATTTATATACAGTCTAGCTCTGTAAATATTACACTTTAAGTTGTAATATTTTTTGTCTCGCCAAAAGTAACCAGGAAGATTCCCACTATGAGATCAGTTTATCAAAATGACGCCTGTACGAAAATCTGATTTTGGTTGTCGGAGATTTTAGACCTCCGGTCTGCTGCTGAATGCTGCTGTGCTCTCAGCACTCTCAGCGTGGGCCGGAAGTGGAGGCAGGCCGCCTCACTCAAGACAACAGCCTCACTGGGGGATTGCTGTGTTGACTAAAGCTAGCCTAATGTTTTCGTGGCATTTTGATTAACTTTATGATTTAATTCCTTTTGGAGCAAATGTTGGTGTTACAAATCTAACCTTGACGCTTTACGCAACGTTGTTTGCTGGTGTTGTGGGTACTGCAGCCTGTAACGTTCTCCGTTGTCGGAGAGTTGTATCAGCCAGACAAGTCAGACCTCCGGGCTGCTCTCAGCCCGCAAGAGGAGCCAGGGCTGCTTGGCTCAGCCTCTCACTGGGGGAAATTCTCGGATGAACAGCTCTGTGTTGATTAGCCTAATGTTTCCGTGGCATTTTGATTAACTTTATGATTACATTTCTTTTGGCGCAAATGTTGGTTTAACATATCTAACCGTGAGGCTACGTTGTTGTAGCTACCCCCCCGGTACAGTGTGGGCAGCCCAACCTAACGTTAGCGTGCGTGAGCCAGGCTGCCTGGTCTATTGCCTGGTATTTCGTTACTAAGAGAGGAGCTTGTGAAGAAGAAGAACATCCCCACAGTCAAAGCATTTCCCCCAGATATGCATATAAAAACGTTTGTTGCTTTAATAGCCTACAAAAAATAAAATGTCTGTTTGTATGTCATGCTAACCCGTTAGCGATGAGCTAATGGTGGTTGTGTACTACTAGGCCGCCCTCATCTCATCTTATACCCGGGACGGGAGTTAACGTTATAAAACACATTTCCTGTCAGTTGGACAACCTGGTCAGTTCTGAAAATATGTGTCTATTATTGTGTTATTCCAGCTATCGTTATCGGTTGTTAAGTTATAGTAATATGAAAAACAGCCGACTAGCGCAAGCAGCTAATGCTAGCTTGCAGCTGAGACTGGCTGCCACAGCTGTCAATCATCCATTTTTATCCCTTTTTATATGTCAAATAACTACCGGTACTTAAAAACAAACTGATCAGAAAAATGACCACTTGCACAGGCATTAGCATGATAATGACTATCTAAAATGATACAAACCACCTTTGGAAAAAAATTATCTGACGTATACTGTGATTATTTCGGTTGTGATTTTCCCATCCACTAACATGGGGAGGCGGGCCTTGTGACCTAATACTGGATTCAGCCGTCAGGGCGGCGATCTAACATGCAGCGGCTTCACTAAACGGGAGGTGAAGTGGCGTCCATCTTATATAGGTCGATGGCTGGGACGCAAACACAGCTCGCATGAAAGGCGAGTGTTTTTACGCCCTCCATCCACCCTGACAACAACACCCTTACTGTCCTCCAGGCTATTTCAATAGCAGCTCTATGATGTTGATGTATGTACCAGTATCTAGAAACGTGATATGCAACACATTTGTGGTTTGGTTCAGAAACGTGATATTCTATGTATCTGTGAATTGCTGAAACGTAACATGCCAAAGTTTTATTCTGGCGACCAGGCTGAATAAAGAACAACTTAATAACATAACTTGTTCGTTTTTTTTTAAGTTAAGTAACAAAGCAAATGTACTAATTACTTTCAAAAGTAAGGTTCCCCAACACCACATACAGCACAGTGATAAAGCAGGCCACTGGAGTCACCACACAGTACACACACTTAACACACACGGTCCAGGATGATGTTACAGCCAGTGTGAAACTACAAGGACACACACACACACACATGCAGACAGGGGGGCGACTGCGGGTGACACAGAATTTTTTGGGTGGGGGGGCAGTATGGGCGTGGCACACAGAGAGTCAGGTGGTCTATACCGTTCCGGGATTGGCTGGCACTGGAAGCAGCAGGAAGCTCATTGGGCTGAGCTGAGCCAATGGCATGGCAAGGCGGGGTCTTAGGGTTACCTGGGCGGCAGGTGAAGCAGAGCAAAGCGTTACACTCACCCACACACACACCCACCCACACCCACACCCACACACACAATCACACAGTCACACACACACGCGCGCACACACACACACACACACACACACACACACACACACACACACACACACACACACACACACACACACACACACACACAGACACACACACACACGTGTTACTAGCACACCAATCTGGGCACCCAGAGACGACTAATTAGACTCTGAGACAGACGGCCGATATTTTGGGTTTTCCGGTGTTGAGAGGACGTCACTCTAGTCTGAGCCAAGACTTACGCTTCTGTCCTTTACAGTCCCACAACGTCTCATAAGCACTAGTTATCTGTTTATAGAGATTAGCCCAAATGTCTCATAAGCACTTATCTGTTTATAGAGATTAGCCCAAATGTCTGGACCTAAAACACCTACAAAAAGCATTGATCGATCAACAACTCCAACTCTACTCTCATGTTAATCAGACTGTGAACAATGACCGTGAACACAGAAATATCAGCCGTCTGTCGCAGGATCTAATGCTACATTCCATTTAAACTGGGAGTTTGGGATTTCACGGTTGAGTGACGTTACACCCGAGTTGTCAGCATTCCATTTAAACAATCTGGAAACCAGCCAGGGTTACCAGTCAGGCTAGCTAGCCATTGTTAGCAATAACAGTTGATAACGCATTTTGCGGTATTTTGCGCACATATATACAAACACTGTAGCAACATGTCCACACAGATACACACAGTGCTATGTGTACAGCTGATTTAATGAGACACAAAAAAGACAGAAGTGCTAATAAACAGTATTTACTACGATTTTAACTACTGTTGATGCGCGGAGCAGCCATCTTGGATTTTTTATGTTGGGGCTGGTGAGGCTCCCCCGAGTTCGGCAGAGAGAATCCCCGGACAGGTGACGTCACAATGGGAGTTCATGACCTTTGAACCGTGAAATCCCCAGCTCCCAGTTTAAATGGAATGCAGCATTATTAGTAATCAGACTGATAGATGCAGATTGCTAGCAGCCTACAGTAGCACACAGCAGCCATAACTTTCACACACAAAAACCATGACCAAAAAAGTGTAAAGAAAACGAAGATCCATGCTGGATCAAACGTCCGGCACGTTAATCAACATGACCGTTTCAGCTATGATGCCTTTGCAACACACCGGCGGAAATATGCAGCACGCATACGCATACGCACACGCACACATGCACCTACATACACGCACACACCCCACACACACACACACACACACACACACACACACACACACACACACACACAACACAGTGAAGGCGACTCTCTGCTGTCCTCTAATCCAATGAAGCGCTGTAAGATGAGATGCTCCTATATTTCTGCTGCAGTGAGCCACAGCAGATCCTAGACCAGCCTCTGTGCCAGGCAGCCGGGCAGATACACACACGAACGAACGCACGCACGCACGCACACACACACACACACACACACACACACACACACACACACACACACACACACACACACACACAGCAATGCCGGCTGGACCCTGGTCAGTGCCGGGACAGGCGAAGCAGAGCTGTGCTGTGTGAATAATTGATGGCGTTATGAATGCACCACAGAGTGAAAGCTAGGGATGTACCATGACATCACCACAGAGTCAAAGCTAGGGATGCACCATGACATCACCACAGAGTCAAAGCTAGATGCCCCATGACATCACCACAGAGTCAAAGCTAGGGATGCACCATGACATCACCACAGAGTGAAAGCTAGGGATGCACCATGACATCAGCACAGAGTGAAAGCTAGATGCACCATGACATCACCACAGAGTCAAAGCTAGGGATGTTCCATGACATCAGCACAGAGTCAAAGCTAGGGAAGCACTATGACATCAGCACAGAGTGAAAGCTAGGGATGTACCATGACATCACCACAGAGTCAAAGCTAGGGATGCACCATGACATCACCACAGATTCAAAGCTAGGGATGCACCATGACATCACCACAGAGTCAAAGCTAGGGATGCACCATGACATCACCACAGGGGCGTGGCTATGGGGGGGCCTAGCTGGGCCTAGGCCAACTCACTTCTTCAAGAGACTTCAAGAGACTTTAAAAGCTCTTGTTATCTCACCCTAATATCCCCTGGCCCCTCCCCCTAATAAAAAAGTGTCTGGTAGGGAGGGATATAAAATGGCATCATGTGAACATGTGCATTTGACTTTAGTATTGTCAATTATATCAATTATGGAATTAATTGTGTGGCCTACCCACTTTTATTCAGGCCCACCTGAAATTTCATTTCTGGCTACGCCCCTGCATCACCACAGAGTCAAAGCTAGTGATGCACCATGACATGAGCACGTCATCGATATCAGCTGATAAAGACCCATCGGCCCAAAACAAACATTTCTGCCAATATGAGGCCAATAAAATGATGCTTTAATTATGCCCAAGTGCTCCATGTTTGATGTAGTTTTCTTATTTTGCCCAGTGAATGTGTACATTTTGAAAAGCATTGTATTTATGTCTGCATCTGCCAGTGGGCCATCACGCTGAGAGTAGGCATAATAATAATAATGTGATAATTCCACTACAGGAGAGCGTTCTCTGAAACTAGGTGGGGAAAAATGTGCGCATATATCGGTCCCGGAAATCGGCCAAAAGAGTTGGAATATATACTAGAGTTCTCGCGCGCACTGGATCTCTACGGAGGAGACTCTCTCTCCCTTTGTCCACTTTTAGTCTTTTTCTTTCCCATCTCCATCCACCTCCTGTTAGGATGATGTCATCATTCCTACTGTGATGTCATAGTTCACTCACTGATGATGTCATAACACAAGGTGATGTCATATTCGGGACCTATAAAGGTTCGGTTCTGCAGGTCCTCTGGAGTTGTTCATTGACTAGATTCATCTCGCGACGACCTTCTGCAACAGTTCCCATCTTTCGAACCTTGCCGACTCAGCTATCAAGTGCTTCAGCGTTCCTAGTTATCGAGACTTCAGTTACCAAGTGTGTCTTGGGCATTTAGTATCCGCACATAAATCCACCAGTCCACCCGATCTACTATGAATCACCTCATTCAATGGAAAGGAATGATCTACTATGAATCACCTCATTCAATGGAAAGGAATGATCTACTATGAATCACCTCATTCAATGGAAAGGAATGATCTACTATGAATCACCTCATTCAATGGAAAGGAATTGCTTCAAAATGTCCCCATTCGATGGGGTGGAGTTGTACAATCTCTACAACCCAGTTTCTCTGGGTTGTAGAGATTACTTGCAAAACCCCATTCAATGGATAAACCCGGGGTCTCCGAGGCCTGGGTGGGCCGCAGGACCCTGTGGAGGTCCTGCGGTCGCTTCGGGGGGTCTGCGGGCCGAACGGAGGGTCTGGGGGCCGAACGGAGGGTTCGAGACCCTCGGGGTCGTCTCCGGAGACCCCTCCAAGCCTCTCCCATGCCTAATCCTAACCCAGACCCTAACCTCTCCCACCCCCTAACCCTAACCTCTCCCACCCCCATGCCTAAACCTAACCTCTCCCACCCCCATGCCTAAACCTAACCTCTCCCACCCCTAACCCTAAACCTAACCTCTCCCACCCCCCATGCCTAAACCTAACCTCTCCCACCCCTAACCCTAAACCTAACCTCTCCCACCCCCCATGCCTAAACCTAACCTCTCCCACCCCCATGCCTAAACCTAACCTCTCCCACCCCTAACCCTAAACCTAACCTCTCCCACCCCCCATGCCTAAACCTAACCTCTCCCACCCCCCATGCCTAAACCTAACCTCTCCCACCCCCCATGCCTAAACCTAACCTCTCCCACCCCTAAACCTAACCTCTCCCACCCCCCACAGGGGTCCAAGCAGACCCTCCCCATGCCTGCATTAAATGAGGTTTTGCAAGTAATCTGTACAACCCCCGAATCCTACCCATTAAATGGGGTTTTGCAAGTAATCTCTACAACCCCAGGGAAACTGGGTTGTAGAGATTGTACAACTCCACCCCATCGAATGGGGACATTTTGAAGCAATTCCTTTCCATTGAATGAGGTGATTCATAGTAGAACGGGTGCACCAGTCTCACAGCGACCCTAACACCTCCCTCTTTTCCTCTCCTCCCCTTCCGCTCCTTCTCTGAGTGATATCACTGATATTACTCAGGCCCACCTCCAGTACTTATAGTCCAGGCAAAGTAGCGTTTTACGACAAACTAATTGTAAAAGAATTTTTTGCAGCTTAGATCATTTCTATGAAGTGTCCAGAACAACATACTAAAAGTCCTAAGAAATCCTAGTTGAGGAAATATGTTTAATTCTCATCAATCCAAGATGTGTGCCAGTAAGGCCAGACAACAATACACCCCAATGGGGCTATTTTTTTCCTTTACTCCTATCAAAATAAAACTTTATACAATGAAAGTATCCATGAAAAGTAACATTTTTTGTATTACAAGTTTCTTTGAAAATGAATTTGAATATGCAAATGAGCATACTAATCGAATATAGGCTACCCAAAATATACCCGCATAGGAGTAAAGGAAAAAATGAAGCCTATCACAATCAAACCTCACACAGTGAAAGTATACATGAAAAGGAACTTTTTTGTTTTACAAGTTTCTTGGAAAAATCTATTTTAAATCTGCAAATGAGCTCAACACTAGGCCTAATTGACTTGTCCAATAAGCCATAAAGTCACAAGTAAAACAGGGGCCAAATAACTAACACATTCATGTCTATTCAGTAAGTTAACCTATGCATAAACAAGATAAATTTGAAGTCACTTGCCACACTTACCTGGGTCACTTGCCACAAAAAGACTTATATTGACCTTAAGAATTGATTGCACAATCTTGCCTCCAGTTGCTTTCTAAATTATTATTTTTTATTTGCGAACAAGCCTAACCTATTGACATGACAGAAAGTCAGAATAGCCATCTTAGTCATTAGTAACGTGGTGAGATTACATTTTGGGCTGGTAGATTTACAAATAATTGGTATTGTTGGTAAGATTACGAGATAACAGGCAGAAGTCATTCTTACCAACTAAACGATTCACTCTCACACAGAAGACAGATGAAAAACCAGACATTCCAGCTCTTTAAATAATTTTGCCAGACACCAAAACTGCTTCTGTTTTTGTAGTAAGCAAGTATTTCAGACCAGGCGGGCCACACATCAGACTTCCACCGTTTGTAAAGTAGCTTTGCAGTGTTATGAGAAGCTAGCAACAGCAATATCTAGGCTAGAAACCCAATCGGAACATTTTAAGTTACCAACTCCTTTCTTTTTTTATTCCCCCCCCCCCCGATTTTTTTATCCCATTTTATCCCCCATTAGTGCTCACTTGATTTCTCAATCCTGGTTGCTACTCCATCCTCTGCCGATCTGGGGAGAGCCGAGACTGGCTCCATGCTTCCTCCGAGACATGGGCAGTCAGCCAGCCACTTCTTTTCACCTGCCAGAGGAAGCTTCACTGGTAGGACATAGCACGTGGGAGGTTCACGCTATTCCAACCAGTTCCCCTCCCTCTGAACAGGCGCCCTTAACGACCAGAGGAGGAACCACATTAGCAACCAGGATATTGCATGTTTTTGTGAAGGGGGTTCCTATATGAAGGAAACCCCCGGGAGGCACGGGGAGAACATGCAAACTCCACACAGAAAGGCCCTTTTGACGACCCCACCCGGGCGGTGGGCACTCGAGGACATGCGGACGGGCACGCATTCCTTCAGTGTTCACATCGTCCCAGGTGGGAATCGAACCCACGACCTTCGAGCTGTGTGGCGATAGTGCTTACCACTGCACCACCGTACCTCCCACCAACTCCTTTCTAACTAGACATTTCTATCTGGTTAGGCTTGTTCGCAAATAAAAAATAATAATTTAGAAAGCAACTGGAGGCAAGATTGTGCAATCAGTTCTTAAGGTCAATATAAGTATTTTTGTGGCAAGTGACCCAGGTAAGTGTGGCAAGTGACTTCAAATTTATCTTGTTTATGCCTAGGTTAACTTACTGAATAGACATGAATGTGTTAATTATTTGGCCCCTGTTTTACTTGTGACTTTATGGCTTATTGGACAAGTCAATTAGGCCTAGTGTTGAGTTCATTTGCATATTTAAAATAGATTTTTCCAAGAAACTTGTAAAACAAAAAAGTTCCTTTTCATGTATACTTTCACTGTGTGAGGTTTGATTGTGATAGGCTTCATTTTTTCCTTTACTCCTATGCGGGTATATTTTGGGTAGCCTATATTTGATTAGTATGCTCATTTGCATATTCAAATTCATTTTC
>NC_139624.1:111674712-111969712 GCF_964638095.1 Poromitra crassiceps
TATATTATTTCATGGTGCTGTAGTAAGGATGTCAAAAGTATAACATTTGAAACGGATACAATACTCACTCATTTGCAACAGTATCAATAAAAGCAGTGCTTTCTCTTAATGAAAAATCAAACATACAACTGATTTTTCCCTCCCTACCATTGGTGGGTATCTGTTGCTTTAACAAGCTAAAAGTGTTGTGATAGGCTGATGACTAGAGCAGCAGTAATCTGCTGTGTAAGTGCAAAGTTTGTAATGAGTTTTATCAGGCCAAGATTATGGAGAAGCGTGCGTCCGTCCATCCATCTCTCTCCTTTTATTATTATGCCTGTTTTTTACATTTTATTTTCAATTTTATTAGTATGCCTCTTGATGTGTTGTCATTTACCCCGTGGCATCGAAAACGGCATCAAGTATCCATATTTTCCTGTATATCAGTAACGAAGTTAGAAATTCTAGTATGGGGGTAGGAGGGGGATGAATGGGAGGGATACTGGAGCTACTGGAGCTATGAGCCCAATCTTCAGTTCATGTTCTCGTGTAATGCCTTGCTTTTACTTTCAAAATTGAAAATAAACCTTGTTTAAAAAAAATTCTAGTATCATGACAATAGTAGAATACTACTATTCTAGTCTATGCTATGCTATACTGCACTATGCTATACTGCACTATGTTGTATTATACTATACTATGCACTGCGAAGTACTATGCACTGCAATGATACCATTATTTAATTTGTAATCAATTATTTGTTAATTAGCGTATTGCAGACAGCTCCTCACTTTTAGTTTCTGGTTTCTGTGCGGTGCTGATGGACAGCTCCTTTTATCATTCAAATAAAAGGGCTCTGAGAACACATGATTTGACCTCCGTACAGTTTATGGTCGGATGTGATGTGGGCCACCAACATGTTTGACATTTTCAAGTGGGCCATGAGTGGGAAAAGGTTGGGAACTGCTGGTCTGCTGGTTCTCAGAAGGCCCTTTTCTTCTCAGAGGTGAATGAAAGATGTGCTATTACAGCGCTGGACACATCCACTGCCTGTTCCAGTAAACGACACATGATACGCTGCCGATGATGTCACTGTTCAGTCCCCCCCATGCCCCAAGAGCCTGACTAATCATTATGCCATTAAGTTATGCACATGAGTGTGTGGAGAGGAGGGCTGTTCTTAGCATGGAAGTAGAGCGTTCAGGTCAATAAAGACACAGAACCCCCCTCTGCTCTGAGCGGAATGGTTGAACCCTCTGTGGACCAGACTGTCACCGATACACAGAGCTTGTTAACCCTTCATCTGCTGCTTAGCACCCCACAGCACTAAATCATGACCGACACGTCTCGCTGTAGGTCAAGCTGTGAGCCTTACCGGATAAACATTACAGTGAATTTATGTTAGCCACTAAAACAGATTATATTGAGTCAGCTGTTAAAACAGATTATATCAGCTGTTCTCAGCCTCATGATGCCCCAAAAACAAAGCAATGCCTGCACCACTAAAGATGCAGAAGAATGGTGAAAATTATGATTTTTATTTCCCCTTTTCAAGTTGTTTTACCGATGTCAATTTTGGGAGCTACTGTAGCCACCGTGCATCTTTCAGCATCAGTGACAGAGCAGAAAAGAGAGAGAGAGATACTTTAAATCACAAAGTCGAAAATTTCCAATCACATATTTTATTTAGACCAATTACAGACAGGCAGGTCGGTGTGTGAAGAATTCTACTAGACCAGCAAGCCTGTTCACACAGAGGACTCTGGCTTTTTGTTTTTCCCCACAACTATGTCCTTTCTTGATCGTACCAACCTGCTTAAATTAATTGCTGCAGCAAGTAGCCTATACGGTGACCTTAAAGCAGGACTAAACCCCAAAACACTTTTTTCAGCTTTTAACCAATATATGACTTTGGGGGTGGTGTGTGAAGAATTCTGGTCAAAATTTCCACATTTGAGACCAATCTGTTACCATTTGTATCATTTTCAGCTGCATAAGTGCCGTCTATGGGTTCAACCCTGCTTTTTTTTTGCCCTCAAAATTGCACAAAATGTGGTCCAACCTGACGTCACGATGAACCAAAGACTATGGGATTTCAACATAGTAACTCCCCTACTCCCCCTGTACCCTTTCCCGGCTCCTCACAACTCCAAGCCTATTCCCATGATGTCACAAGGATTTTCCTACCAATATGGCGCTACAATACACACAGCTCATTGGCTGTTTGTGTCACTTGACCTGTTAATCACCTGTTAATTAATTACAATTGCCTGTTATTTTCCTACCAAGATGGCCATGTGGTGATGTAACATAATACTATCAATAAAAGCCACTATAATCATAAATAGAAATAAAAGGAAGGAAATTGCATTGTGTTGCTGTAAATCATTCCCAACCTTGTTCATACTAAGGAGCCCTAATTTAGTTCACATTGGGGCCATGGACCCCCAATATGATGAGATTTGGTTTCTCAGATGCAAATCAGATTTTTTTTTTTTTTTATGTAGCTAGATATGATTTTGTCCAGAATTCCATATTAGGTTGAGAGACAACAGAGAATCTTGGAATCCTCTCAATGACCACTGGTGGTCCCCTGACCCCACATTGAGAACCACTCAACCAGGAGGAGGGAGGGGGAAAATGTTGTGTTTGTGCTGCGTCTCGCGCTAAACAAGAGGAAAAAGAAGGGGGTGATTCTTTCATGGCGCACTGCACCTTTTGACATGAATCACGAAAACCCCCCAAACGAAAATTAAAAACGGACTTCATGGCAGTCTAGAGGACAAGTTGGACAAGTTAATAACGTGCAGAAATCTCCCATTGTGATTACATTAGAGCGTGTTCAGAGCGGGGGGTTTGTCCTGGGTTTGTGTTCTGCTGCGACTGCCGGCTACCGATAACCTCGCGTTAACGATCGTTACATGGGAGTCAATGGCAATAAAGTAGTTTGCCACTGAATGACCAAATTGATATAACTTTCAACCATTTTGAGCAACGCTGTTTCCATACAGGCCACAAGCGTTGACTAGTTGTTGATATTTATAAAGATTTTGTAGGTCTCATATAAGGTTTTTCTTGACGAGGTGGGCAAACTGTCATGGCGTCGTTTTCCGAAAGAGGTTTCCTGTCTGACCCAGCCAAAGAGTATAAGTGAGACAAGAGGAGACGATCTTCGCCTTAATTTCTTGTTTTTTCCCATAGGTTTTTTCAAATCAAGCAGCATGCCGTTCTACCAGAAATCTGGGGGTTTAGTCCTGCTTTAAGTCCAATGCAGTGAATCAGCCAAATCGGACACACTTCAGGTAATTGCATGTGATTACTCAGCTGATACAAATTAATTTGAGTTACAGCATTATTAATTGCTTCCTTTTTTCTTAAACTCAGCATAAACAGAGCAGGAACTGTGCTCTGTATCAGAAAATGCATTGACTTGGTTATGGATGACTTCATCATCAATTCTGCGGCAGACAGCCAAGAGCTGATCACTGCTGGAAAGTGATACACGCAAGCCAATCATGTTATTTCTATGATCTAGTTTCCTAGTTTGTGAATGTGAACGACAGAGAAGCTGCATTCATGTCATATTTACTGATTTATGGATTTACTGTAAATAAAAGCTGCCGACAGCAAAAAACAAACAAAAAGTTAATGTTAACCTCCCAGTGGTAATTTCAAGCAGAACATCAACGTTAAGTAGGGCTGGGCAATATCCATGGACCAAAAATCATGGGCCCTATCTTCGCAAAAGCAGTAATTTAGCGTTTGTGCTCGTTTAACGCTGTGCGCAATGCAAATTGGGGGCGGGCACAAGCGCATGCCTGTTATAATTGTACTGGGAATAGGCGTGTCACATGCCAAAGCAGGCGTTTCAGAGCTAAAATGTGGGGATAGATGGCATTATCCTATCGTCAGCAGCGTGCAATTACTTTGCGCTAAGAGCTTTGAAAAGCACCTCTTAGCTGCGCTCCAGGCGCTAAAACACTCGCTGCGCTTGATTGCACCATAATCTCCGCACAGCGCAGAAACGTCATTACGCACAGACGTGCCACCCCAGGACATCAAATTCTGCTGCTAAAATTGGGTAACCAGCAGATTATTCGGTGAGGCAATCTACTATAATTCACTGAGAAACTTTTATCACATTGCAAGGAGGGGTTATGGTATAGGCCAGGGATGTCAGAGATACGGCCCGCGGGCCGGGCAGGTTTCATCCGGCCCGCGAGATGTTTTGGAATATAAAAAAATAAAAATAAAAATTAATTATTATTATTATTAAATTCGCACCCCATTATCATGAACTACGTGTGGCTAATAAGCAAGCTAAGAGTTCATTCATAAGTTAATTAACCTGCACTACAAGGAAGTATGTCAGTAGGTCATCGGTGTAAACAAAGCCACCATGATGCCACGCTGGAATTGAATCGCGCATTCGGCTACCTACCAAAAAACAAAGGAATCAACAAGATGCTGTCGAAAAAGAGAAAGGTTGACACGGAATGCAGGCAGTTTCAAGAGAAATGGAAAGAGCAGTATTTGTTTTGTGAAGTAAATGGGTAAATGAGTCGAATTGATTTTAGTAAAAAAAAAAATCCGGCCCCCATGAGGTCTCAGTTGAACAAATCCGGCCCTCTACCTAATATGAGTCTGACACCCCTGGTATAGGCTATTCACCTTCACCTGCTATAACCCACCGTGCATAAATGATTTGGCACGCCTCTAATCTGCATTTGCGCCCGTTGTTGTGACGAGTTATGCTTCCCCACACCACCATGCATCGCCACCATATTTTGGGGCTGTTTTAACTTAAAAACAGGGAGGTCACGTCTACCCTGCTCATCACCTACAAAGCCCTCAATAATCTGGCCCCCTCTTACCTAACAGATCTCCTCCAGCGCCACTCCCCCACCCGCCGTCTCCGCTCTGCTGATGCCAACCTCCTCACCCCCATCACCAAAACCAAGCACCGCACCACGGGGGACAGAGCCTTTGCCATCGCTGCCCCAACCCTCTGGAACTCTCTGCCCCTCAATATCAGAAACTCCGACTCACTCACCTCCTTCAAAACCCAACTCAAATCCCACCTCTTCAAAACAGCCTACAATATCTGACTTCTACCTCTAACCACCATTCCATCTCTGCAATCTATTGATTTGTATTTGTTTTCGTTCTTGTTATTTAGTTCTGTTTACTGTATTATTTTTCTATGTATTGTAAAGCGTCTTTGAGTTCCCCAGAAAAGCGCTATATAAAACTTATGTATTATTATTATTATTATTACCCAAACAATTATATCATTTTTAAACAGTTATGTTTCTGTATAAATCATTACGATATATGTTCCCGTGAGGTGGGGATGCGTTTTGCTGCTGCCTGGGGGGGGGGGCAAACCTCGGCATAACACCTGGACAGCGGACTGTAATCTTCCCTGCTTTAAGGCACGCGCAAACAGGTGCGCAAGCGCTAATAGGGGATATCGCCTGTACGAAGATAGGGCCCCATGGGCCCTATTCTCCCACAAGCCTTCGGCGCTAAAACGGGCCTTAAACGCAAAAAAACGTGCCTTGCGCCTGTTTTGGGACGATATCAATATGGCTTTACGCTGCCAAATGCGCTTTAGGCCGAATGGGCGTGGCGCAGTCCCAGAATGGGCCAAAGTGGGCGTGTCGGCCTTAAATACCAGCGTACTGCTATCTTCGCACCTGCCGTAAATTTAGCGCTTTGCGCCTTTGAAAACCAGGCCTATTCAGTGCGCCAGTGCACTTGTGCCTCTCCCCTGTCACCCTTCTCTGTCTCTCTCTGAAACCAGGCCTATTCAGTGCGCCAGTGCTCTTCTGCCTCTGAGTCACCCTTCTCTCTCTCTCTCTGACTCCCTCGCTCAAACAGACACAACACATAGCAGCACCCAGCTTCCCATAGGAAATAGCAGTTGTAAGTTTACTGCCTGTGAATGTCCACTCCCAGCATGCAATTGGGTCCTCCATTTCGCTACTAAATAGCAACCAAATGAGCCGAAATAGATATAAAAGGTAGATCTAAAATAATGTGTAATGGTAAGACAACCTGCAATTGTAGAACATTTCAATATTGGACCAAATAAAACATCGAAATGAAACACCACCCTATGTGAAACATATATGTCCTCTTGAGCCTATATATACCCCTTGTGGGTTTAACGTGATTTAGATAAGTGACAGCGGAACGCGCTTCTGTGATGTGCTATACTGTGATGTCCGCTCCAATAACTTGGCCCTACTTGGCATTTAGTTTTACAATAAAAACACATTTATGCAATGACTTTACATAATGTAGGGTATATTTATGTGCATCATTCTACCTGCAGCAGGGGAGAGAAAACGATATCTTTCTGGACAAACTTTCACCAATCTAATAGGCTATATTTTTCTAGCTGATGCATTTAGTACATTATTTTCACTTTGATCTTGCTATAGTGTAGCGTATTTACATGCTTGCAGTATTGAAACTGCAGTTAGATTGGTTTGAGAAGCATAATAATATGGAATAATAGCCTATAATGCAGACAGACAGACTGGATGAAGGGAGGGGGGGGGGGGGGGGGCAGAGCGTTTGGCTTTCGTCTGGTTTTGCGGGATCACTGGAATTGGAGCTAAAAAGGCAAGCGTGCGATTCGTTTATTGCAGTTATCCAATGAGCATGACGGTGCATAATTTTACGCTTAAAAGGCGTGGTTGTAATGGTTGAGGCTGCGTCTAGCGCCAGCACGACGATATCAAGTGCGCTGGTCCACGCCCACTGATTTGAGCTGCGCCAGCCGCTCGGCCTAGAAACAGCGCCGATGCAACGATAGGGACCCATATCTCTGTATTTTTAGCTGAATGGCGATACACAATATATAGGCTAGTATTTTCTATGAAGTGGGCTAAATGTTGAGTTCTAAGTCAAAGACCTGTGAGATGTCATGAGCACTTTTATTAAAACAAGACTGTGATCAAAATAAAATGCAAAGACAGAGTTTCCTTCCCTGACTATTGTTGGTGCTTTCACAAAATATTTACACAATGAGATTTTTGATAAATAATCGTCAGTAATGTGGATATAATGACTAAGTGGGTAAAGGCAAATAATAGAAGAGCAAGAACAAGAACAGTCAATCATTTAATCAATAATTCATTTTAGAAAATGACATCACTTTTCTGTAATGCAGCCTTTAAACCAGGAAAAGACAACACTTACACAATATTACGATATCCAAAATCTAAGACAATAGAGCTCCACAGTCACGTGACACCTCGGTTCTGGAAGAGTATGTTCCCGTTCATATTCTGCAATGACATTTTGATTATTAGCCATAATGCCCTAACCAGCCAAGGTAGACTTAGACTTAACACGGGGCGAGCTAGTTGTGAAATGGTATGTTCCTTTAGAAGGCACAAATCTGTATGATATCATCCTTGTTTATTTTTAAACATTTTTTATTCGATGTTATGGAGAGAAGTAGCCTGGTTAACCAGCCGGTCACATGAACTCACATTTGATTTCTTTGTGCGGGACGTCTGGCCTGAAGCTTTCACCCAGTGCTGAGTCCAAGTCGATGTTTGAGACAAATTTGATGAAATTCCGTCAAGGCATTCCTGAGATATCGCGTTAACAAGCTTGATAATGGCGTTCGAGAGGTCACAGTGACCTTGACCTTTGACCTTTGACCACCAAAATCTAATCAGATCATCCTTGAGTCTAAGTCGATGTTTGAGGCAAATTTGACATCGGACGGACGGACGGACGGACAACCCAGATCCATAATGACTCCATAAAAATCTCCATAAACTGATAATGATAATCTAAAAACTGAATATTATGTACAATATCAACGTAAATTTGAGTATAACATTATAGTAGCTCTAGCCTACTATAATGTTATACTCATGTTTTCCAGTGACTCCTGAGCAAACCAGTCAACTAATAAAATTGTATAATTTAAATAGCCACCAAACCTTTCTGGAAATATTAATAAGTTATCAATAATTTAATTTATTAATTTCTGGTAATATGCAATATGATGACAAAAGTAGTGTATCTATGAGAATCTGCAGACTTCTAACAATGTTTGAACCAGAAATAGCTTTATTATCAGAGTTTGGCAAAGTGATGACGTAATGAGTGGTGTCCCATTTCCTAGGTGATTGTTTTCAACCTCTACCCCTTGTGGCTTCGTTTTGAAGGGCAAGGGGGGGAAGTGAGGGGGGTACGAGGGGTAGGGGTCAAATAAGAATTGGGATTGGGCCTTATTATTGGTGGAGCCTGCAGTGGGGTGTCTCTATCTACATTAAAGGTCTCTGGCGTAGGTGTGCTGTGACCTCTGACCTTGTCATCCTCGTGCTGCTGCCGTCTCTTCTCCTCGGCGGCTGTCCGGCGCACCTTCTCCTTCCTCCTCTGCTCCTCCATCTTCCTCCCTCGCTCCTCGGCCTGCCGCTCCAGCTGCTGCTGCGCGCGGCGCTCCTTATCCCGCAGCACCTCCCACACGTCTGCAAATACACACACGCGCGTCGTGTTAACACGCTAATACCGAGGGGGCAATTTTGTTTAGTCGCATTGAGGCCAAATACAGCTACAACTACGTCACTTCTGGATCCAAAAAACCAAGATGGCAGCGGCCAAAATGCCGAACCAGAGGTTTCAAAACGGGAATCCACAAACCAATGGGTGACGCTCACTCTGTCCATTTCTTTTACAGTCTATGAATAATACACAGCACATGCACACTGTACCATATATGATGCTGTGTGTGTGTGTGTGTGTGTGTGTGTGTGTGTGTGTGTGTGCGTGTGCGTGTGTGCGTGTGCGTGCGTGCATGCGTGTGTGTTTGTGTGTGTGTGTGAGAGCGGCACCAGTGACAGATGAAAGGGACAGACCACATACTGCCCCACCAGCTGGAGAGGCAGTCTTACCCTGTGTGTTCTCTCTCTCCTTGCTAACTGGGACGTGTCCAATTTGCAAATGAATGAGAAATAAAGAGGGATGTACAAATCTAACTGATTGTCACACACTGATTGGACATTTGTAACCTGTGTTGTGTTGACAGCACTGGCAGCAACCCATAAGCACTTGCCCAGGGGTGGAGTGGGATTTGATCCACCGACCTCTCGCTTCAAAAGTGCATACGTTAACCACTATGCCACTTGGCGGAGCAGATTACCAGGCCTTTATACTGGGGAGTGAGTTTAACCGAGCTACTCGCTACTTTTGGGTTTTCACAAATATGCTCCTCTTCCGGCAGTTAGTGGAGAAATGGGGTGGGACCCTTGTGTGGTCAGATGGAAAGCCAGCATGGTGAACCTCTGGAACAGACTGCTGGACTTACCAACCAATAGGGTTGCTAGTCAGATTTTCTTCTGGGACCTGTCTGTTGAAGGGGAGTGGGTCTCAGAAATGTCAGACCTGTTTCAGGAGTGTGGTTTTGGAGAATATTACTCTCAAAGAATGTGTATAAATGTAGAGCTGTTTAAATCTCAGATCCGTGCTAACTGGTTACAGTCTTGGACTGAAGAAATTTGGCAGAAGCCAAAATTAAGAAATTATTGTTTATTTAAAAATGAATTTAAATGTGAAAAATATGTTATGTTTAATTTACCTAAAAGCAAGAGGTCCTTATGTGCTCAGTTACGATGTGGTATCCTGCCTTTACATATTGAAACTGGTAGATACAGAGGGACGGTGGAGGAGGATAGGATTTGTGAATATTGTGAGTTGAAGGAAGTGGAGAATGAATTTCATTTTATTTTGTACTGCCCATTGTATCATGACTTACGAGAGATACTATTGAAAAAAGTTCACTCCCCTGAGCTAAACCTGTTAGATTTTGAAGAAGGAGCCATACTTGAATTTCTTTTTGACAACATCTTCGCTTTTTCCGAATATATCTCACATGCGTGGGATAGGAGGAAAAAGATGACATATGATAGATAATTCATATATTTTACTTACATATTGTAGCTAAATCTGTGTTTTGCTGTCCATTTCCTGAATGTATTGTTTATGCACAGGAATCGGTAAGGTAATAACTTTATGTTGATGTGTCTGATAATCCCATGTGGGATGGGTCATGTAATTTGTCCTGACACGTAAATAAAACTTTCATTCATTCATTCATTCATTCACTCGCTACCACATGGGACTGACAAGGACTCACATTCAGAGTCCTTGTCAGAGAAGGTAAACATACAAACAACATGCTTATAGGACAATAAATATACTAGATTATAATGATACAAAGTGGGTTGATAAGTGAATTACAACGATAGTTAGATGGTTGTAGCTCAAGCCGGCATGTATATTTTGCAGTATGCTGAAAAACTAGGATGTGTCTTTGTGATACCCTACTGGAGAAATGCATTGTTTCTCTTCCCCCTCCTCAGGAAGGTCAGAGTTCAGGGCCCTGGGCTAGTCCAGTGGTTCTCAAACCTTTTCACATCAAGGACCCCTAAACGGACACAAATTAGACCACAGACCCCCATTTGATAAGATTTTGTCGCAGGGTCCCCATCTGATTTTTGCTTTAAAGCAGGACTAAACCCCAAAACACTTTTTTTCAGCTTTTAACCAATATATATGACTTTTGGGGTGGTGTGTGAAGGATTCTGGTCAAAATTTCCACATTTGAAGTCAAGTCAAGTCAAGTTTATTTGTATAGCACATTTCATACACAGAGGCAATTCAAAGTGCTTCACATAAAATGGTTAACACAAGAAAATAAAAGAATAAAAGAAGAGAATAAAATAGACATTTAAAAGCATCACAACAGAACTTTAAGAAAGCGCATAAAAAGTGCATTAAGCGACATGCGCAGCAGTTACAAAAAGAGCTAAAAACTTACAGAGGACTCATAGGGTTTGCATAATAGAATAAATCAATTTTTCTATATTAAATCCGATGTTTTATTTGGTCCAATATTGAAACATTATTTCTATCTACCTTTCTATCTATTTAGGCTCATTTGGTTGCTATTTATTGTCGAAATGTATTAGCCTCAATGCATGCTGGGAGATTTCACATGTGTGGCTTTGGTAGGGGAGCCGGCGCAGTGAACATTTGTTTGGGCAGAATGATCTCGTTTTCTCTCGCCTTTTCTTCTCCCCCACTGCACAGGTAGGATGATGCAACAGCCTCTGAATGACAGGGGCTCAAAACTGTCATGTTATAAAAAACTGTCATGTTGTTATACTACGTACGTACGGTATAACAACTTTTTTTTCATCTGTCTTTGTGCCTGTCTGAGCGCAAGAGAGAGGGAGTGAGAGAGAGAGAGGGGGAGAAAGTGTGAGATCGGCAGAGGAGAGCCGTGCGTGGAATATCCGCGGCGTACTGAATAAGGCCTGGTTTTCAAATGCGCAAAGCGCTAAATTAATGCCAGGGGGGAAGATATCGTTAGGTCGGTATTTAAGGCCGAAACGCCCATTCTGGCCTATTCTGGCACTGCGCCACGCCTCTTCGGCGTAAAGCGCATTTCGGGGGCTAAAACCATGTGTATATCTTCCCGAGGCAGGCGCAAGGCGTGTTTTTTTCCGTTTAACGCCAGTTTTTGCGCCTAAGGCCACTGGGAAGATAGGGCTCCTAATTCTTGCTATATTTTTAAGATGATAAAAAGCTGATTTTCTGATAGACTTAATGTGGGAGTTAAAGTTGAGATTGGAATCAATAATAACGCCAAGATTTTTAACTCGATCCTTTGGCTTCAGGGATCGAGACTCAAGGCGTGTAGTGATTTTAAGCCTTTGTTCTTTGGGACCAAAGACGATCACCTCTGTTTTGTCTTTGTTTAGCTGTAGGAAATTCTGGCACATCCAGTTATTTATTTGGTCGATGCACTGGCACAGTGAGTCTATGGGAGCATAGTCACCTGAGGAAAGAGATGTATACAGCTGGGTGTCGTCTGCATAGTTATGATAAGCTATTTTGTTTTTATGCATAATTAGGCCTAAAGGGAGCATATAAAGGTTGAATAGAACAGGCCCCATAATGGATCCTTGAGGCACCCCACATGTCATACTAGTTAGGTCAGATGTGTAATTGCCAATGGAAACCAAGTACTTCCTGTCTTGGAGATAGGACCTGAACCACTGGAGGACCGTACCCAATAGCCCAACCCAGTTTTCCAGCCTGTCCAATAATATTGAGTGGTCAACAGTGTCAAATGCAGCGCTAATCCAGTAGTACTAGAATCAAATTTTTGCCTGAGTCTGAGTTCATTCTAATGTCATTTATGACTTTAGTAAGCTCGGTTTCGGTGCTGTGATGGGGGCGAAAGCCTGATTGGAGTTTATCTAGGAGATCATTTGAGGTTAGGAATCTATTGAGTTGTAGGTAAACAACCTTTTCAATTATTTTGCCTATAAAGGGATTTTGTTTTTCCTCCCCATGTGATTATTACTGTAGTTCATGCGGCGCGAGCCCTTTAAGAGCAATGCCTCATGGTGTAATCGCCTCCTGTGGCTAATGTTAGCGGCTAGCTAGTTATGTTTCATGGTAGTAAAACGCCACTGAATGACCAAATTTATATAACTTTTAACCATTTCGAGTAACACTGTTTCCATACAGATCACCAGCGTTAGTTTGTTGTTTATAACGTGGCTATATTTATCATTTATCGTTCTCTATCTCTGATACACTGAAAATACTGGGAGGCGGGCCATAGCGTCTCTGTCGATGATTTGATTTGACAGTTCTGGGCACTGGCGTTGGCGTTGGCCAATCCTGGCGTGTTCCACCCCCAAATCGAGTGTGTTCTGGCGCAAAGCAAGTGGGTTCCAGGACGAAAGAGGCTCGAGCCAACTACGTTATGTTTAGAGCAGCGCAGTAAATACAATATTCCTGGAATGCGAGTTTAACTAAACAGTTACATGTCTTCTGCATTCTACAACAAATAAAGACATTACAATTTGTTTTATTTTGTATCTTAGATACTTATTGGCCAAGTTATGATAGTTTATTCTGCCAGGGTACAGAAGGGAGTATAGGCGGCCATCTTGCCTGCAGAGTTTTCAAATCAAGCAGCATGCCGTTCAGCCAGAAATCTGGGGGTTTAGTCCTGCTTTAAGATGTTTTATTACAGAATGTATATCTCAAGGAGGTAGAGCGGGTCGTCTGTCTATTCATCAAAAGGTCGGTGGTTTGGTCCCCGGCTCCTCCAGTCCGCATGTCAAAGTGTCCTTGGGCAAGATACTGAACCCCAAATGGCTCCTGATGGTTACGCGAGGACCCTGCATGGTAGTTTGCCACCATCTGTGTGAATGGGTTAATGTAGGAATGTGTTGTAAAGCACTTTGAGTGGTTGGTAGACTAGACCAGTGGTTCTCAATTATTTTCATATGAAGGACCCATAACCTGACAAAGATTAGACCACGGACGCCCATTTGATAGGATTTTGTCCCAGGGTCCCCATATGATAATAAGATTGATGCTTTTAGATGTTTTATTACAGAAAGTGTATAAAACCCTTGACCAAAATAGTCATTGTGTTACTTATGAATGGAATTATTGCGAAAATAAATTACCCCCCTTTTGGCTGGGGACCCCCTGGAACCCCCTCAAAGACCCTTGGGGGTCCCCAGACCCCACTTTGAGAACCACTGGGTTAGGGTTCAATGTCTCAGGATGCATGGGTGCTGATGGACACACTTCCCCTAGGTTCAGACAGAAGGAGCATGATTCATCAAATTGTTCAATTCGAGTATGAAATTTCCCTGATGTAGTGAAGTGATTTAGTGAAACTATCCAGGCGTCTGTACAATTCTCCCCCATCAAAATCAAGGGAAACAAGTATCATCAGCACAAAAACAGAAAAGCAAAATTCCCTAAAAAGACATTGGTGGCAATGCTGCTGCCAAGCCCGATGCAAAAAGATTAAAATGCAAGCATGATAGAATAACAGATACAATGCTGAAGCAGTTTCAGGACATCTATAGTTTCTTATCATTCCTCAGCGTCAACCAAGATGTCACATAAAACCTGATTTAGTCCTGGCTGCTTTCTGCAGACATGGGACCAAGTCACTTTGGTCCAAGTCTCAATTAAGTCCCAAGTCATTTGTTCCAAGTGTCAAGTAAGTCCCAAGTCATTTAACCAAAGTCTCAAGCAAGTCCCCAGTCATTTTGTTTTGGGCAAGTCAAGTCAAGTCAAGTCAAGTCAAGTCAAGTCAAGTCACAGGTTATGTCAAGTCAAGTCAAGTCAAGTCTTTAGTTAAGGCAAGTCAAGTCCCAAATCAAATCACTTTTTTTCAGCCCAAGATACTGCAGTCTTACCTTCCTTTACAAAGAAAAAAGACAAGGTATTAGTACCTGTCTAATAGTGATATTATTGGCCAATTTATCTAACCTGTTCAAAAAGTATGACAATGAATTTAATTTGTATAATTATTGATATTCAGTTAAATAGATGTAATCAAACAAAAGTCAAACTACTTAACTAACTACTAACATAAGTGCCCTCTCCTTGAAAAAACAAAACCGTCCAGTGAGAGGAGCGTGACTGACAGCCAGTCATCCAATCATGACAATTTCCAGCTTGCACTCGCATACCGGATAACTTCAGACATACACTTGACAACGTTGAACATGTTAATATTTAAAGCAGCTACGAGCAACTTTTTCGATTGTTATTAAACAGTATAAATTTAATATCAATGCATCACATCTTACCTCTAATAGTCGACGATACCAACGCAGAGTAGTCTCGCTTGAACCCCGAGTGAATCGGCCAGTGTTAGTGTGTCTGTAGCCAGGGCAGATCAGGAATTGAAATGAAACGGTTTGCAGCAGCCACTTCGGCCATAACCACAAAATAACTTCCAAAAAACCTGTTAGAATATAACGAGAGATGTTCCCGCGAGTATGCGTGGCGTTCACATTGTTTATGTTATGTTGCTAGGCAGCGCAAACGGCGTAAAAAGGCAGCTGCGTTTCACTTCCTGGTTTCACTTCCGCGTTTCACTTCCGGGTTACCCGGTCCGGTCGCTCTAGAGAGCCCCCTGTTGGCGCGAGTTTAGACAGACTATAGACTTAATCACCTAAGGGACCGTTCGTTATTTAGAAAGGGGGTCACTGGAGGAATTTGGTGTGCTCTGAAATAAAAAGCTGTGCCCCTTCCCTGATCAAAATATATTTTTCCTTGACCCTCCCGAAGCGATTTGAAAATTATAATTAACCCTCCCCAAACAATATTGTGGCAAGTTTGCGTGGAAGAATGCAGACTGACACAGATATCTTACTTTTAACCTAACATTTCCAGAAACTCCGGCCAGAGGTGATCAAACACACTAACAGTCTCAGTCGTGGTGGCTACATTGTAAAACTAAACATATCCTGGTCACACAAACATTGCCATAATACCACATAATGCAATCAAAACATATGCACAACATCACTAAACCACGTTTTTAACTGTACAGTAAGAAGCTTCCCACAAGAACATGAACTCCCATAATCCTTTGCGCTTCTTAAGAGCAGAACTGTCACCAATCAGAGCGACCGCCTCCTCTGGTCGCTATAATGCTATTTTCGCTTGTGAAACAATCTTCAGTCTGTGTATATCAATATTTGTGTTTAAATAGCAGTGAATGACTGATGGAAAAAAGTTAGCCGGTTCTATGTGGCGGACTCTCCACTCTCTGTCCCCCCTCTCTTTCTCTCTCTCACTCCCTCAGCAGACAGGCACAAAGCCACACATGTAAAATCTCCCAGCATCCATTGAGGTACATTTCGATAACAAATAGCATCCAAATTAGCCTAAATAGATAGAAAGGTAGATAGAAATAATGTTAACACAACATGCAATTGTCGAACATTTCAATATTGGACAAAATAAAATCTCGAAATCAAAACACAACCCTATGTGAAACATATATGTCATCCTGGTGGTATAAATATCCCTTGTAGACTTTACATAATTTAGGAGATGAGTGAGCCGTAACTCGGTTCTACTGTGACTTCCTAGACTTATCTGGCGTAACGATAGAGCCCATATATATTTTGTGATGCCATGTTTGTTTGCTCGACTTTTCGTGCTGGAAATGTAGCCTACTTCCATATTGTGGCACCTAGAGACCACAGCCACAGGCTCCAACGCCGTTAAGGCACACACACCAAGAAGCAGCTTAATATTAAAATAGGAATCTTTATTATCGACAAAAATATATATATATGTTTTAATTAAAACAGCTCATAGCATCACAGCACAGGTTGGTTGACACTTGTTACATATCACCACGTCATGATAGCACGCAGCAACAATAATTACGTGTAAGGGCTCCCGCAGGATGGTGGTCTTACACTAAGTTATACAATCAAATCAAACTATTAGTATCACAATGAGTCAGCCACTCGCGCTCCCGAAAGAAAGCAGCAACAGCACACCAGCCTGTCGCAGCCTCGCTGATATGAACGTATAGGTTACCCCAGCAGTGCGTACAAGACCCCAGCCCTCCGTCGAGGCAAACAGAGCCCACTGATTGGCCAGATACTGTACACGCCTACTGTCTGGATAGGCCAAGCACAAAGATCGACAGATCAGACCGCCAAAGAGAAACAATGCACCGGGACATACCAAACAGTTTGGACAGGAGGGGTGTAAATGAAGCAACTCAGTAGTTGTTGAAGTCCGAAAAGCAAACATTACACACAAACAAAAAGTTTATATATTTTTATCTAATCAAAATTGTATACCCCTCCCCTGGACTCAAATTAAAGAGAATGTACCCTCCCTCAAACTAAATTCAAAACAAGATTACCCTCCCCTATTTTCCTCCAGTGGCCCCTTCCCTAAATAACGAACAACGTTAGGGAGCAATCTCAGATACACACGGCTTTGGTCACGTCGACTATTAGAGGTAAGATGTGATGCATTGATATTAAATTTATACTGTTTAATAACAATCGAAAAAGTTGCTCGTAGCTGCTTTAAGTTTTATATTTATTTAAACTGATGAACACAAGCATAGGCGATTCTAGACCTTCCAAACAGGGGTTGCACCACCCCGAAGTCAATATTACTCTGGTAGGGGGGTTAAAGACATTTTGTAAATTTTAAAATAAAATGCATTAATCTGGGGCACTCAGAGCAAAATGAAAAGGCTAGTAGATATGAAGAACAACACACATCACATTAATATCCTCTTCACTATGCTGTGGCTTTACAGTGATGAAAAAATAATTGTCTCCTTATATAGCCTATTCTATCTGCATGATAGTGTTTCCCAACCACTGAACCGTGGCCCACTGGTGGGCCTCAGAGCACCATCTAGTGGGCCCCTAAAGCAGGTGTTTGCAGTCAACTACTTGAAATTAATATGTCGCAGTCAAAATCTATTTGTGGTGCTCAAAATCTATTGTGGTGTACCTCCACAAATAGATAACTGTATAGGATACACTGAATGCTATAGTAGGATATGACAACACATTCTGAACAGGGCACTCCTGAAAAAGAGAGCATTGCTCTCAGTGAGACTCCCCATGTATAAATAAAAGGTAAAAGAAATATATTAAAAAAAAAAAAAAAAAGTAAAGAAATAAATAAAAATCATCTGGCCACTAGGGGTTGCACGTGCAGCCAGTGCACCAACGTATAATCGCGCATGAACACAAGTCACCGAGTCATCACATCTCAAGTCAAGTCAAGTCATGAGTCTTTAACTTCCAAGTCCAAGTCAAGTCTCAAGTAATTTATTTTTTTGTCAAGTCAAATCGCAAGTCAGCGAAACAGGGACTCAGGTCGCCTTTGGTCCAAGTCACCAAGTCTCAAGTGCCCATCTCAGGCTTTTTGTTGTGGTGAGTGTGGCATCAACTGTGCCAACACTGGATCCTGCTGTCTGCTGTGAGATATTGTTGGTCTGTTGCAGGGATCGAACTGGGAACCTTCTGTTTATGTCACAGGCTCATGAACCACACAAGACTCAAACTTGGCCTTGCATGTATGAATCCAGTTCCCAGCTCTGTCCGTTTCCGCACGTGCGCACACACACACACCCACACACACACACACACACACACACACACACACACACACACACACACACACACACACACACACACACACACACACACATACACACACACACACACACACACACACACACACACACACACACACACACACACACACACACACACACACACACACACACACACACACACACACCAAGGAGGTTAATATGTTTTCGGTGCCATTTGTTTGTTTATTTATCTGTTTGTTTGTTTGTCAGCGGGATTATGGAAAAACTACTGCCGTGATATTCATGAAACTTGGTGGAGGGGTGTAGCATGAGCCAAGGAAGAACTTACATTTTGGAGCAGATTCTGATCCGACTCACAAACAAGCAATTGGCCTAGGCGGAGGTCTGCGCTCTCCAAGTGCCTTTCTAGTCTTAAGTATGCCTATGGGATGTTTGTTAAAGGGATACATAGGAGGATTTTGCTGGTTGTGGCTTGGAAACACAACATTCAAAGCTGACCACTCGTCCCTGCGGTTGCCAGAACGGTAAAAACCAGCAAAAAAGTACAGCGAGGCAAAACATCAAGCAGAGCGAGAGTGAATCTGGAGAGTATTGAAGGAGGCTGGTGATGAAAAGCGACACAGAGTTGGCTTGTTTTCTGTTGGACAGGTAGCTGCCAGTTAGCTAGCAGCTTTTATACTACAACGAAGCTACGCTAACGTTAATTTTTGGATGAGTTTGTGCTATTTCAAGGGAGAAAATCCTTCTCAGTATGCCTTTAAGCAAGCACACATAAGCTAAGTGCAGGTCTGGTTCCTGAGGCAACTATCATCAATATTTAAATGAAATATTATGATGTCCTGGCACCAGCATAACCTGTAGCATTGCCAACTGCTAGATTTGTTTCTCCTCTTCATGCTGTCATATCTCCAATTTGTAGAAATGGTCAACAGATCAAAGGCCGTGGAGTGTTTAGGAGTTTACCTGCTGGGCTGCTCTGATCGGATGACGTCCGCAAGGGAGACGCATGCCTATTGGTCAGCGGCTGCACTGGGGGTGGAGTCAGCGCTGCGTTTTTGAGAGAAGAGACACACCCAATGACTCACGGTACATTATTGGTTACGAGGCAAAATACAGCTATATGCAAGAATAGAATACAAAAACAATGAAAACTGAAGTGGTAAACGTGGGTCCTGCATTTGAAAAGCACTGACAAATGCAGGTAAACACGCACGCACGCACGCGCACACACACACACACACACACACACACACACAGACACACACACACACACACACACACACACACACACACACACACACACACACACACACACACACACACACACACACACAGTGGGAAAGTGGGTGCTGAGGGTGCTGCAGCACCCCCTGGTGGCAAGAGATGTGATTTTCGAAATTGTTGGATTTGGCTGTCTTGTGTTTATAGACAAGTTTCCCCGCGCTGGCCTAGGGCGGCGCCATAGCAGCCTTATATGTCCCCGGCTTCCGGTTAAGTCCACATTGCGTCCACAGCAGCCTAAGTGATGTTGCCAATAAGCTACGACTTAAATAGAGACTTATTACATCATATCTTTTCCGCCCCCTGTATGTTGAGTGTTGGTGAAAAAGAAAAATATAGCAGACGCTTTCTTTACTGTAGAGCGCCGTTTAAAAGCCGTACAACAAGCAGCATCAGTCCCGCCGGCCAGCGCTGGACCCGCTGTGAGGAAACACACAGGAGGAAACCCAAATGTCAAAACAGACATCCCTTGCTAGGCCTTTTTTTAATCGAGATCATGCAACAAGTAGGCTACTTCAGCCGAGGCCAGCAAGACGGCAGGAAAGAAACAGAAGCGTGCCTGCCGCCGTCAAAAGCAAAAGAGACCCAACGTAGGCTGTCAATTTAGCGGGGGTAAAAAGCCTTTTTACCTACGTCTGGCGAATCAATCAATCAATCAATGGCTCGCGCTTGTTGCCCGACGCTCGTATGATGAGGAGATGAATCAAAATGCTTACCACAAATAAAGCCACATGGGAGCAGAGAACGAGTGCAGAACGAGTGCAGGAGAGCTGCCGCAGGTGCCAGGTGTGGAGTGGGAGTGATTAAGGTGCGTAGCCTATTGCTGGAGATTCAAGTTGTGCGCTGTCTGCACTGACACTGTCGCACTTATTACTTTTAGCTAACGCTACGTTGTTTTTTCATCAAGGCAATGTCCAGAAGATATGGGTTCATGAGTGTCTGCAAATGCTGATAGATAGGCTACAGTAGGAGCATGCATGCATGTTGTCTGTTTCAATAACGAAAGCGTCCTTACCGAGAACGACGTGCCGACCAATTAAATATTCTTGCTGCGAAATCGGCCTCAGTCTTAATGACAACACTGGAATAATAGCCATAATATTCATTCACAACGGGAGATAGCCTGACTGTGGGTAATTTGATGAAATACATAGCGTTACAACCATTGACATACAGTATGTTACAACATACCCAACCTACTTTGTTGCTGTGGAGATATTGGTACGCTTCGGAGCTTTTGAGATTGTTCATCGCGTTACCGTCCACCGCCATTGATTCCTCAAAATACGCTATAATCCTGCCTGTAGTTCGGCCATTTACACATATTATCTTCCCATGTGTCCACTGTCAACGGGTGTGGGATAGACACTCTTTCATAGACAGGAGACTCAGAGAATGATCCCAAGTTTGCATTTTTTCAGCGGTCGCTATGGCTACTACGCTAGTACGTTACGCTTCTCTGTATTCCGGAAGAGACGGACATACCGCGGCCGAGTCCGGAAGCAAACCGGAAGTGCCCAGGAAACTTGTCTATACCACCAACAAAATGCATTAAAAACAGTTTGTGCTTCCCAGCTCTAATCTTATTTCATACGCTCTCTCTTTAAAAGTGTTTGATTTTCATCATAATCTGGTTTTCCATAATAATAATAAGTTCAGTGTTTATGGCTATGTTGCTGTCTGTTGTAGTGTAAAACGACTAAAGGGAGAGAAGGTGGTTACATGAAAGTGTCGAGATTCCATTCCTTACAGCACCCCCTACTTAATAATAGTTCCAGCGCGGCTGCTATCACACACACACACGCACACACACACACACACACACACACACAGCTAGGGTTGCACGGTGCACCAATATGAAAGTTTTGGCCGATACCGATAATAACCGATATTAACATTGCTGTTACGGCTAATAACCAATATTTACCAATGTTGATATGATTTGTGTAAACAAGTTTCTATGGTAATCAAATGTACATAGTGAAAAACATGTAAACGTGAATTTGAAAAACTAATGCCTTTCTTTATTTCCAGAACAAAAAATCCCATAAATTAGATTTACTGCATTGTTTGCTCTCAATATGAAAATGTTGGCTAATGCCGATAACCGATATTAACATTGCTGTTATTTTGCTCATCGGATCGATACAATATATTAAAAAAATAATTATGAACATCGGCCGATACGCTAAGATGGCCGATATATCGTGCACCCCTATGCACAGGCCTTGTGTGTGTCGTGGGGTCCCAGTTGCATAAATCTTCTGTCAGTCTCCATATTGCTGCTGGCTGGGGTCAAAGGTCAGCAGCAGCTGTATTGGTGCAGGACCCCTGGGTGCAGCACTCACCCTCTTACTGTTGTGTTTTTCTTTGGCAATCTGTCAAAGTGACATGAAAAATAACCATGCAGCCACCGCACGACTGCTATCGACCCATGTCTGTCTGCACACACACACACACACACACACACACACACACACACACACACACACACACACACACACACACACACACACACACACACACACACACACACACACACATACACACACACACACACACAATCTAATCACTCGGATATGTGAATACATGCAAATCTGCATTAAGCCCTGATAGAGAATAAAATATATTCTTTCCGCTAAAATGTATATGTAAATGTATATCACAGCTTATCTTATACCAAATTAATTGAGCCTTGAGTCCAGGACTGTTTAACATAAAGTATATTTAATAGCTTACATTCTCTGCAATATGCATATTGACAGAGGGCATGAATCTCAATGTACACATTCTGATATGTCATACAGAGTCAATTATTCAGCCATATGGCCGACAGTGTAACATAGATTTATAGGCAGAGGAGGAAAAGGCAGAGAGGGGGGGGTGTTGACTTGACTTGGAAATGTGTGTGCGTCCACTTGAGTCTACAGGGAAACTGTTATCCGTTGTTATTGGACACGATGCACTGCCCAAGGTTTCAGCAAAGAGGAGAAGTCCTCTCTATGGGGCTGGGTGAGATGTCAGTGTGAGTCTATGTGTCAAATGGAATGGAACTTATAGCATAATTATGCAAATAGGCCTATAGCTTATTGATTAGGAAATATTGATTAGGAAATGGCATGGAACTTATATTTTTCTCCAACAATCCACCCAATTGTTATGTTCATCAATAACAATAATAATTACAAAATTTAAGTTCACTATTCAATATAATGCTTGTATCTGTACTTAATTGTGGGCCAGGGCTGGGCAGGGTTTTTTTTGAAAACATAGGAAACATTAAACACTTGAAAGAACACAGAATTTTTGATCAATATGCAGTCCAGCGCAGTCTCAGCTCATATCACCGCATCTCCATTATCTATTGGAAAGAGAAAACAGATTTTAGTAATATAATGACAAAATTACATCACCACTGCTGCTATAATATATAGGAGTGGGCCTACTAATCTTAACTCTATATGGTTCAATGCAAACAGTCTAATTAATAATGCATTGAACTTAATATTCAGTGTGTTCCAAATCACACTTAAATCTTTTCCAGCTTCACTTTATTCAACGCTTCCTGTAAAAGGAATCATGTCTTTAAGTAAAATATTTTCAAAGTATTCACAACAGGAACAATATTTTCAAAGTATTCACAACAGGAACAATATTTTCTCATCATTCATGTGATGACTCTAGTTCATTCATTTATTTGTTTGTTCCTGGTGCTGTTGTTGTAATTGTTGTTATTAAAAACTATTTAATAGCCCATCTCCATGCAGTGGTTTAATTTCTTTTTGGGAACTATTTTATTAGAATAAAATTCTATTTCTAGTTTACTTTAATATTGGTTTGTTTGGAATAATGAACTGAAACTTTCTAAAATGCAAAACATTCATAACATTGATTAATCATATTCATTAAAACATAATCACAGTATCATATAACTGATTATTCTTAAAATGATACTTTAAAACACTTAATTTTATTTAATATTGAAAATAGAAAGAATTTTCTTTACTCTAGTGAGCACAGTTAAACGTACTCTCTCTAGTGGTTTACTAGGCTAGGGAGCACAGTACTCAAAGTACAGATTTGTGCTGGTGTTGAAGGTTTTCTGTGACGTACAACCTGTAACTATAAACATTAGATTTCACAATGTGCCTGTATTTTAGACAAAATAACTTCATTACAAGTTATTAGTACAACAAGTACGTACATACGGCAGATAATGTTTTGAGATACTCTGTGAGTACATATTCAATTGTTTATTTTATAATTTGTTTGCAATGGACCTCATACACAAGATGGCTCCTTGAGTCTGCCTTTCAAGTTTACAGATTTCGTGGACTTGTCTTGAGAGTGGGCTGGATGAATTCCCAAAAAAAACTGCTTTAAGAGCTAGCTTATTGGGGTGGGTCAGTCCCCAGACTGAGGCAAAACAACAATACTCTAAACGCAAACTCAAGTGTAATCTCGTCCTCAGAGGCCATTGGCTTATCTATAGATACTTTTGAAAACATCTCACCGTACTTAAGTGTAAATTTTGCTTATGTGTATATCAAACCAAAAGTTAAATGTTGGTTTGCCCACTTAATTTTATTTCTCATCCACCCAATTGGTGGTTGATAAATGTGCATTTTTCTGTTTAAGAAAATACTTCAGATTCAGATTATCGTACACAGGAAGTCTTCACCCTTCACAACACATTCTATTATGATTTATTTTCAAAATAATAATCAACAGTCTATTTACTCTAATTGATTTTCAAATTTGCTTACTGCACTTTAAATAATGCAGAGCTTACTTCACTCTATTGATTCATAACAAAAAACATTTCATTCAATCACATACTGTGGGGTTTGAACCTGGGGCTTGTTTCGACATTCAATTTCATAATGTGTAATACTGTGGGGTTTGAACCCGTGATACAGGGCTTATCTCTCTGACCTAGAAAAATGCGGTGGCTGGCTCACTGTTTGCTCAAAGGTTTTGGGGATCCAATTGTTTCTGGCTAAGTTTAACCTTGTTGGAAGACTGGCTGTTCCAAGGGAACATAAACAAATTATTTCAGCCTGCTATGTTCCATCACATTGGGCCAGCTATAGGGGAAGATTGACCATCGCTACTTGGGCCAATTGAATCAACAAGATGGCTGTTTGTCCACTCGCTGCTCCCGTTTTTTATATCTACAATCTTTTACGTAATGTCCTCTCTTTCCGCAGTAGTTGCATTTATCGTAGCCTTTATAACGAGTGTGGTTTCGAGGCACATGCATGGTGTACTGATATGGGGAACTTCCTGAATTGTCTATGCGTACTGGCATGTGGTCAGCTGATATAGAATGCTGAACCATCTGATGTGGCAAATGATTTGGGTCTGTTTGTATGTTCACAGGTATCTGCTTGGCCATATTTAAAACACTTTGTTCGGTACCTGTGTCAAATTTTACGGGCTCATCTCCATACTGTCTGATAACCATCTCAAGCTGTCTAATTGTCTCTCTGGCTCCTTCACACTCCGGCCTTCTACAAAGCCCTTCAGCGTCCATTATGATAGCTTTTTCAGAGAGCAGAACCAGATGGCTTCCTTACAGTATGAAAAGACAACTGAGCAGGCCTAGGCTTATCTACAGTAGGCTATTTGTTTTAGTTTACACACGACTCGGTGAGCCGTCGTTTTGATCAATTCTGTTACGTCTCTCTCTTTCTCTCTCTCTTTAGCAGAAGGCAAATCACTGATTAGGTAAACTGACCTCTCAGGAAAAACTCTGGAGGCAAACACACATCTCAGGTCAACTCAAAACTCTGGAGGTAAAACACACATCTCAGGTGAACTCAAAACTCTGGAGGTAAACACACATCTCAGGTCAACTCAAAACTCTGGAGGTAAACACACATCTCAGGTGAACTCAAAACTCTGGAGGTAAACTGACCTCTTAGGTGAAGGCAAAACTCTGGAAGTAAACTGACCTAAAGTAATAAACCTGTATTTTAGAGAGAGAGAGAACTAAGAGAGAGAACTACTGTTTTTGTTTATCACTTACTTGTGATCTTCGATAGTGTCCGTGTGTGTAAAGTAATTTTCAACACTTTACCTTTTAGTCGATGTGGGGTCTCTGGTGACAGAGGGACGGTTCTCCTGTTGACCAGTTCCGTCCGTGTGTGGGGTATCTGGAATTTACAAATTTGGTGACAGATCAATTTGTTCGATGGACAATTGATTCTGTATTTTGGGATTGGCTAAAATACACTTTTTGCAAACTTCCTGTTCAACTCCTTTAAAATAGGCTTCTTAAGAAATTGTTTTGTTTTACAGTGAAACAGCTGCTTATTTTTGTTTGTTTGTTTGTTACATGCTTGTTACACATTGTAGGTATTTCAAAAACATCTCAACCATATTGGTTAGACAACTATGATTGCTTCATGGGGCTACACACATCCCTCGAGTGAGTGGTATGTTATGGGGAGATCTTTTGGTTTTATTTAGTATGTCGTGTGGTTCTTATAGACCGTATCAAGCATATGCCTAGAATCACCGCAGTTTCCCACTGGACTATAATAGTCGCTGCTAATGCAGCCTTATGGCCTTTCCAGGCAATATGTGATAACGCTTCTCAGGCTCTCTTGCTGTGCAGCTTAACACTGGACCATCCTGGTCACTGCAAAATACAGCCGGTCAAGAGAGTTTGTATGGTCCTGAGGTCATCTGTATTATTTACATTGGGGCGTCCCTCCTTTGTCTCAAGAAGCCCACAAAATACTAACTTAGGTTAATATACATATTTACAGTTATATACAATGTCATTTTGACACACCCACAACATGCAAACATTTCAGATTCTTTTAGATATCAGACGACAGCTCAGTAATGAATTATGAAATTAATTCAGACTTACCCGCTCTGCCGTAGATATCCTGTTCGTGACACGCCAATTGATAGAGAATAAAATATATTCTTTCCGCTAAAATGTATATGTAAATGTATATCACAGCTTATCTTATACCAAATTAATTGAGCCTTGAGTCCAGGACTGTTTAACATAAAGTATATTTAATAGCTTACATTCTCTGCAATATGCATATTGACAGAGGGCATGAATCTCAATGTACACATTCTGATATGTCATACAGAGTCAATTATTCAGCCATATGGCCGACAGTGTAACATAGATTTATAGGCAGAGGAGGAAAAGGCAGAGAGGGGGGGGTGTTGACTTGACTTGGAAATGTGTGTGCGTCCACTTGAGTCTACAGGGAAACTGTTATCCGTTGTTATTGGACACGATGCACTGCCCAAGGTTTCAGCAAAGAGGAGAAGTCCTCTCTATGGGGCTGGGTGAGATGTCAGTGTGAGTCTATGTGTCAAATGGAATGGAACTTATAGCATAATTATGCAAATAGGCCTATAGCTTATTGATTAGGAAATATTGATTAGGAAATGGCATGGAACTTATATTTTTCTCCAACAAGCCCCATAGGTCCCATTATACAGTAGCATCTTGTGTTTTTAGTGGCATCTTCACCTCATGGAGCCTCGCCCACTTGACCCATTGAGTCAGGACTTCGTGTTCAAAACGCCGGCTGTTTTACCTGCTCAAACTAATCTGACTGGTCAAACCTAGTTTGACTCACATATGAGTCAGACTAGGTTTATGAGTGACAGGAAGTGTAAACACAATCAGAAATGTTAGTCTCTCAAGCCAGACTGTCTCTTCTACATAAGGTGAATACAACACATGAAAAGGATGGGCTGAATCAGTCTATGGCTGAATCACAGGTTTTCTATAAGCTCTTGCAGCTTGGTCACTTGAGGTACATGATGATGCCATATGGCACCGTGACAGCAGGACACCATATTAAACTACCCATTGACATCAAGCTGCTCTGATTTAGGAAACATACATAAATCCATCCGGTACAGTCACCCATTGTTAACTGTGAAGATGCAGGGATGCATTGGAGGGTAAACCCACCTAAACTCACTTTACGCACCATTTAGGCTGACATCAATCTTAATTCAAGTCTCTCTATGATATATACATACATGGTCTCTAGCTGGTGTATGTTATATAAATCGATGCTTTTCTTTTTTTTATGACTTGTATTTTATTCAAGTTTTCAGTTTTTTTTTAACATAATAGACCAATTATACGCCTACGTCACAATGACAACAAACAGCGTCAGATGCGCAAGACGGAGGCAGAAAGACAGACTCCGCGCAGCCCTGTCAAGTAGTTTTCCAGTGGTCCGAAAACTATTCGAGCAAGACATGTCTTCGTGTTGTACAGTGGGATGCCAGAATCGGAAAGCTATTGTAGCAGAGTATTCGGGTCCGCCTATTCATACTTGGTTAATAAAATAATAAACGATAGAGCCAGGCTGTAACGTTATAACCAGCTTCACCTTTATTCTCCCCACATATCCTGTTCTACGGCAACCGGAGGGAACATACACAGCCTCGCACACACGCAATAGAACACAACACAACACAACACTGAACAGTCTGTTACACTATCAACAAAGCAAGGACTAAAGTTTTACTGAATCCGTCAACTCATACTGCTTTTAATGCTAACCGTAGGTGTCTTTGGTTGCAAGCCCAAAGAGGAAATCGTTAAAAATGCCCGACTTTGCAGTGCTCGCTCATTTCATATCAGGTATGCTGTAGTAGGCTGCTAGTGACAGCCACATCGCTCGGTTAGTTAACAACCAAGTAACGTTAAATGTCATTATTGAGTTGAACTGATTGGAACGAGGACATCATTAAAAATGCCCGAAATGTAGTGCTCTTCATAATCAGGTAAGCTGCCTGAAACTGTAGGCTGCTCAGCCACATCACTCGGTTAGAACGACCAAGTAACGTTACATAATGTCATTATTGAGTTGTGTGCATTATCAACATAACAATATATCTTTGCAAGTTACATAATAATTATCTACGCTATCCCCAGTAATAAAGGAATGCACGATATATGTATTGCTGGCCACTCTAGGCTTGGCGAATTGACAGCGCGTGGTATGGGTCTGTAAGACGTATCCCATTAACCAACGTTAATTTCGATGCATAACATTGCTTATCACTAGGCGATAAGCTGTGGTAGTAAGCCGAGAACTGCATTTTAAAACTAAAATCTAACTGTGTGTCGCAGATGAGCACAGAGCAGTCCTGACATCGGCGTCTTTCACACAGCTCTGTCTGTGTCAATGAGCGGCTCCGGGCTTTTTGCCTACACGATGCGCGCGCAGCTCCATGTTGACAAGCTGTATAAGGGGTCTATACAGACAAACACTTAAGTAACAAACACAACAAAACTCTTTACATAGACAGAAGGAAAGAAAGAAAAAACTACACGAGAAATAAAAATAAAATACAAATATAAATTCTAGGACAAGGAAAAATAAATAAAAATAAAACAAAATAAAATAAAATAAATGCCATGAAGGGTCCCCTATTCATCGTAATATTATGCCATGTCATCTAATGTACCGTACTCCAAGTAGTATTTCTGTTGTGCTAACTAATCCCAGCATTGGTCAGTCCCTATTACCCAGACCCAGGTGCATAATATACTTCCCCCATTTCTCTAAATATTGATCAAGCCTGTCAATTTTTCTGTAGATAATTTGTTCATGAGAGGCCACTTTGCTGAGTTCCGTGAACCAGTCTTGAAAAGATGGGCTCCCTGGTGTCTTCCACCCCCTCATCAGAACCTGCCTGCCCACCATAATGCATGTCAAAATCAAGTCGGCCACACTACAATGGGCAACTTGTAGAGGATCACCCAGTATATATAGAGAAATGTCCATGATGCGTTCATGGACCCGCCTGAGGAAATCTTGGATCACTGGGCACTCCCATAACACGTGAAATAAAGTGCCCTCTGAGTCTGGGACCCGACACCTCCAACAAATCTATGCTTTTCTGAGAGTATACTGATATGGTGGCTCAGTGGTTACTACTGTTGCCTCACAGCAAGAAGGTCCCGGGGGCAAACCCCGGTCCATCCCAGGTCCTTTCTGTGTGGAGTTTGCATGCTCTCCCTGTGTATGTGTGTGTGTGTGTGTGTGTGTGTGTGTGTGTGTGTGTGTGTGTGTGTGTGTGTGTGTGTGTGTATGTGCATGTGTGCGTGTAGGGACAGCAGTTGAAAAGCAGCCGTAGTCTGGATAGCACTGGCAGATTTACAGTAATATGCATTGTCCCTCAAATCAATCAATCAATCAATCAATCAATCAATCAATCAATCAATAGGTCACATCAGTCAAATGGGGGGGTGGTAGTACCCCTAGGGGTACTCTGAAGGACTGCAGGCAGGACATTTCTAAAAATGTCGGCTATTGTTTTTTTTAATAGGATATTGGCTATACTTGTAAAATAATGCCACCATAATAAATGTATTAAATCTAGCCTAAATAAAGGAGCAGCCTAAGCTGGGGGAGAAAGCTTTGGTGCAGCTGCAACCCTTTGCATCCACTTTTCTTTACTGCAATGACCCAGATCAAAGCAAAGAGCCTGATCACTGCAGCTGCCTGCCGACGACACACAGCAAAAACATCGCAAGTCAAGCACAAACTCTACTCTGCCAAATTACATTACAATCGGTTCCATTGTCCCCCCCTGTCCAAAATGTTTTGTGCTGGCGAAAGGGGTAGGCTACTTTGCTGAAAACACGTCGAGTGTGACAGTCAGTTAAATTTGTAAAATAAAAAATAAAATAAAAATAAGAAAAGTTGAAGAATCGTGACTAGCCAGCCTCTTGAGCACTGCATTGAGGATGTGTTGTGGAAAGAGAGAGGGATGAGAGCTCACCTGTCATGGCACTGGCAGCAGCAGCAGTAGTAGCAGGAGGACTTGGAGCCGCCGTGGTCATCCTGGTCGTCGATATTCAGACGGGAGGACTGACAGGGAGCCTGCGGGCAAGGTGCACCTGGAGCCCGGGCTGAACACTGCGCACCCCCCGCTCAATACACACTGCGGCAAGCAGGGGGAGAGGAGCATGTGCCAAGTGTGTGCGTGTGTGTGTGTGGGTGTGTGTGTGTGTGTGTGTGTGTGTGTGTGTGTGTGTTTGCGCGTGCGTGTGTGTGTGTGTGTGTGAGAGAGAGAGAGATGTGAGTCAGAGTAGACCAGCTAGCATCATAAATTGTACTACTTTCTCATCTCGCAGTCGCATTAACGTCGGAGCCTACATGTCACCCCCTCTCTCTCTCCCCACCTTTCCTGTCTGTCTGTCTGTCCTATCCAACAAAGGCAAACATACCCCTCCGCCCCCCCCAAAAGGTAGGCCTACCTGTGTGAAAATGGGAAATAGCCTAGCAATTGCTCTAATTCTAATTGTTTGCCTCCGAATTTATGTCACAATAAAAATACAGTAGCCTATCTATTTATGTAAAGTTATTATGTATGTAAAATATTTTTTATTGATAAATAAATTCAGAGGCATATTATTAATTAGGCTATATGAACGCTTAGCCACTGATTCATTTACAGATGCTACTGCTCTTCTCTCTTGGTTCTTGGTTCATTTGGCACGTGCACGAGCCCAGCCCAGGCGGTATTACGTCATGATTTGGCCGCTGCTGCACACACACACACACACACGCACGCGCGCACGCGCACGCACGCACACACACACACACACACACACACACACACACACACACACACCCTCCAGAGGTTTACTCACAGTCACAGTCATGTCCTATGGCTACTCTAAAAATAGCAGCACGTGTTTTGGTGGAAATAAACTGTAACATGCCATGACAATAATTTTAAACTTGGCGGTGTGTAGCAGTGTGTGAGAAAATCATGACTGCCATAAAAAAACACCGACTCGTTATTTAGGAGTGACTAGCAGGTTGTAGCTACTATGTAGGCTATGTAAGGCTAGAACTGAACGATACAGTGCATAGTGCTCCAGCTGGGATGGCCTCTCCATAGGCTCGTTTTATTTATTTGCACACTTTAAAATAGAAATAGACATATCCCCCTCCAGGGCCGCCGCACCCTATACGCAGAGTATGCAGACTGCGTAGGGCATCATGTGACTGAGGGCACCAAAAAAAAAAAAAAAAATTTGGTGCCCTCAGTCAGGCCACTCACTGAACAGCAGGCCAGGCGCCGCCTACTGGTTTACTAGTGGTTTTATTACTTTATTCAGGGTTAAAGTGGGTGCACCTCATTGTAAAATTGGACTCGGCCCAAATTGGGCTTCAAACGGCCCAAATTGGGCTTCAAACGGCCCAAATCTGGCTTAACTGGCCCAAATCTGGCTTCAAACGACCCAAATCGGGCTTCAAACGGCCCAAATCGGGCTTCAAACGGCCCAAATCTGGCTTCAAACAGCCCAAATCTGGCTTCAAACGGCCCAAATTGGGCTTCAAACAGCCCAAATTTTTCGACGCCGCCCTTCGGACGCCGGCACGCACGTCGGCCCATATCGGCCTGGCCTGCTTGGTATCTAATGCCCGGCCTGAATTATGATCCCAGTCCATCACAAAACCATTACGCTTAGGGCACCCAAATGGCCCAAATGACCCTGTCCCCCTCTCACCGCCAAACATTTTACATTGACTCTTCCCCTGCTTGTCCCAAGTGCAAAACAGAGACAGGCAGTCTCACTCACTGTCTATGGTCATGTAGGAAAATACAGAAATTTTGGCATAGGGCCTACTGTAGGACAGGAAATGAATACCATCCTGTCCATCGATATAGAGTGTGATCCGTTACACATGCTTCTAGGGATACAGACTGGCCTTATTAATGATAACTATAAAGGGAAACTTTACAAAATGTTAACATTCTGTGCAAGGAAGTGCATTCTGTTGAACTGGATAACTGACATAACCTGACTCCGCCTGACAAGCTTCCTTCCAAAACACAGTGGCACAATGTGATCCTTGAATATGTATCATTAGATTATTTGACATGCATGTTACACCACAAAGACACTGTATTTCATAAGACGTGGGAACCTTTTATGTCATACATTGGTGTAAATATTTTTTCTATTTTTACAAGAGGGTTTGAATAGTACGGACCTATGTGATGCCTATAATTCACTTTTCTTTTTCCCCTCTTTCATTTTATGTAGGCTAATTCCTGAGTCATATGCCTGTTTGAATGCGTGAGTTGGTGAGCTGAGATGTCTTATGTTGTTTTGGTTTAATCTCCACCCCTCCCTATGCCACCCCTCACTATTGTTTTGGTCTGTGAGTTGTTGTTACTTTTTTTTTAATCAAAATTCAATAAATATATTGTTAAAAAAATAGAAATAGATAAAAAGAAAATGCAAATAACAAAATAATGTGCAGGTAGAGACAACACCCTGGATGGGCTTATTATACTGGGTCTCTAAACCAAATAATAACACTAATGTGTACAAAGCATACAACACACAGGGATGCAAACTACATTGTGGTGACATGCACCACGCTCCATGACTGCATCCCTGAATACAACAGAAACAAAAGAAAGAAACAAGAAAACAAATAGACAAGGAAAAGAAAATCAACAGTAAAAAAAGATCAACAAACGAAAAACAAAAGAGCAATCAAAATGAGTGAGTAGACAGTTAAAATGTCAATGTAAAAACACGATTTCACGATTTCAGACGGACAAGCCCGTCTTTATTATCACACGAACACTTCAACACATGCATGCGGCCACAACACACACTCATGCTGACGGTGGCCGGTGAAATATGTCCTCTGCATTTGACCCATCCAGGCTTCTCCTTTCCTCCAGGGGGCAGGCCAGAAGCAGTGGTCGCTTTTTCTTTCCAGCGCCCGGGGACCAACTTCAGACGTTGTCGTCACTGGTCGGATGACGATCTTCTGCATGTTTTTAGTGGGGGGTTATGTACGGAGGAACCCCCTGGGGGGCACGGGGAGAACATGCAAACTCCACACAGAAAGGGCCTTTCGATGAGATAGCCCACCTGGGCAGTAGGCACTGAAGATATGGGGGGTCACAACTCCAGCGCCCACAGCATCCCAGGCGAGAATCGAACTCAGGACCTTCTAGCTGTGAGGCAACAGCGCTACCAACTGCGCCACCGTACCCCCTCCAATGTGTGGTGTAATGTGTGACTCAGAGAGATTCTAAGCTTGCATGGTTTTAAATGAGTTAAGAGATTATGTTTGGCAATATTGATATAGGTGTTCCACAGTATGGCACCTCTGTAGCGTATTGAAAATGGGTTTTAGTGTGACAGTATAGGGGGGGTGAAGGTGACCTGAATGTCTTGTATGTGACAGTATAGGGGGGTGAAGGTGATCTGAATGTCTTGTATGTGACAGTATAGGGAGGTGAAGGTGATCTGAATGTCTTGTATGTATGTGACAGTATAGGGGGGTGAAGGTGATCTAAATGTCTTGTATGTGACAGTATAGGGGGGTGAAGGTGATCTGAATGTCTTGTATGTGACAGTATAGGGGGGTGAAGGTGACCCGAATGTCTTGTATGTGACAGTATAGGGGGGTGAAGGTGACCTGAATGTCTTGTATGTATGTGACAGTATAGGGGGGTGAAGGTGACCTGAATGTCTTGTATGTGACAGTATAGGGGGGTGAAGGTGATCTGAATGTCTTGTATGTATGTGACAGTATAGGGGGGTGAAGGTGATCTGAATGTCTTGTATGTGACAGTATAGGGGGGTGAAGGTGACCCGAATGTCTTGTATGTGACAGTATAGGGGGGTGAAGGCAGGGGCGCCGTATAGGGGGGGAAAGGTAGGACGATTCTAAGGGCCCTTGAAGCTGACAGGGGCCCTGTCAGCTTCAAGGGCCCTAAAAGCTTGGACACTAGGCAATTTTTTGCAGTATTAAATTATTAACCTATTGTAATGAATATACTATTTTATTCAATGTACTAGTAAAACGAATTGCTTCTTTTTGGCAAAAAAGAAAAAATCCTCTTCCACACACACCCCCCTTCGATTTTCAAGAAATGGTTTCTCCCTGCCTGGCTGACACTACAGGAAAAATAGGCACGCCTCCCATCCAGGCAGCGTGGGGCAGCAGCAGCACTACGCAGTATGCGCTGAGATCAGATCATGAGAGGAGAGAGCAGAGAGGAGACGCAACCAGCAACATGCCAAAAGCAAAGTCAGGTTTCAAAAAGAGAAAGGATAGGCAAGAAAGAGAGCAGAGAGAAAAAAGAGGACAACAGTGCCTCACGCAGTTTTATAGGAAGGCAGGTGAGTGAGCTGGACTGGTGCAGCTGTCTGCCTGTCTCTGTGTGAGGCGAGGCAGATAGCCTACGCTACGTGAATCACTCTGTTAACCAGAGAACTGTCTAGTCTGTCTGGCGCCATCTGAACATTTATTCAACTTTTCTTAACTACTGGAAATTACCCTGTTAGACCTTAGTGAAATATGCTTACTTCACAGAGTGTTTACATTTCCCTCTTGTCCTGTCTAGCGAACATTTAATCAATGCAAACAATTGTTTGCAAGCCGTTCATATAAATCAGTTGTCCCTGCCTGGCTCTTGCCTAACACAACAGATGCAGAATCAGACACAGGCCCCCCCCCCCCCACCGGCACCTTCCAATGAACCAGTCCTCCTAACTGATGAAGGAGGTGAGACACACACACAGGAGCAGCATTGTGTTGAATGACATGGTAGTTGGCACAATTGCAGTGGGTCTGTGGGGATTTATTTGTAATAGGGCCTACTACTACTACTAATAATAATAATAATAATAATAATAATAGTAATAAAAAAATAAGAAGGATCAACACAATTTATTTGTCCACATAATGACCATTATATGAAAGGAAAAGCAGCCCACAAATGACAGCCAATGAGAAAAGGAGAACATAATGATATTAAGACTGAATAATGATATCACAACAGTCTCATGCTAAACACTCCTGTTGGACTCCACATGTGTATCAATATTATTTCTAGTCATTAGTTGATAGTATTTCTTTGTTCCCTCTGGTGTATTCAGAGCAGAGAGAGAGTATGATGATTCAACAGGGATGATAGTGAGATGAAGGTGGGTGAGAAAAGGAGCAAATATTGATGGTTAAGACTGAATAATGACAACACTACAGTGTTATCCTAATATAATTTAAAATGCGATATTATCCTCTAAATCAGCTTCAAACAGCCCAAATTTTTCGCCGGCGCCCTTCGGACGCCGGCATCAGTGGGGCACATGCTATGTCCTGTCATGGGGCCCAAAATCCCTGGCGGCGCCCCTGGGTGAAGGTGACCTGAATGTCTTGTATGTATGTGACAGTATAGGGGGGTGAAGGTGACCTGAATGTCTTGTATGTATGTGACAGTATAGGGGGGGTGAAGGTGACCTGAATGTCTTGTATGTATGTGACAGTATAGGGGGGTGAAGGTGACCCGAATGTCTTGTATGTGACAGTATAGGGGGGTGAAGGTGATCTGAATGTCTTGTATGTATGTGACAGTATAGGGGGGTGAAGGTGACCTGAATGTCTTGTATGTGACAGTATAGGGGGGTGAAGGTGATCTGAATGTCTTGTATGTGACAGTATAGGGGGGGTGAAGGTGATCTGAATGTCTTGTATGTGACAGTATAGGGGGGTGAAGGTGATCTGAATGTCTTGTATGTGACAGTATAGGGGGGTGAAGGTGACCTGAATGTCTTGTATGTGACAGTATAGGGGGGTGAAGGTGATCTGAATGTCTTGTATGTGACAGTATAGGGGGGTGAAGGTGATCTGAATGTCTTGTATGTGACAGTATAGGGGGGGTGAAGGTGATCTGAATGTCTTGTATGTGACAGTATAGGGGGGTGAAGGTGATCTGAATGTCTTGTATGTGACAGTATAGGGGGGTGAAGGTGATCTGAATGTCTTGTATGTGACAGTATAGGGGGGTGAATGTGACCTGAATGTCTTGTATGTGACAGTATAGGGGGGTGAAGGTGACCTGAATGTCTTGTATGTGACAGTATAGGGGGGTGAAGGTGATCTGAATGTCTTGTATGTGACAGTATAGGGGGGTGAAGGTGATCTGAATGTCTTGTATGTGACAGTATAGGGGGGTGAAGGTGATCTGAATGTCTTGTATGTGACAGTATAGGGGGGTGAAGGTGATCTGAATGTCTTGTATGTGACAGTATAGGGGGGTGAAGGTGATCTGAATGTCTTGTATGTGACAGTATAGGTGAAGGTGATCTGAATGTCTTGTATGTGACAGTATAGGGGGGTGAAGGTGATCTGAATGTCTTGTATGTGACAGTATAGGGAGGTGAAGGTGATCTGAATGTCTTGTATGTGACAGTATAGGGGGGTGAAGGTGATCTGAATGTCTTGTATGTATGTGACAGTATAGGGGGGGTGAAGGTGATCTGAATGTCTTGTATGTGACAGTATAGGGGGGGTGAAGGTGACCTGAATGTCTTGTATGTGACAGTATAGGGGGGTGAAGGTGATCTGAATGTCTTGTATGTGACAGTATAGGGAGGTGAAGGTGATCTGAATGTCTTGTATGTGACAGTATAGGGGGGTGAAGGTGATCTGAATGTCTTGTATGTGACAGTATAGGGGGGTGAAGGTGATCTGAATGTCTTGTATGTGACAGTATAGGGGGGTGAAGGTGATCTGAATGTCTTGTATGTGACAGTATAGGGAGGTGAAGGTGATCTGAATGTCTTGTATGTGACAGTATAGGGGGGTGAAGGTGACCTGAATGTCTTGTATGTATGTGACAGTATAGGGGGGTGAAGGTGACCTGAATGTCTTGTATGTATGTGACAGTATAGGGGGGTGAGGGTGACCTGAATGTCTTGTATGTGACAGTATAGGGGGGTGAAGGTGATCTGAATGTCTTGTATGTGACAGTATAGGGGGGTGAAGGTGACCTGAATGTCTTGTATGTGACAGTATAGGGGGGTGAAGGTGATCTGAATGTCTTGTATGTGACAGTATAGGGGGGTGAAGGTGACCTGAATGTCTTGTATGTGACAGTATAGGGGGGTGAAGGTGATCTGAATGTCTTGTATGTGACAGTATAGGGGGGTGAAGGTGATCTGAATGTCTTGTATGTGACAGTATAGGGAGGTGAAGGTGATCTGAATGTCTTGTATGTGACAGTATAGGGAGGTGAAGGTGACCTGAATGTCTTGTATGTATGTGACAGTATAGGGGGGTGAAGGTGATCTGAATGTCTTGTATGTGACAGTATAGGGGGGGTGAAGGTGATCTGAATGTCTTGTATGTGACAGTATAGGGGGGTGAAGGTGATCTGAATGTCTTGTATGTGACAGTATACGGGGGGTGAAGGTGATCTGAATGTCTTGTATGTGACAGTATAGGGGGGTGAAGGTGATCTGAATGTCTTGTATGTATGTGACAGTATAGGGGGGTGAAGGTGACCTGAATGTCTTGTATGTATGTGACAGTATAGGGGGGTGAAGGTGATCTGAATGTCTTGTATGTGACAGTATAGGGGGGTGAAGGTGATCTGAATGTCTTGTATGTGACAGTATAGGGGGGTGAAGGTGATCTGAATGTCTTGTATGTGACAGTATAGGGGGGTGAAGGTGATCTGAATGTCTTGTATGTGACAGTATAGGGGGGTGAAGGTGATCTGAATGTCTTGTATGTATGTGACAGTATAGGGGGGTGAAGGTGATCTGAATGTCTTGTATGTGACAGTATAGGGGGGTGAAGGTGATCTGAATGTCTTGTATGTGACAGTATAGGGGGGTGAAGGTGACCTGAATGTCTTGTATGTATGTGACAGTATAGGGGGGTGAAGGTGACCTGAATGTCTTGTATGTATGTGACAGTATAGGGGGGTGAAGGTGACCTGAATGTCTTGTATGTGACAGTATAGGGGGGGTGAAGGTGATCTGAATGTCTTGTATGTGACAGTATAGGGGGGTGAAGGTGATCTGAATGTCTTGTATGTGACAGTATAGGTGAAGGTGACCTGAATGTCTTGTATGTGACAGTATAGGGAGGTGAAGGTGATCTGAATGTCTTGTATGTGACAGTATAGGTGAAGGTGACCTGAATGTCTTGTATGTGACAGTATAGGTGAAGGTGATCTGAATGTCTTGTATGTGACAGTATAGGTGAAGGTGATCTGAATGTCTTGTATGTGACAGTATAGGTGAAGGTGATCTGAATGTCTTGTATGTGACAGTATAGGGGGGGTGAAGGTGACCTGAATGTCTTGTATGTGACAGTATAGGGGGGTGAAGGTGACCTGAATGTATTGTATGTATGTGACAGTATAGGGAGGTGAAGGTGACCTGAATGTCTTGTATGTATGTGACAGTATAGGGAGGTGAAGGTGATCTGAATGTCTTGTATGTATGTGACAGTATAGGGAGGTGAAGGTGACCTGAATGTCTTGTATGTGACAGTATAGGTGAAGGTGATCTGAATGTCTTGTATGTGACAGTATAGGTGAAGGTGATCTGAATGTCTTGTATGTGACAGTATAGGGGGGTGAAGGTGACCTGAATGTCTTGTATGTGACAGTATAGGTGAAGGTGATCTGAATGTCTTGTATGTGACAGTATAGGGGGGTGAAGGTGACCTGAATGTCTTGTATGTGACAGTATAGGGAGGTGAAGGTGACCTGAATGTCTTGTATGTGACAGTATAGGGGGGTGAAGGTGATCTGAATGTCTTGTATGTGACAGTATAGGGAGGTGAAGGTGACCTGAATGTCTTGTATGTATGTGACAGTATAGGGGGGTGAAGGTGATCTGAATGTCTTGTATGTGACAGTATAGGGAGGTGAAGGTGACCTGAATGTCTTGTATGTGACAGTATAGGGAGGTGAAGGTGACCTGAATGTCTTGTATGTGACAGTATAGGGGGGTGAAGGTGATCTGAATGTCTTGTATGTATGTGAGAATTCAGTTGGAAGTAGGCTATAACCAACACAGTGCAGGGAGAGACGGGTGAGTATACATTTATAGACAAAAGTAGCCTACATACCTGGAGTGTGTTGATATGATGGTTCAAATCTGTTCAAGAATGTAGCCAAGCTAATATATATTTTTGTTATGATGTGAATTCTGCGAAGACTGCAGATATATGTACTTGCCCATATGATATTTCTGTACAATAGATATAGGTAAATTAAACTGTTATAACGGGTTAATCAACACGAATGATTAACCATGATTAACCATTTTTCTGATGATACCAATTGACTTCATTATTTTATTACAGACAAGATGAATGTCGTTTTTCCAATTTACGTTCTCATGAATCAGAATAAAAGTAATTTAGTAGATGAGACCTGAAGCAGTTCATTCCCATTGACTATGATGTTGGCACAATTACTACTGTATTTCTTTCTAGTGAATATGAAGAAGTTGGATTTTTTCTTTTATATTTAAGGATAGTTTATTAAGCTGAAACCATATAGGAATTTCTTCCATGTCCTTGTTTGCTTCTGATATGAGAGAATCAAAGTTAGTGTGCGAAATAATTAAATTAGTATCATCAGCAAATAGTAAAGGCAGCTTCTCAAACTTTTTTGGCTTCAGTACCCCCTTTCCCTGATTTCTGAATCCAAGTACCCCATTCACCGAAATACAACATTTTGATTAGAAAACTGCAAGAAAAAAATATAGCATATGATGCAATGAATGAATGATAACCCACCTTATGAAGGATATAACATTACAAAAGGGCGTTTCACACTACAGCCAGGGTAAAGTCAGTCTCTTAAAGTCTCTAATATTTCACACATGAACTCCGGATCAGGTGATGTTATCCTGGGGCTATCTTAGCCTTACTCTTAGCCCAGGGCTTAGATAGCCCTGGGCTAAGAGCATGTAGTGTGAAAAGCCCAAAAATAAGAAATGGAGTGAAAGAGTTGCAATTAGTGCCTCCCGAGCAGATTTATTTTAACATTTAACTTATTTTCAAGATTTATTCCTAAAAATAATAATTTCCCCTTTCTCTCAAGTACCCCCTGTAGTACCTCCATGTACCCCTAGGGGTACGCATACCCAAGTTTGGGAACAACTGCATTAAGATGCAGCAGCAAGGTCATTAATGTCAATTATTCCTGCAGGTCTATTCTGGATCTGCAAACCATGTGCTTCCACATCCCTCCACAAGAGGTCAGCAGAGGCTCTGCCACTGATCCATCCGCTCTCTCAACATGCAGCACAATGGAATGTGATTCATCCGATGTGAAAAAAACATATTACTAAACACGTGCTATCATTACTTCTTGCAGGGTACCTACGCAGGCGTGGAAAAGTATTAAAAATGAATACATTAATTTCCAGGTCTTGAAGGTCTTTTCCAGGCCTGGAAAAGTCGTGCCATTAGAAAAATCCACATAAGGTTTTGTAGATGTCATGGAATTTTATTTGTTACAGAAATCTTCCATGGATAAACTTCCACGTGCTGTAACATAATGGCAAATTTATTTTCTGTAGCTGTTGACATAAATCCAATACAAAGAGGTGTGTCCTATTTGTCCAGTGTAGTAATAATTTCTGGAATTAATTCACTCACTGCCTCAGATTACATGGAAATTCTATGGATCCTTGAAAAGTCATGGAAAAGTTAAATTTTATAGCTACATGAAAATGTGTGGGAACCCTGAATGTAACCGGGCAAATCAGGGACTGCATTGTAGTTGATGACGTAACCGGCCAATCAGGGCCGCCACTGGCAAAACAGTAGGAAGCAACGAGCGGTAACTTTATTAGAGTGTCAGTGAAAACAGCCATGAGTGCAGTTATTGCAGAAATAGATTCAATAACAACCATCAAACAAGAACAAGAGTAATATGCACTAGCTGAGTTTCTCAGCAGAAAAGACATTTTCGCCATGAAGTGAAACAGAATGTGAGGTCCTGTGATCAGGATGCTTTTTACCAGGCAATAAGAATTCAACAGTTATCAAATGTTGGTTGTTGGTTTTAGGTGGTGTTATGTTTTTATATTTTATGTCACTGTTCTAATTGACACAGTAGTAACAGTAGCCTACATTTTGTGCAGATCTTTTTAAAGATATAATTGCTTAATAAATGCTTCATTACACTGTTAATAAGATACCTGTATATTTATATTACATTTATTTGTGGTTTATGAACATTTTAGTGGAAGCTGTCACTGTCTGACTAACTTTAACCAGCTGCCTGATAGCCAGGTGAGAAGAGGCTTTAGTCATAACCGGTTACAACACTAAACCCATCAACTTCCAGGTCATTAACACAACGGATTTTGAGGATCATTACATAATATCCCCCAAATACTTTGTAGTCCTGGTAGAGGGGGGGGGGGGGGGGGGGGATGAACCAGGTGGAGAAAAACCTATGTTTGAATCGAACATCCAATAAAAAAAAAGATACCGAAACTGAGACAAGACCAATGCTGGATCCCCCCCCCCCCCCCCAGAAAAGCCCACACTACCATACTTCAGTGTTATTGCGTTGCTCTACTCACTGAGCCACATCCCTTCAGGACCAAAGGCCCCACGATAGGATATTATCATGATACCTCAGCCACGATAAGTTGCAATTTATTACCTTTTTTAAACTGCAAATTATGTCCCCAAAGGAAACAACTTTGTCAACATCTGTTTTATCTAATGGGATAAAGTTAATCTGTTCATCTCACTTCAACAATTTTTTATTGCAGCAAAATGGTATTGTAAAGCAGACAGACTGCCTGTCATAAAAACCTGTGATAAATGTTGCATGCTCCTGACAATTTATATAATAAATACTTAACACTTGGCTTTGTGTATCGATAAAATATTGCCACACAAAATATTGCAATACCCTCCCCAGAGGAAACCCACACAAAGAGGGGGGAAAGATTACAAACTCCATGCAGAAACTTGACCCTGACTCCATGCTGCAACCTTCAGAGACCACAATGTAAACAAGATCATTTTTGATTTTCTTGAAACCTGGTGCTTCTTGTCATAACTGATAACAGAGCCCACTGTGTCTCAGCTACTGGTTATATGTCAGGGGATCATCCTTTCATCATTACCTATGCTCCAGTTTGACAGAGACATAAATATTGTCAGGTTCATTGGTTTAGCTGTGGTTATCTAATCAGCTGAAGACATCCCAGCCTCTGACCCTTTGACCGGTCAGCTAGCAGAGAGGGTCGGACAGCTGCAACAGCCTGGGGTCACTGGCTGAAGGTTTTGTCTCTATAGCTAATTTCACCGTGCATGACAACTGAATTTTTATATAACTCACCCGTTTATACAGTCTATGGCTGCAAAGAGAAGTCAGATTGTATAGAAGTCAATGGGATAATTACCCTATTTCTCACTTGATTTATGACCTCAGTAAACACTTTCCTAATATTTTATGGTCTCAATCGCTCGTTTCAAGTCTTCAATACAGCATGATGTTCATTTCGTAATTTATGGTCCCATCCCATTTAGAGTCAAATAGACGATAAAGCAGACTATGATTTAGGTGTGAATTGTGATTGACAGGTCGCCTATCCAGTGATTGCACAGCTCGCTGATCACAAACCAATAGCCGCTGCGGCTCTTCTCATCCAAAATGGCGACAATGAAAATGCCAAACTCGAGGCTTCAAAACGGGAGTCCACAAACCAAAGTGTGAGATCACGCCATGACTCATGGTGACTGTCTTTTTAAAAAGTCTATGATTTAAACATCACATCGTCTACGATTGGCCAGCTATGCACAGCAATAAGAAAAATACACCAAACAACAAAATAGACCGAAATGCAAAATGCATTGACAATAGCTGTTTTAGGGTAGATCTTTCCTTTAATGGACTTTGAAAATGTGCACATGAACCAACTTTTTCATTCTCAGTTCAGTCTCAAAGCAGTGATACAGTGTTGATGTTTCTTTTAGGTGAAACTTGTGGTAAATCAGAAACAGACGAGACGTTGAACTACTGGATGACCTGAGGACCAGTGGGCAAGCCCACCCCCTTTCCCAGGAAGATGCGGAAGTCTTTGTTTAAGCTGTAATTCCTTGAATGGCCACTTGGGCTCGGGGGCAGTAGGCAGATCTCCCGAATTTAAAATGCTCAACTTTGTAAGAGGATTAAACATCTTTCCAGTTTGGGGCGAAACACGGTTTTGGTCTATATAGCTAATGTCACCTTTTCATAACTGTAGGGGGGTAATTTTTCATATAACTCGCCCTTTTGGAGTAAAATAGATGATAGAAAAGGGGGTGATTGATAGCTCACCTGTCCAATGATCACGCAGCTTGCCGATCACGGACCAATAGCAGGCAGAGCGGCGGCTCTGGGAAACTCCCATCTCACGTGAGGTGCGGAAGTACTCAAGCCATTCCCTCCCACTCTGCTGACGAAAAATCAAGATGGTGACGGCCAACGTTTGAACTCTGCCAGGGAGAAGAAATATAATGGGATAGCTACGTCCATATTATTTATGTCTATGGTGAGGACATGAGGAGAGCAGATCTGAAAGCTGAAGCTCAGCAGTTTTCCCCCCTCATGGTCAGATTCAGTCTGTGGTTTCTCTGCCCAGAGGTTAGAGCCGAGGCTTGTGACTCGAAGGTTGTCGGGTTGAAAATTAATGAGAAAAACTCAGTTGCCCTTGAGCAAGGCACTTAAAGTTCGGTAGCTCTAGACCAGTGGTTCTCAACCATTTTTATTATCATATTTTTCCATCTAAATAAATGTCTGTTAGTGAGTTAACACAATGGTAGTCTCTTAAAACAGACTGTTTCATCTACATCCGGCGAATGCAGCTATACACAGTCTGTACGTTACACCCCCAGAACATGCACAAGGAAGTTGGGAAAAAAACCTTCAGACAGGAAAGAAGTTCGACGGAATCCGACCAATCACGACACGTGTGTCCACGAAAAATGCGGCATATTGGATTCTGATTGGACTAATGAGCGGAAAACCCGCCTTTCTACTTCCCATTCCGGTTGGTGCATGATTCTCCCCCACGAAGTACAGACGGTATGGTGGAAGCATTTGAAAATTGCGGAAGCCAACTCGCCTGTTCTAAGAGACTAACACAATGGTGATTGAGCGTATGGCCCATTGACGGAAGCCTTTGCATTTTCAGTATTGCAGCATTTATGAGGTGGTGAAACAGGGTGGGTGGAGCTAACACAATAGTCTCACTCTGTAGGTTACTGTAGGTTCCTGACAACTCTTGTGTGAAGTAGGATAACAAGCTACTTTTTTCCGGTCTCTGCTAGCATTACGGGTAGTTACTATGAACTATGAACAAACTGAGTAATGTCACATAATAACAGTTTGCATCTCACCTGCAATTACCATTCATCGCCAATAGGTGTCACCCAAGAGAACAAATTTGAAATCTTCCGTATTATCACTTTAAATGTCTGCTTTTTCTTGTGAAATACTGACTAGTTTTCAGTTCACCAACCGACAGCAGACGACTCCGCTTTCCAAGGTTCCTACACTTGTCTGGAAAATGTAAGTGTAAAAGTCTTTCGGTCATTTCCAGGTCTTGATAAGTCAGGAAATTGGACAAAACGTATTGCAAAAGGTTCTTGTCCTCTCCTCATATACACACAACACATTTGTGTGGCTTTAGAACCCCATCATCACTCATATTCGGCTAGTTTTTGCTATGAGGAATAATCGTCATCCTTAGATTTACACCAAAAATCTTAAATTGATACTGTGTAGGAAGCCTTCTCTGCCTGGGGTCTCATTAAAACACAAAATGCATCAAAAACATGCACACATTTTAAAACCAGGATACAATAAAATAAAAAATAAGGGCCACACTGGACTACAGCATGAAACACAAGTAAACAATCTGAATTTTTCATATCAAAAGGCTGGGTAAACAGAAATCCTAATCTCCCCTGCCCAATCCTCACCACCCTCTCTGTGTTATCCAGTCACCAAGTCATGTGACTCATGAGGGGGCGTGGCCTGAAGGATAAGCTCTTTAACTGGCTAGAACAGCATGACCTCACAGTGACTCCTCACCTGCCAGCCACTATCCAGTCCTGGTCCAGGTCAGCAGCCAGAGACTCTGCACGCACACACACAGACACGTGCACGTAATACACACATAAAGGTCTCCAGACATATAGCCAAATCCCTAAACTACACTCAAACACTGAATACATGTCATGTATTGGAATGAAAATAGAAAGCTGTAAAGTAGGGCTGGGCAATATGGATCAAGAATCATATCTCTGTATTTTTAGACCGAATGGCAATACACAATATACATGTATATCTCTGTATTTTCTCCAAAGTGGGCTAAATGTTCAGTTGTAAGTCAAAGCCACACCTGAGATGTCACAAGCACTATTATTAAAATAAGATAGGGCTGGGTGATATGGGCAAAATATCACAATATCTTTGACCAAATACCTCTATCGATAGAAGCCACACTATTTTAGCGATGACTATTGGTGCTTTCACAAAATATTTACACAATGAGATTTTTGATAAATAATCATCAGTAATGTGGATATAATGACTAAGTGGGTAAAGGCAAATAATAGAAGAGCTAGAACAGTCTGGTTCAGAAAATGACATCACTTTACTGTAGGCTAATGCAGTCTTTAAAGCCAGGAAAAGACAGCACTTATGCCATATCACGATATTACAATATCAAAAATAGAAGACATCTAGTCTCATATCACAATATTGATATACTGTAATAATAATCATCATCATCATCAAAAGGAAGTGGGCTGTTTGTTTGTTTGAATTGTTGTCCCACATTGTGATGTCACTGATGATGATGTCACTATGTCTATGACACCACTGATGATGTCACAATGTCTATGACATAATCAGTGATGTCACTTGAGCAATTGTGATGTCATCCTGTCTATGACGCGAAGCGGCCGAGCCTAGGAATCGTGCGCGCGTAGTCAGTATATACTGTAAATGGGAGCTAGGGCTCTGTCTGTCTGTCTGTCCCACTGTGATTGTCCCACTGTGATGTCATAAATCCCACTGTGACATCATCAGTGATAATCAGTGATGTCATAAATCCCACTGCGACATCATCAGTTATGTCATAAATCCCTCATAAATCCCACTGATGAAATCTCACTGTGACATCATCAGTGATGTCATAAATCCACTGTGACATCATCATTGATGTCATAAATCTGACATCAGTGATGCTGGTCTCATTGGCCACACAGCAGCCGAGCTGCGGGCAAGGCTGCGCAGCGGGCGAGCTGCGAATGTGAGCTGCAGGGCCAGCTTGGCGAGCTGCAGGACAGGTGAGGCCGCATAGCGGCCGAGCTAGCAAGCCCATGTAGCGGGCGAGCCTAGGAATCGAGCATGCGTAGCGCGCGAGATCCCTAGTTTGACAAAAAGTAAAATAAGTAGATTCCCAGTTGTCTCTACATTATGATCCTCACTGGGCTTACGATTGGACACAGCCTTAGGTGCAGTTTTATTGCATTTGAAGTGACTGCATCTGCCCTCTACTCAGCATATAAATGACATGTGTTTATATCTCTGTACTGTACATTGATGTGAGTGAGTACAGGGCAGAGCAGGGCTGGGTGCTGTGTGGTCAGAACCAGAGGAGCTATTAATAACCAGCGCTGGTGGGGCTCCAACACACTAACCCACAATCATGCTTCACTATTCAATAATTAGTCCATATGCTACATAAGGGCCACCTACTGCTTACCAGGGATTTCTATTTTCATCTTTGGAAATATACCAGTTATACGTATACCCCCCCCCCCTCCTTATAGCTTGTGTAACTGTAACTTCTTTCTCCTGCTGTATGTGTGTGTAGGTCAGTAGAGTACTTTGACTAACACTGGAAAATGAACCGGTAATCTGTGAGATCCTTGCTTTTGGTAAAAGTTCAAGGATCTTTACTGAGCCGCAAGTAGCAGCATGCACAGCTCCAAATCTCGAACACAGCTGCAGCAAAACAAACTGGGTCAAAACAAACAGAACGCCGCCACTCAATAATCTTCTTATTTACTGTGAGTCCCGCTGTTCTGTTAGTTTGGATCTTTACTGAGCCAAAAACCAAAGTCCAAATCTAAATCAGAACCAGGTAATCCAAAGTAATCCAGCCAACAGTACAAAAACAGTGAGCTGAGACAGAATCAGGTAGGCAAACACACAATATCTCAGATGCCACTGATCCCGTTTGGATCAAACTTCAGGGAATGATGTGTGTCACTGCTCCGTTCGGGCACTTCTAAGGCAGTGGATCTCAACGTGGGGTCCCCAGCAAAATGATGGGGTTAAACTTCTCTGTTACTTTATAAGAGAATGTAGAAGTTTCTCTGTTATCTCTCTACCTTCACTACTGATGCTCATGAAATTCTGTACAAAATTATATCTAACAGTAAAAATATTCGGATGAGATTTGGGTCAGAGATTAAATCAAATCGAGGGGTCCGTGGCTCTAATGTGGACTAAATTAGGGGTCCTTGAATCAGAATCAGAAAGACTTTAATGATATGAACAAGCGTGAATTCACAATGCCAGGCAGCATGTGTTATTGATGACATCACTGATGATGCCATCCGTCATCTGGCAATACTGGGTTCTGAGTCAGTCAGCCAGCTTCAGACAGAACCAGATTTATGCCAGCAGCCAGGCAAGAAGTGGGCGGTGTCTGTCTGTCTGTCTCTCTGTCTGTCAGTCATGATTTTGGGAGCCGAGCGGGAGATTTCCATAACTGTAGCCATGGTGCATCATCTCGAGAGTCTCCACCCTAGGAATTCTATTAACTTCTTCTTTACCTCGACTCCTCCCTCTGTTGTAACCCCTCCCTCTCAGTATCTCCATCCTTCTCAAAGTGATCCTTACTGTAAGTGAGATGACGCCTCTCCTCCCCTCCCTCCCTCCCTCCCTCCCTCCCTCCCTCCCTCCTCATTCAGTCTGACTTGTAGAGCTACTGGTCTCTCTCTCTCTCTCTCTCTCTCTCACACACACACACACACACACTGAGCTGCCACTGGTCTTGTTTCGCTCCTCTCTTTCTCTGTCTCTCTGCAGTTGGAAGGATGCTGTCCTGGAGACTCCTGGGTCTGGTGGGCTTACTCATGCTCTGCAAAGGTAATGCAAACGTCTTATCTTGAGTGTTTTTCTGCCTGTATTTCTCATACAAATTGACCTTTTTCACAACAGCCATTTTGTGTCTAAAAGGCAGGGTAAACACAGGTGTGCAACCAAAATATTAATGAGGGCTTCCAACTTCCAATCCATTTAGGTGTTCCAGTGCTGGGGCCTTCATTAATTTCTAGGTTGCATCTGTGTTTACCCGCCTTTTAGACACAAAATGGCTGCTGTGAAAAGGGCCAATTAGGACTTGTTGTAATTGAGAAAGCTTGAATCTGTCTTTACTTATCGTTGAGTGAAATTGATTTTGTGAGAGAAAACTTTTGTTTGAATGCAAGAGGTAAAAGTAAGAGGCACAGCTTGCGTCTCCTCTCTGACTTAATGACTCCGCCCTCCTAGTGTGATTGACAGCCATAATCACCTGTGTGTGTGTGTGTGTGTGTGTGTGTGTGTGTGTGGGGGGGGGGGGGGTCAATGGGATGAGGTGCTTTTTTATAGCAGCCTGATCCTATTGAGGGCTGTGTGCTAATTACAGAGTATGGATCACCACCGCTAAAGGCATGTAGCCCTGATGCTAAAAGCAAATGTGTCTCAGAATACAACTAATGTGTGACAAGGGAGGCAAATTTGGCTAGTATGCACACACACACACACACACACACGGACACACACACACACACACAGAGGCTTCCAATACACACTAAACTGCCTTTAGACTAGATCCCATACAAGCTTTAGTCAGTTTAAATAGGATAAAGCGATCCAGTCTATCCTGAAAGCTAGCTTAATCCTCACATCATCGAGCTAAAGAGCCATTTAGCTAGCATGCACCGTCACTTAGCAGGAAACCAGTCTGAACTGATCCAAGTGTTTCCAGTCAGACAGAGTGAACCATTAACGCTCACCTTTGACCTCTGACCTGGCATCAAAGAGGAGACTGGTGAGGGGAGGGAGTACGGGGGGGGGGGGGGGGGGTATAGGTGAGAGACTGGAAACAAGCAAACATTAAAGACCTTGCTGTGGTGTTTTAAGTGCATCCACACACTTTTATTAAGATTCTACGCTCTTTTGTTGTTATTTGGAACCTGTTCTCTGTACTTTAAGCAAGGATGGTGGTTCACAAAAATCTACAGAAAACTGGTATGGATGAACATTCAACACATTTGTTTATATGGCAGTAGGCTACAAAGGGAATCAGGTGAGGTCCCCTTTAGAGTCGATTCCTCAACATGGATAAGCTTCACACACACAGTTGGGGTTGGGAGTCAAAGTCAACAGTCGACTCTTTGTATCTGTGGATTCAGCTTTTTTTACGTATATTTTTATCTGTATACAGCTGCTTTGGGTCAGGCTGATGACCTGTCAGTCTGACTCCAATCAATGTTATGCTTAAACGACCTCTGACCTGTTGGCTTATGTTTGTTTTAGGGATGTACAATACATATTGGATTTTCCCACGATATCCGATATGGCCGATTGCTGATATGTGCGCATTTGTTCCACCTAATTTCGGAGGACATCAAAGCCGTCAGGTCGCACTTGAAAATGAGATCTAGGTCTCAAGGTGATTCACCTGTATAAATAAAGGTTAAATAAAAAATAAAAAATAAAAAATAAAAGCCCTGTTCGAAACCGGTCCCTAGTACAGAAATAGTGGACTATAGTGTGTTGGCCATGTTGTACTAGTGTCTAGTGAATTCTCAACTGTTCATTTGATTCACTATAGTCCACTATAAAATACCCACAATGCACTGCCATTTCTAGCAAATGTACCCTACATTTTCTCCCATATACCACAATGCAATGCTGTTGTGTTTACCAAAGGAGAAGAAGAGTGAGGTAGTGTCCGAAACTCGTCAGATCTTTCCCCAAATAGTTCACTATGATAAACACTATGGGGAATAATGAGTGAGTAAATGAGTGAACCATTCCGAACATGGCTCAAGTGTCTCAAGCTGTTTTTCCATCTCTTTGTGCGTGTATGGATTCATCTGAAGCTGTTTTTCAATCTCTTTGTGCGTGTATGGATTCATCTGAAGCTGTTTTTCCATCTCTTTGTGCGTGTATGGATTCATCTGAAGCTGTTTTTTCCATCTCTTTGTGCGTGTATGGATTCATCTGAAGCGCTGGCCTGATGGGAGGAGCTTAAACAGTATGGATTCATCTGAAGCGCTGGTCTGATGGGAGGAGCTTAAACAGATGGTGTCCAGGCAGGGTGTGTAATGTCTAGTACTGATGGCAGCTCAGTGACAAGTGTCAATTCAATCAGAAAACATACTTGTGTGTCAGCCTCGACTTAGAGCCTTGCCGGTGGCAGCTAGACCGATATACTGGAACGTCACCTTGACGAGGGGTCGCAGGGGAGTCCCCAACAAAATCAGTAAATTTTGTGATTTCACTAGGATTTCAATGACTAGAAAGCCCAAGGATGCATATACTTGGTAATAGCTTTCACTCTCTCGTGTTATCTCCCCATCTACATTTTATACTCGTGTTGTTCGCGTCAGCTGCGTCGAGTCACATTTTCGCGGAGCCGCATGCAGGCTGCGCCGGCAGGCTCGCCAGGAGAGGTTCTCTGTGATGGTGACTCCCAGGAACCTGATGCTGGGGACTCTCCCCACAGCCTCTGTGTTGAAGTAGACAGGACTGTGTGTGATCTTCTTGGTAGTCCTAAAATCCATAATAATCTCCTTGATCTTTTTGTTGTGTAAGACCAGGTTGTTGCTGGCGCACCGCATTGTCATGTTCTGAACCTTGTCCCTGTATGCAGCTTCGTCATGGTCTGATATGAGTCCAATGACTGTCATATCATCCACAAACTTGACAATAGTGTTTGAGTTGTGGATGGGCTGGCAGTCATGCGTGGAGTTCATAAAGGAAGGGACTCAGCACACAGCCCTGGGGGATGCCGGTGCTCAGGGTGAGGATCGAGGATGTGTGCATGCTTTCCCAGTCTGACAGTCTCTGAGTGGCTGATAAGGAAATCCAGTGTCCAGCTGCATATGGAGGGAGTTGATCCTAGTGTGTGGGGTTTGTGGACCAGCTTGTTCAGGATGATGGTATTGAATGCCAAGCTGTTGTCAACAAACAGCATGCTGATGTAGGTGTTGGGTTTTTCCAGGTGAGAGCCGGCTGTATTAAAAGCCACACAGATGGCGTCCTTAGTTGATCTGTTTGCCCAGTAGGCAAACGGGTGTTGATCTATAGATCAGCTGGGACTCTAATATCCCTTTTAGACCGAGGTCCAACCAGGGTTATTCCCGTGCTGATTTTGGGTTTGAGAGGATTAACCCGCATTGCCCGACTCAGCTTGGCGACCCACCTCGAGAGGTGAGACATAGGCCGGACATAGGTTGATTTCAGTGTGAATGGCACCACCCGGGTTGCTAACAACCAGGGGTGGGACAAACAAATCCCATTGGTTATGAATGAGGGCACAGCCAGCTGATGTAAATGTCTGTAAAACTGATAAATACGATTTTGTCCGTTCCTGTTATAGTGGTCGGCGGGGTTATCTCTTGGGACGATGATTGGATGTGTACCATCTATGGCTCCACTCTGTGCACTGAGGGTAGCCACGGTTCAAAAAGCCTCGATTGTGTCATTGAGGCATCGTGTTTCAACTTTGTCACTTGTCACACCAGCACACATACACTTGATACACCAACCCCAAACAGGCAATGCTACAGTACTCCCTGAGTGTTGCAAACCACCACAAAGCAATGGCTAGTCTGCACCATGGCTTCACAGTAGTTTGTTGTTTGACTTTGCAGAGCTGGGCCGATCAGTTAAAGTAATGTTATGTCTGACATGTGACATGTTGTCCGCCCCGCCCATTTCTAGCCTGAGTTAATTGTCATGCATCTTTCCGGGGTTGACTCATGTGCAGGGCTGAACCCATGTTGACTGATTTGGTGTGAATTGACAAAAGAAGGGTTCAACATGTGTCAACGTCAAGTAACCCTGGTCCAACTCTGGTCATTGGTCTGAAAGTGGTATAATTTTAAATGGCTTCCCCTTGCTACTATTTCGAGCCGCCAACGTGCAAAGTTGCCAAGTGAATCTTTAAAAACTGGAACCTAATCTCTTCCCCTTGTTGAAATGAATGGACCCTCTCTGACCCGTGTTGTGTGTCCAGGCCAGGAGGAGAGCGGGGCGGGCGAGTCCTGTGACAATTTCACCGACCTGGACCTGTCCCACTGCTTCCTGGGCACCAGCCTGTACGTGCGGCTGCTGCTCTACACCCGCTCCAACCCGGACTGCGGCCGCGAGCTGAGCCACCACCGCCTGTCCTCGCAGCCGCTCTTCAACCTGTCTCGCCCCACCGCCTTCGTCATTCACGGTTACCGGCCCACCGGGGCGCCGCCCGCCTGGATCCAGCGCCTCGTGGGCCTGCTGGCCCAGCAGGAGGACATGAATGTGGTGGTGGTGGACTGGAACAAGGGCGCCGCCAATCTCAACTACTTCACCGCTGTGGCCAACACACGGCAGGCCGCACACAACCTGACCGCCTTCATTATGTCCATGCAGGTGAGAGGTGTGTGTTTGTAATGAGCTGGAGAAATAGATGTGTCTTTGTGATACTGTGTATATATAGAGAGAGAGAGGGGGCCATATCTTATGCCCAGTGCAAGTGCAAGGGCAAGCGTTATCTTTGCTAGTTTCTAGCTCTCAAAATCTCCCTTTTTTTCTTTTAATTACCACTGGGTTGCTGAAACACGTCCTTTGATGTACTGACCCAGTGATGTACTGACCCAGTGATGTACTGACCCAGTGCTAATTAAAAGAAAAAAAGGGAGGGTTTGAGAGCTAGAAAGTAGCAAAGAGAATGCTTGCCCTTTTACACTGAGCGTAAGATAATGCTTGCCCTTTGCACTGGGCGTAAGATAATGCTTGCCCTTTGCACTGGGCGTAAGATAATGCTTGCCCTTTGCACTGGGCGTAAGATAATGCTTGCCCTTTTACACTGAGCGTAAGATATGGCCGAGAGTATTTTCTACCAGTGGTTCTCAACGTGGGGTCTAGGGACCAGGGGTCCTTGAGGGTATTCCATGGGGTCCCCAGCAGATGAATTGCTCTTCACCATTATTTCATTTACAAGAAGTTAACACATTTACAGAATGTAGGCGATTTTTTTTATTTTTATTTTTATTTATTTTATCCCATTTTTATCCCCCATTAGTGCTAATTTTAATTTATTTATCCTGGTCGCTGCTCCACCCTCTGCCGAGCAGGGGAGAGCCAAAGCTGGCTCCATGCTTCCTCCGAAGCCAGCCGCTTCTTTTCAGCTGACAGGGGAAGCTTCACCGGTAGGACATAGCACGTGGGAGGATCACGCTATTCCAACGAGTTCCCCTCCCTCCGAACAGGCGCCCCGAACGACCAGAGGAGGCACCACTTCAGCGACCAGGATATTGCATGTTTTTGGTGAGGGGTTCCTATATGAAGGAAACTCCTAGGGGCACGGGGAGAACATGCAAACTCCACACAGAAAGACCCTTTTTTACGACCCCACCCGGGCGGTGGGCACTCGAGGACATGCGGACGGGCACGCACTCCTTCAGCGCTCACAGCATCCCAGGTGGGAATCGAACCCAGGACCTTCTAGCTGTGAGGCGACAGCGCTACCACTGCGCCACCATGCCCCACTAGAATGTAGATGATTGACTATAATTTGATCATAGTTTCACTGTTTTCTCCCTATCTACATTGGTATTATAGTCATGGAATTCTGCACTAAATCAAATCTTACAAGAAAAAAATAATTCTCAGATCTGGGTTCAAGAGAGAAATGGCTGTAATACACCATAACATTTTTTGCTAACCGCTATAAAACTGAAGAAGATTTCCACTCAAGCCGCATGTCTTTTGCTTGCTTTTTATTAACAGCATTTACTTGTATTTTTACTTTCAATACTTAAGTACATTTAATATCAGACAATTACTTTGGATACTTAAGTAGAGTAAATATCAGATACTTTAAGACTTTTACTCAAGTAATATTCTAATAGGTGACTTTGACTTTTACCAAAGTCATTTTCTGGTAAGACATCTATCTGTACTTTTACTCACGTGTGGCTTTCATGGCCTTTATACACCACGGTGTAAGTGTACCTTCAGTGGTGATGGAGTTTTGCCTGGGGTGTGTCTGCAGGAGGAGGGGGCCTCTCTAAGCTCGGTGCACCTCATCGGTGTCAGCCTGGGAGCTCATCTGGCCGGCTTCATAGGAGCAAACCTGAAGGGGAAGCTCGGCCGCATCACAGGTGAGGGGACACGGAGGAAAAGCAAATGGACATGGAGGAACACACAGCAGCATGAAGTGGTAGAGGAGCCATGATGTGGGGGTGGCAGAAAAGGAAAGAGTTCAAAGTAGGGATGCACGATGATATCGGCGCGCTATCTGTATCGGCTGATAAAGGCTTTAAAATTAAATATCGGCATCGGTCCGAAATGAACATTTCTGTCGATATGACAGGCCATTGAGGCCAATAAAATTATGTTTTAATTATGACCAAATGCTCAATTTAAGTAGGATCTATCTTAAAGTTTTGCTTGAAAGAAAATGCTACATCAATAAAAATATGGCCTGTTTTACATAACCTAAATTTAAGTAGTTTTCTTATTTTGTCCAGTGAATGTGTTAATTGTCTGCATCTGCCAGTGGGCCATCATGATAAGGCATATGAGTAGGCATAATAATGTTTTAATTCCACTACAGGAGCAATCTGGGAACCCATTGTTTTTTTTCTTCTTTAATATACGACCAGGATATTGCATGTTTTGGTGAAGGGGTTCCTATATGAAGGAAACCCCCGGGAGCAGTAGCGGAGCGTACACCGGGGCAGAGGGTGCGCCCGCCCCGGGCCCACTCGTCAGTGGGGCCCCATCATTTTTTTTTTTTTTTTGCATGCCAGGCCAGGCCAGGCCAGGCCTGAGTGTGAGAGCAATTCAATCAATAGACAATAACATTGGTGTGTTTAAAATGAGATATTCCACTAAATATGGCTAAAACAGATTCAAACATGCAAAAAAGGCAAAATTTTCTTCGTCGCCGGCCTTAATTGGAAAAAAAAAATAAAAAAAAATTGGGGGGATGGGGGGGCCCCCTAAGAGCTTCGCCCCCTCTGGGCTGATAGGGTCGCTCCGCCCCTGCCCGGGAGGCATGGGGAGAACATGCAAACTCCACACAGAAAGGCCCTTTTGACGACCCCACTCGAGGACATGCGGACGGGCACGCACTCCTCCAGTGCTCACAGCGTCCCAGGTGGGAATCGAACACGGGACCTTCTAGCTGTGAGGCGACAGCGCTTACCACTGCACCACCATGCCCCCACCATGGGACATTTTGACTACACACCGGTCACGTTCACGTTCGTATCGGCAAAAAATATGGTGCATCCCGTTCAAAGCAAAGATTTTCAGGGTAAAGAGCGGAACCACTTTTAAGAGAGTGCCTTGCCTTAAAGGAATGGTTCACCCAAAAATGAAAATTCAGTCATCATCGACTCACCCTCATGCCAAATGAAACACAGGTGAAGTTGTTAGTCCATAAAACACACGCAGAGGTTGCCAGCACAACTCTTTAGTTCTTTAGAGTTCCGAAAAGAGCAAAAAATGACCATAAAATGACTCCATATGCAGCTGAAGCTAAAGGATCACACAGTGAGTGCAAGAGACCTGTATATTTATAACATGATTTAGCACATGTCTTCACCACAACCATTGTTTTACCTCCAGGTTTGGACCCGGCAGGGCCAATGTTCAGAGGAGCGACACCAGACGAGAGGCTGGACCCCTCGGACGCCATGTTTGTAGACGTCCTGCACACCGACATGAACTGTGAGCATCTGAATGGCAGGGAATTTACAAAAAAACAAGCGCGAATTCGCAATAGCTGCGACCACATATGTGATTTTACAAAATGCAGGACAGCAGATGCAGCCCACCCTACTCTGCCTCTACCACCCTGCATTTTGAGATTTGACCCCCCAACCCACACACACACACACACACACACTGGTTTTAGCCAATTGGCATGAGCACAAACACACACCTTCACACACATGCACCTCCATGCCAAATGTCAGCCTCCTAGGGTGAAAACTGCCCACTAAAGCGTGGTGAACTTTTTGTGGACCAAAGCCCACAGAGTGACTTATAGAGCTGCTGGTCACAGCTAAAAAGAACAGTCTGGGCTTCAATGGAGAATTTTACTGTCCTGTTATACATTCAGGCGATGTCTCGTCATAGACGCGTGGTCAATGGGTCAGCGTGGCAGCACTATTAGCATTTAGCTGCTAGCCCAGCCCTAGTCTCACAGACAGTGGACACAGGGGGCTGGTAGACTGAGGGAGGCATTTGAACACGCCATGTTGACTGACCTGAAGATGCACAGGGAGGGACTTATTGTAGAGCTGCAGCACCTTCTACTGGTGAGTCAGCTCATTGAGATATACAACAGTATTGTTGAGTCTCCCCCACGTCCTACTGACCCAACGCTACGGGAGGTAATGTTTTGTGAACGTTCCCACACAGACTGTATCTATGGTCTAAATGCAGTTTCAGAAGCTTTTTATTTTTTTATTTTTTATTATTAAACCTTTATTTACCCAGGCGAGCAAGTAAGAACAAATTCTTATATACAAAAGCAGCCTGACAAAAAGCAATGGCCTTTTGAGGGAAGGGGGGTGGGAGGCTAAAATAAAAACAAGGTTATATACATACAAGTTAAAATTACAGTAGCAGCAAGGAGCATGTTATATACAAGTCCAAATTACAATAATAATAATAAGAGAGAGAGAGAGAGAGAGAGAGAGAGAGAAAGAGAGAGAGAGAGAGAAAGAGAGAAAGGGAAAGGGAGAGGGAGAAATAAAGCGAGAGGAAGAGAGAGAAGGAGGAGGGGGGAGAGCGGGAGCGCAATTGCCCCAATTCCTCCTGCTATCCTGGTCGTTGCCCACCCCCTCTGCTGATCTGCTGATCTGGGGGGAGTTGTAGACTAGCACATGCTTCCTCCGATACATGTGCACAGCCAGCCGCTTCTTTTCACCTGACAGTGAGGGGTTTCACTGGGCGGACGTAGCACGTGGGAGGATCACACTATGCCCCCCAGTTCCCTCACCCGAACAGGCTCCCTGACCGACAAGAGGAGGTGCTAGTGCAGCAACCAGGACACACCCTTAACCCCGTTTTCCACCCGCAGACACGGCCAATTGTACTTCCACGAACACCCGCCCAAGCCAGAGGAAACACAGGGTCTCAAACCTGCAACCCTTGTGTTGGTAGGCAGGGAATCTACCGTTGCAGTACCCGGGCATGGAGATGTCAGTTTCAGACGCTACGCTGCCTGTGTGTATACTTTTGTCAAGCCAGTTTTGAAACCACGCCCCAAACTCATTTGATTGGTCGCCGCAACTACGCCTTTCCACCCTGCCAAGCAAGCCACTCCACTCCATAATACTGATAACCGTGATCATTTTGGTCACTATAATCGTGATATGAAATCTTCATATCGTTCCATCTCTAGTCCTGCATCCCTCAGTTTGAGTTAGCATCATACAGAGATGACATCTTTACAAAAACTGTTTACAGCAGTTAGGTGTGTTAGGATGTTGCTAACAGGCTACAGAAAAAGGCTCTTTGCTAATTGCTAGATTCTGATTGGTCATCTGTTTTCTTTGCTCTGCCCCTTTTTTGGGAAACAAGTGGGGATATTTAACAGGGGTTCTCTTGGTGCAGTTTTACATTGAATCCTCACTTTCTGTGTTTTCTGTGAGCAGCATTTGGACTGAGTGGGACTCACGGTCATATTGACTACTATGCCAATGGTGGGTATGACCAGCCAGGCTGCCCCAAAACCATCTTCTCAGGTGAACACATACAAACCTACACTCACTCACACTCACACACACAAACCTACACTCACTCATACACACAAACCTACACTCACACACACACACACACACACACAAACCTACACTCACTCACTCACACACACACACACACACACAAACCGCGACCTCACCACACCACTCTCTATCTTTCTCCTGTAGGGAAGTCATATTTCGTGTGTGACCACCAGCGCTCAGTGTTCCTGTACCTGTGCGCTCTCAACCGAACCTGCAGCCTCACAGGTTACCCCTGCGCATCCTACAGTGACTTCCTGGATGGGCGATGCCTGCAGTGCGAGGCCTTTAAGCCTGCACCCTGCCCAGTGCTCGGTGAGTGATTATTTTACAAATTGTAGAAATTGCAACAAAATATTTTCTCCTACTACACGAGTGTCATGGGAGAGTCCTCAAACGTGTTTTTGTTTAGAACAGAAAAATATTTTTTTAGTGAATCTCAGAATTATGACTTCAATCTCAGAATTCTGAAAATCAATTTTCCACATGTAGCCCTAAGCCTGAAAATGAGTTTTAAAAGCCAGAAATCTCAGCAGCTGGTGAAGTAATCATTAGGTCATGGGTAGTGATGATTAACAACCATATCAATCCCCTTCTGGTATATTCTGCTCATTTTGTGTTGTGAGACAGTAAAAACAGGACTTATTGCCCCTTTAATGGAATACACTGTATAATCCAAGCTCAATCAAGACACCTGATCTGACCACATGTATGGTCTCACCTGCAGGATATGACATCAGTGGATGGAGGGATACTCTGCTGCAATTAGGCCAGACCAAAGTGTTCTTCAGCACCACCGCTACACTGCCCTACAGGAGTGAGTCCAACACACACACACACACACACACACACACACACACACACACACACACACACACACACACACACACACACACACACACACACACACACACACACACACACACACACACAGTCACAACACAAAACCACACGAGACATGAGTCATATATCACTCAACCCATACGTATACACTCCTGGTCCTTCAAAATGCATGATCCACTAAATGTCATAGTTTAAAAAAGTCCAAAGATAATCAAGATCAATCCTACTTATGAAAAATTAGTAATGTCTGCTGCAGTTTGTGGTTGATTGTAAACTCAAATAAAGAATATTTCGGATGGGATGTGGAAACGTTCTTGTTTCTTCCGATGTGACATGAACACAGCACCAGCCAGGTTCAGACTGTAATATGGTGTGTGTGTGTGTGTGTTTGTCTTGTGTGTGTTTGTGTGGCAGAGCCGAGCTACCGGGTGGACATGGTGACGTGGAACCAGTACCTCCGCTGGGGCGTGGTCTACATCCGGCTGCATAGCGGAAGGAACTACACAGAGGCCAGAATTGACCAGTGAGTCTGAAACCCCACTACCTCAAACACCTCAAGTATCTCTCTCTCCCCATTCACTGTCACTCATTCCCTGCCTCGCTCGATCAGTGTCTTCCTCTCAAAACTTAAAGAGGAACTAAACCCCAATCTGTGTAAATCCTGAGATCTAATGGTAAAAAACATGCTACTGAAATTGCCACCTGCTACTGTATTGGCTCATCTTTGGTGCCAGGTGATGTCAACTTTTCCAACTACAGATGGATTTAGACATTTTATACAACTAGATTATCAGGCCGCGTAGTCACCGTGTAAAACCATGTAAGAGCCAGACGTAAAACCACGTAAGAACCAGATGTAAAACCAGATAAGAGCCAGATGTAAAACCAGACAAGAGCCAGATGTAAAACCAGATAAGAGCCAGATGTAAAACCAGATAAGAGCCAGATGTAAAACCAGATAAGAGCCAGATGTAAAACCAGATAAGAGCCAGATGTAAAACCAGATAAGAGCCAGATGTAAAACCAGATAAGAGCCAGATGTAAAACCAGGCACCTAAGAGCAGACATAAAATCAGATAAGAGCCAGATGAAAAAACCACAAGAGCAGACATAAAACCACCTAAAGAGCAGACGTAAAACCACCTAAAGAGCAGACGTAAAACCACGTAAGAGCAGAGGTAAAACCACCTAAGAGCAGACATAAAACATAGGATTATTTTAATCTCTTAAATTCTTTGCTTTAGTGTTTTATATGTCAAAGTCTTGTTCTGCCTAGTTTCTGTTCCTCACTGGACCCCATCGAAAATAAGCAGGACTTTCCCAGCTTAGTGGGCTATCCAGGCATTCAGGCATGGACTGCATAATCGGGCACGTCGGGCAAATGCCCGGTGGCCTGGCCTGGCCTGGCCTGCAAAAAAATAATTAAAAAAAATAAAAATTTGGTGCCCGCAGTCAGGCCACTCACTGAACAGCAGGCCAGGCGCCGCCTACTGGTTTACTAGTGGTTTTATTACTTTATTCAGGGTTAAAGTGAGTGAATCTCATTGTAAAATTGGACTCGGCCCAAATTGGGCTTCAAACGGCCCAAATCTGGCTTCAAACTACCCACATCTGGCTTCAAACGATCCAAATTGGGCTTCAAACGACCCAAATTTTCCGCCGCCGCCCTTCGGACGCCGGCACGCGCATCGGCCCATATCAGCCTGGCCTGCTTGGTATCTAATGCCCGGCCTGAATTATGATCCCAGTACGCCCCTGCAGGCATTCATGTTTTTTTATGATTTATTTAATGTTTGATGTGTATTGTAGTTGCCTTGAATGCCAAATAAACCAAACCAAACCAAATAACAGCCGCGTAGTATCGGTCAGTTGTGACACAAAACGTGATGTAAATTATGACTAACAGACACCGCCCGCCCGTCCACCTAGGCAATTTTATTATAGGATTCTTTCCATACCTACCTACCTACTGACCTCCTGTTTGAGAGCTAACCTCTGCCTCCCTCTGCCCCCATGCAGTAAGCTGCTGCGGTTTGAGCAGTACACCTCCACGCGTCTGCTGGCCCAGTTCGAGGATGATCTGCAGTCCGTGCAGAAGATCTCCATACGCATCAACACCGGCAACGTGATCGGCCCTCGCTACAAAATCAGACTGCTGCGAATACGCCTCACACCGCTGGAGCGTCCCGAGAGGTCAGTGCTGAGGAGGTCATTTACATTTTTAGGCATTTATCCAGAGTGAATTGGAATGTGTGCAGCAGTAGAATAAACTGAATTCCTGGATCGCCAGCAGTACAAGTTTCAGTGCCTTGCTCAAGGACTCACGGCTGTTGGACACTCATGACTGTTGCCGGATTCTCTAACCACCAGTAATAGAAATAGAAAATAAAATCTCTACCACTTTGTGTGTGAATCTAATATTGCTGGAGTCCAGATCATCTTTGTAGAAAAAAATATGAAGATTAAATTCCTAACCTATTTTTCAAGAGGTGCTTTATATTGAAAATCAAGATCAAACACATGGATGTGGAGCTACTTTTCTCATCATTTCTCCCTGAAAACACATGATTGATTTTTACTTGTCTATCTGGCCCCTAACCAAAAACATGTTTACCATGGGAACTTATGTTTACACTAAAAACATGTTTGGTGTGAAAACTGCTAAAATCAGAGACCTCTTGTGACTAACGGCTAAAAATAGTATATTAAGAAAAGCTATAACCTCATACTTTGACCGATTTGAAAATGTTCAATTGATTTGTGCTTAGCTCGGATAGTACTTCGAAGTGCTGTAAATTATAAAATTCCACTGTGGACATTAATTAATATTACTTTTTCCCTTTCTCTCAGCCCACTGATGTGCCGCTATGACATCATCATGGAGGAGAACATGGAGGTGGCATTTCGCCCTCTGCCCTGTGACTCTCGCCTCTGACCCACTGTCCAGACACACTCTTCTTCTATGGAAACACACACACACACACAAACACATCAGCAGTAACCCAGTTGGAGGACGCGACACCCAGCCATGCTCTGGGTGCTACGGGATCTCCTGGTCCCATGCAGAGCTCCAGGGGCGTCTCAGGAAAGCTGTGAGGACCAGCTGGAACTGTTTGTAGGTGGGGGAAGCTGTTTGGACAGGCCACAGCCAGCCAGGGAAGATTTGTGTTAATCCGTCAGATTAACACAGACTGTTTCTCTGGCTGCATCTTCACCCAGGACCAAGACACCGACTATTGCAACGAGGGTGAATCAAGTGAAACTACAAACTATTATTCAGGAAATGTTCACTTTTAAGTTTAGAAGTTAAGAAGCACTGCTCTTGGGGTGTCTGGGTAGTGTAGAGGTAAAAGCATTCCCCTACCACCACGGAGATACGGGTTTAATTCCTGGCAGCGGTACTTCCGGCTTGGTCAGACGTTCCAACAGGCGACAGACACAATTGGCCGTGTCTGTGGGTGGCAAGCCGGTGGGGTATGTGTCCTGGTTGCCGCAATAGCGCCTCCTCTGGTTGGCCGGGCGCCTGTTTGGGTGGGAGGGGAACTAGGTGAATGGAATTATTTACCTATCATAATGCAAGAGGTTGTTCAAGAAATTTGAGGGCATGATTTATCAATTTCACGTTCAGATTGCATCTTATAATCGATTATTTTCGACACCCCTAAATAGAATGCCAGGATAGTGTCACATGATCCCCGACCCAGCAATCATGTGACACTATACTGGCATTCTATTGGCTGTTGATTTCTGACAGGACTGTTGTGCAACAAATCTGAGAGAAGAGAAGAGATCCAAGAGCAGACGTTTCAAGAGCACACAGAAGCAGTTTGAAGGGGGAGGGGAGGACATTTGCATGCAGGCACTGAGTTTGAGCGCGAACAGAGGAAATGTAAGTGTGAGCAGGGGATTTTTGAGTGCGAGTGCAAGAAATCTGTCTAAGCAGAAAACTTTTGAGTGTGAGAGTACAGTTTGAGGACAAGCAGAGCAAATGTAAGCACACACGGGGGCTTTTTGAGTCCAAGCGTCCAAAATCTGAACGTGAAATTGATAAATCATGCTCTCAAATTGCTTGAACGACCTGTTGCATTTACATAGGTCAATAATTCCATAGTGGGGAATAGCGCGATCCTCCCACGCGCTACTGCTGGTGAAACCCCTCGCTATCAGGTGAAAATAAGCAGATGGCGACTGTACATGTAATGGAGGAAGCATGTGCTAGTCTACAACTCTCCCCAGATTGACAGAGGGGGTGGAGCAACGACCGGGACAGTGGGGTGAATTGGCCGAGTACAATTTGGGAGAAGAAACTTGGGGGGGTGACGACGACTTAATCAAAAAAGTAGCACTGCTCTCGGTTTCTAAATCATTACATTTACATTACGTCATTTAGCAGACGCTTTTATCCAAAGCTACTTACAATATTACATTTTGCCAACAGTAGAAAAATCAACTATGCAACACAATCTATGGCAGCTATGACTTTTTGAAGGAATAAGTAACATTATTATTATTTCATTGCTGCTGAGGTGTCACCAAGACAAATCCATATACATTTATTGTACTTTGTGAATAAAGTGATTCTTGCTCAGATTGGCAGCTGGATGCTCCTTATGTAGCCATGACATGAATAACTGAAGCTACATGCCAACATAAGTTAAATGGTCACGTATAATGTATGTTCATGACCTTGGAAAATCCCTTTACATAATTAAAGAATATATGAGAAAATTAGCAAATGCTCAAAACCTAACTTAGTTTTTGCTTTGTCAACCAACAGTGATATAAAATATTTTCACAAATCTTAACTAGATGCGCTTCAATGCAGAGACTGAAAGTGCAGCCTCCCTCTCTGTGCCTTTTCCCAGCGGGTCTCAGCCTTTTTGGTTTGTGACCCTCTGAAGCCAGTGTGAATTCAACTCCTGACCTGCAGCTGCTGTAAATATGCACAACTGTGGTCAACTTTTGACACAAACTCATTTGTTACATCTCAGGTCATTTCACTTGATTAATTAATCTGGAAAAAAATGCAATTAACAAGTAAAATATGTTATTTAAAGTTTTCAGATCCCCCAAATAATCTCACAACCCACCTGAGGGTCCGACCACCAGGCTGAGAGCCACTGCCTTATATACATGACAGTGATTCTGCTATGAAGTTTGTCCAGAACATGTATAACCAGTCATAAGCTTTTGTAATAAAGTCTGTGTAAACATTTTGTAGTTGACTGGTAAAATAGTGCATTAGTGACTTGTACATTTTGGAACTTGGATACCCATGCCAGGCAGAGCAGCCAACATGATATAAATTAGGTCAACCTAGCTGGCTGGTAAATACTGAAAGTGGGCAATGAGCAGCACCCTCACCCTCCACAGAGATATGAGCAGGGGATGATGAGAGAGGAAACCACAGACAGCCGAACTCTGACCGACATTCAAAATATGCTAGAATGAAAAGTTGCGATGCATCCGGCCACCAGGCATGAAACAAAACACATCTAGACTATCTATACATTTCTCAGTTTAGACTTTGGCATCTGATTTGAAGACAGGTGGGATTTCACCCACTACACACCAAGCAGCGGTTTATCTGACTGAGCTAGAGCCAGGGACTGCCCAGTGTCCATCAGCTTATTGATATCAGTGTTCAAACTACTGATGATAAAGAAGCATGTGGCATCTAACAGTCAGCAGCTTATCATGTGAACATTTCTGATGCCAGAGTTTGATGCAGGGATGAACCAACAACCTTCTGGACCACATCCCTATGTTTATCTGGGTGAGGTACAGCCCACTAACTCTGGCACAGAGCTGGGCAATATAGAGGGTATGCACCGACGTCACTTTCCCACTGGAACACGCCCCAAGTTGCCAACGCACAGACTCTGTGCATTGAGATAACACCTGTGGTGTTAGTGGTGGGGGGGACAGTTGAACATCACCTTTATCTGGAAGCGCCCTTAGTTAGTTTCTGTCAAACGGCTGTATATGCTTCACAAGCTTTTAACTGAGGCAGTACGTGGCGCCTGTTTACAGGTAGTTGCTGTTCTCTAGCATGGGGGCGCAGTCGGAGGGTGGGGACGCACGAGACAGAAGGGTTTTGGGTTGTTCGTTGCAGTTGCCCTGGCATGTCTTTTTTCCTGTGAGGTTTAGATAACCTGTGTTCTGTTTGTTTGGCGTGTTTTATGGTGTGTTCAGGCCTTAGGTAGTTTGGGAAAATCAAAAAAAATTATTTAGGGGGAAATGTTTGATTCCTTTTGGGGGGGAAGGTGTTATATGAGATTTTTGATAAATTATCAGTAATGTGGATATAATGAGTAGGTGGGTAAAGACAAATAATAGAACAGCAGAACATTCTGGTAAGTTCAGAAAATTACATCACTTTACTGTAATGCAGCCTTTAAAATAAGGAAGACAATGCTTATCCCATATCACCATATCCAAAATCTAAGACCATACAGTATAGTCTCATATCACCATATTACCAGTAGGCTATTACCAGTGGTGGAGGAAATCCTCGGTTTTATAAAACCGATGAAAAGCTGAGCTGTTTTTATTATGTCATTTCACTCTTTGTTTGAAATAAAGGGATTAATTCTAAACCTGAACACACTGCTGCTCATATCTGGTCAACTGTTAAAATATGCATCAGCAGAGTAACACTGACAAAAGACATCAGATCTGTGTTTGTACCTTGTACGCTTGTTTTGAACACATTTTGCTTATGGTATGTGCCTTAGTTTTGAACACATTTTGCCTATAAGTTAGCCTTTATTTATCCCCATGGGGAAATTCATCCTCTGCATTAGACCCATCCTCTACTAGGAACCTTCCTAGAACTAGGAGCAGTGGGCAGCTGCAGTGCAGCGCCCGGGGACCAACTCCAGTTCTTTTGCCAATGCCTTGGTCAGGGGCACTGACAGGAGTATCTTATGGTATGTGCCTTGTTTTGAACACATTTAGCTTATGTGCCTTAGTTTTGAACACATTTTGCTTATGTGCCTTAGTTTTGAACACTTTTTGCTTATGGTACAGTATGTGCCTTAGTTTTGAATATCAGCCAATCAGAGATTTGGCTTTAGATTGTTGTCCATGCTAATGCTGCTCAGTCAAGCTGACATGGCATCAAAATGACAATTGTGCAACATGAATGAGGTAAAGTTTGCTTAGTTTGTTGAATCAGAATTTGTTAAAAGTATTTGTCAAATACAACTTACAAGTAGGTCTCGTGCCTCAATCTAATTTTGTATGACCTTCATGTGGTCCAGTCAGATAAGAACCCCAAGTTTAGTCCATGCAGCTTTTTTGCTCTTCTTCACACTAATCAGAAAACATCAGCCTCAGGTCTAGCAAAAATCACAGTAAAAACAAGTTCCTGAAGCTCACATGCACATATTTAAGTCAAGCAGGGGCGGGCTGGGACCATAATTCAGGCCGGGCATTAGATACCATGCAGGCCAGGCCAACACACGCAGACACACATGCCGGCGACAAACAATTTGGGCCGTTTGAAACAAGCGATTTGGTGAATCTATAATGCTAACGTGATGTTACATGTTACCTATTTGTTCATTAACGAATTCAACATTGCCTAGATAACTGCAAGTATAATATGAAGACGTAAAAACAAAAACATGCCTCTGAGTCTGTACATAAGCTTCACCGCAAACTGCATTTAAGGAAGAGTGCAGTGTCCTGTCTTGTCTCGTCTGAGGTTAAATGCAAATACAAAAATAAATTTTTACAAGCTTCCGGTGACTTTTGGGGTATGTCAGATAATATAGACACTGATTTGCACATTTAGTCAGAGTTGATATGTGCACAAGTGTACCAAGTTTGTAGTAAGTAATATGTAGTAAGTAATAGTAGCAGCAGTGGTGGTGGTGGTGTTGAGCCAAATGGTGGCTGTCAAAGAGGCTCATTAGGCAATGGACTTTTTCTAGGCAAAGTGTCATAATTTCAAATCCTAGGTTCCTGATAAGCTTAGATTTGTTAGCCATGAGTGGACAGCTTACTGAGGTGTTGCTTTTGTGGTGTTCTGAGTCCATTGGATGAAGATAGTGTGCTGCTTCTACACTTCTGATCATGGTTATAGATGTGCTCAGTGAGGAAAGGATTAAACAAACTGTTCCTGAATGGTGATCCAAGTAATTGGTTTCACAATGAAAAGCCAATGCTTTTGTAGTAGTGGTGGTGGTAGTCATAAACCTGGTCTAGTGGTCTGCATAAGCACAAGGCCAGAATTTGAACCATTTGTCATTAATTAAATTCAAATCCTAACAGTTACTAGGTACTCCACATGGTACATTCATAGTGTCCCTGTATAGGTATAACAAGATGACTATTCAGGTTGTGTGTAAATCACCCTTCAAGTCAAACTGTTAGTGGCTTAATAGGTTATCAGTTAACAAGTTACTTGTCGCTGTGTGACGGTCCCGTTTATTATTTATGTTTCACATTCCCACTGCACCTTCCCTTTGCTTTATGTAGTTTGTTTATATGCTTTGATTCTTGTCTTCTGTTTTGCTCTCAGGACTCTGGGAGGGCAGATTGGCTGATCAGCTAATTGGAGTGCACCTGGGCCCGGTGCTCACTCCAGCTTTAAAACTCTGCCCTCCTGGCTGAGGCTGTTAGATTTGATTTCATTCCTTTCTTCTCCCCACCCTGCACTCACCTCAACATTTTGCTTTATCCATGCAACACCCTTCACACACTAGACTCATCCACACATGCCTTACACTACTGACTTACTGATTCTCACATGTCATGGTTTATTTAGTTTGGTTTGGGTTAATAAATACTTTATGTTTTGAAGTTACACCGACGTTTCCCTTGTCTTTTGTTATGCCTCTTGGTTCCCCTAGGCCAGGGTCATAACAGCTGTCATTCAGATGTTTTAAAAAGGTAACGTTGGGGACAGTGGACATCTACAAGTTGGCAAAAAAAGTGTAAGCTCAAGTTTGACTAAAGGAGTTTATGTAATGCATAAAAAACTGGGACAAAAGACAGCAAAAGAGGCAGATATATGATTCAAACAATAGATTTTTATTGCAAATAATAGTTTGTATGAAATTAAAAACTTAAAGTAAAAAGAAATGTATCAATCCATTTTGTCCTTGTGTGGGGCTGAGTCGGGGTTTCTGGACTGTAAAGGGACTGTCGAGTCTTGGAGTCTGAGTCAGGGCTATGATTTGATTGTCCTATTATGTCGGATGTGATTGAGCATGAGGATGCCTTCTTCTATTTCGTCTGTGGTCATTTGAGTTGGTGATGTGTGTGTGCAAGTTGAAGGTTAAAGGTTGAATTGGATATTAAAAGTACACACCACAGAGCCCAACTCTGATTGATTAGCTCAGAGTGCTGTCAGTCACACTGCAGGATTAGGTGGTTGTGTATATATATATATATATATGTGTGTGTGTAGGTGTATGTGTGTGTGTGTATGTACTGACACCTCTGTGTGGAGGCATCCTGGGAGTTGGAGTGACAGCAGTGACGGCCATGTTATGGCAGTGAAGGGTTTGTTTCAATAAAAGTAAAAAATAATAAAAATAATTTCAAAATGGTTACACATTATTTTTACAACTTTAGATCAGGGATGTCCAGAGATGACCCAGAAAAAATGTGGGCTCATTCGGGCAAATGGCCTAGGAGGAGTTTGCAAAAATAGGTTTTTGAGAAAATGCAAGATGGCGGAAAATCTAGCAGACTGAAATGGGCATGGCCTAGTTGGTTAGATGCATAATGCTCCAGGGAATCCAGTAGACGTGGAATTTTGATTCTAGGACTCACCGTTAAGTTATAAACCCAAAACATGGAATTGGCTGTTATAGCTGCACCATCTGGTGGATTAATGTAATTTTCTTCTCTAAGTAGTGGCTGACATGTTGAACGTATGTGGAAGGTTTGAGTGATGTGGGGCTTATGATTTCTGAGATCCACACACTTTTACGTCAGGACAAGAACAAAAACAAACACACAAAAGTTTAGAAATGTATCATTTCAAAATGGTTTCACGTATGCAAATTCTTTTTACAACTTTAGATCAGGGAAGTCCAGAGATGATGCATAAGGTTTGGGCTCATTCGGGCAAATGGCCTAGGAGGAGTTTGTCAAAAATAGGTTTTTGAGAAAATCCAAGATGACCACTGATATTGTAGTTTAGGCCAAGACACAACATAGGCTCCTTGCTTTCCACCTCTCTGCACCTGTTTTCTTCACCATTTTGGCACCATTGAACAGCAAGCCTGGCTGCCTGCCTGCTATCTGCGCAACACATACTGGCCTGCTGTTCAGTGAGTGGCCTGGCCTGCAAAAAAAAAAAAAAAATGCAGGCCATGCCAGGCCACCGGGCATCTGCCCGAAGCGCCCGATGGTGCAGTCCGCATCTGAAGTCAAGAACACATGACACAATTGAATGGTGATGCACTAGGATCAGAATGAACTTCCATGGACACGTCTGCTGCTTTAAACACAGACGACAGTGAGGCAGTCAAGAGTGAAACAAAAATGTTTTATTGGGGTCACCTGCAGGACCTTTGGTCAGTAGTCTGTAACGTCTGGCCTGGGATACATAACATCTAGAAAACAAATACCAACTACATAGAAGCTGTTGCATCAAACCTCTTCCTATAGTATCAACCATGACATCATCTTTCTTCATTAACAAAACAGTCAGAAAGCAGCAGGACCCAGAAAAAAGTGGTCAAACTTAATGGTGATGCATACTTCACTGATAAATGGGTGGTTATATTGATGAATGATGGCAGGAAAGAAATCAATAAGTGTACGAACAATGATCATGTGACAGTCATTTATAGTAGCCTATTGTAACTAGGGATGCATGATGTCGACACGTCATCTGTATCGAAGGCATAAAAAAAAGTACAGGAGAGACTTTATATTCTCTCAAATTGGGTGGAGGGAAATAACGCATATTCTGTATTGGCAATTGGTCAAAAGAGTTGAAAAATATCATAAAAAAGAAGAAAAATACTGTGCATCCCTAATTGTAACCACACTGACACTAGAGATGTGGGGATTTATTTCGTTTCGAGATCTGTAACACTACAGACTTGCACATTCAACCAGCAGACTTTTGATTAAAAGAAAAATGTTAAAAAATAATTACTTTGCAGTCACCAGCAGGCTCCTATGTGAAAAGAGAAATGGGAGAAGAGAAAGCAACAAAGACACAAATAAAAACAAAATAACAAAGATCATACAGCTGCAGAATGTGAAGATGAAGAAGGGTCTCCAGCACCGCAGACATCCAAGTTTCACTTTGATTAAATGCATCACTGCCAGTCTGTCATGCCAACATGTCGCCACACAATATCCACTGTGCTGCTTTTCAGGAAGGGAAGCGCTCTCTTCCATTTGGTTGGTTATAAAAACTCAGTGCGGTGCAGACGACTGGCGTTTCATTATGTACAGTATCACCAGTTGGCACCTAGAATGGGAGAGAGAGACAGAGAAAGAGACAGTGCGAGGTCAGCTGGATTCAAAGCAGTTCAGAGAAATTGGGGTCATATTTTCACAGACATATTATGGTTAATATAGACATATTTTCTGTGAAGCCCTCTGGGACATGCTTGTGAATTATGGCTATACAAATAAACTTGACTTGTCAGGGCTAAAGGGGTCAGAAGTGGCTTTAACTGAAAACGGAAACAAACAGATTTGTGAAGAGAAAGCAGAGGTGAGAGGACAGGATTGGACTGGCTCAGATCTGATTAGCTTGTGATCAATGGGGAGGAGGGGAGGGAAGGGGTAAAAAATAAATAAATAAATTGTTGGGTATACATATCCAGAAATGTGTTCCAATAATAGGTTAAGCCTTAACCAATTACCCGTTAAAAGAGCGTGGTGCAGGTAAAAATAAAAATAAAAATTACAGTTAGTTCTCAAGATTCTTATGAAAATATCCCCAAAAAACTCAAACTAAATTAAAACATGCCCCCAGGGCAGAAATATTGAGAAAAAAGCCATCTGTGCAGATAACACCTGTGATGGCACTTGGGCTACTGTACTTACTGTAATAATAATATAGTCAATGCGTACAGCAGAAAACATTCCAAAACACCAGACGTACGAAAATTATCGTATTTGTATGATAATTTACCACCAAAACCAGGATTTTTACCCTCTGTCTGGTACGATAGTTTGACTGTTTACTTTCAGTTTAGTTTGGGCTCTATCTATGGTTAATATGGCACTTCCTAGTTTCAGTAGTCAAACATAACTAGAAGTAAAAGCTAGTTGAGTCCCAATATGCAATCGGTTTTTCAAAATATCGCCTATTTGGAAATATAATTTGGGGACCGACCATCTCAGCTCGTGTAAGCCGGCTGTAGAATGGTCTGAGGTGGATAACTTTATCGTCGGAGACGGACGCAAGTGGCACTCGCTGGAGCTCAAGAGGAGAGCAGTTTCAGCTACAGAGGGGAGGAGTTTTAGCTGCAGAGTGGAGGTGATGTACTTCAGTAAGCGGCCTCTCGACGGGCGGACAGACCGGGACAGACGGTCGGCGGACGGAGATAATGTTCCGAGGGAACATTTATTGATTGTGTATTAAAATCATCACAGATGTTATTGCTAGATTTGTGGGTTTTTATGTGAGCTTGCCAGATGCCTCACAAAAACCAGTCTAGATGCAGCTATGTGTGGGGAAAAAACAAAAAAGAATCCTAATTACTACATAAAAGTCCCACATATTAATGCAAAGTGGTGTCTAACCTGCATCATGCTCTTCAAGGCAACCAGTGGGCCTCAGATCGCCATCTAGTGGGCAGCGGAGGCAGAAATGGCCAAAATTTGGTTAGATTAAAATAAAAAATGTGCTCAAGAATTCACATTATAAAACACAATTAAAATGCATAATTTCAATAACTCGTTTTTTGTGTGAGCTTTTTTCCACATTTATTTGGGATGGTGCTCCCAATCAGAACCCCCGGGTTAAAGAAAACAGGGGTTTTGGTGGAAAAGTTATCCACTGTTGTCCTTTGGCCTGATCTGCACCTTTGGCAACATGCGTGTCCAAGATCATGCCAAATTGGAGCGCATGGTCAAGACAGCAAGCAGGATCACTGGGTCGATCAGGTGTCTGCAGCACAGTTGTACGATGACCTTATTCTTAAAAAGGCTGATCAGATCCTCAATGATCCTACCCACCCTCTCCACCTGAACTTCCGCATGAGCAGCAGGTCAAATGGCAGAATCCTGCAGCAGAAAATCTGAAGGATTCTGAGAATAAAATCATTATTCTGAAAATAAAGTTCGAATTTTGAGTTTAATGTCAGAATTCTGAAAATGAAGTTTAATATTCTGGGGGGGGGAAAGTCACATTTCTGAGAAAAAAAAGTCGGAAGACTTCTGAGAGGGAATTTGTCAGAATTCAGACTTCAATGTCAGAATTTTGAGAAAAAGTTAGAATTTCCGAAGATTTCCTGTTTCGTCCTCTTTGGAGACACCTATGGCGATGAGCTCATAAATGCTGCAATACTGAAAATGCATAGGCTTCCGTCAATGGGCCATAGGCTCAATCACCATTGTGCTAACTTAGTCGGTGATAGTGATTTAACAAACATTTATTTATTTCCTGATTTAGATTTCTCTACTGTTGACAAAATGTAATATTGCAAGTCGCTTTGGATAAAAGCGTCAAATGCCAAATGACGTAATGTAAATGTAATTATTTAGAAACTGAGCAGTGCAACTTTTTTGGATTAAGTCGTCATCAACCCCACCCGTTTTTTCTCCGCAATTGTACTTGGCCAATTCCCCCTGCTGCCCCACCCCCTCTGCTGAGAGCCATAGACACACACATGCTTCCTCAGATACATGTGCACTTTGTGCAGTTGCCAGCCGCTTCTTTTCACCCGACAGCGGGGAGCTTCACTGTCAGGACGTAGCACGTGGGAGGATCATGCTATTCCCACCAGTTACCTTCCGCCCCGAACAGGCGACTCGACCGCTAGTGCAGCGACCAGGTCACATACCCTCATTCCGGCTTCCCACCCGCAGACACCAGCCAATCATGCCTGTATGGACGCCCGACCAAGCCAGAGGTAACACGGGGGCGCGAACCTGCGACCCTCGTGTTGGTAGGCAGGGAATCTACCCCTACACTTAACAGACATTTATTGACATGAAAATCTTTGTGATTATCACTTTAAAGTCAGAATTCTGATATTGTCAAAATTCTGAGATTAAAGTCAGAATTTTGAGAATAAAGTCAGCATTCTGAATTTGAATACCGATGTACCAAAATTTGAATGCCTGGGGTCCTTATATTTTTCTGATGTCAAAATGGGGTCACAAGCCAAAAACTTTTGGGAACCCCTGTTGACTGTATCAAAGATTGACATCATGACAGCTCCCCAAAATTGAAGCAAAAACACCATGATCACCCCCTGGTGGCTGGCTACAGTATAGGTCATAAATCTCACCCCCTCCATGTTAGCAGATAAGTACACGTCAAATCCCTCCCCCCCAAAGATGGTCTCTGACATTTTAGGTAGTTCTTATCAAATCACACTGATGTATGTTCAAGTGCTCATTTTTCTGACAAGTTTGTTTTAATTAGTTATTTGACTACCGTAAATTCCGGACTATAAGCCGCGGCTTTTTTCCCGTTTTTTGGCCCCTGCGGCTTATATAACGGTGCGTCTTATCTATGGATTTTTTCAGAAAAAAAAAAAAAAAAAAAAAAAAATCTCTCTTTTTTAGCACTCTTTCTAACTATAAATCCACTTCTGTTTTAATTTCCTCTCTTGCCCTCTTTTCACCACACCGCGGACACTGTGTGCACTGTAAAAATAAACAACGGTGGTGTTGTGTTATGTTGTTTTGTTGAAATGTTGTAATACGGTAAATGGGAGCTTCCTCAAACAGCCATCTCTTCCCGACAATCCCCTCTGTGCGTGACCACTTACATATGGTAATTACGGTAAGCAAACGGCCACTCGGGCAACAACTCCCTCCCCCGACTACCAGGAGAAAATCACAAACTTCGGCGAATTCACACAAAGGAAGATCAAGGAATATTCACAACAAGACGAGCAGTAGAAGCAACACTCTCACTTACCATGGGGAAGGTACGCAGAAATTCACACGAGGCAGCTTTCAAGTTGAAAGCAGTCAATCTCGCATTAAAAGAGAGCAGCCGCCGATCAAACAGAGCAGCCGCGCGTAACCTGGGCAAAAGGGACTGTCCGTCCGGGGGAGAACTACTGAACAACTCCCTCCCGACTATCAGGAGAAAATCACAAACTTCGGCGAATTCACACAAAGGAAGATCACGGAATATTATAGGAGTGTGAAAACATCCACAATTACCAACGGGTTCCAAAACGCTGGACTGCTGCGGGATGAAGAGGATGACGCCACGGGGACTGCCCCCTAGTCCGATACCTCACGAGTCCGATACCTCACGAGTCCGACACCTCATGGTTTTGGGTTAGGGTCTGGGGGAGGTTAGGTTTAGGCGTGGGGGTGGGAGAGGTTAGGTTTTGGGTTAGGGTCTGGGGGATGTTAGGTTTAGGCGTGGGGGTGGGAGAGGTTAGGTTTTGGGTTAGGGTCTGGGGGAAGTTAGCCTCTTTTTTCGGACTCGTGAGGTGTCGGACTCGTGAGGTATCGGACTCGTGCCATGGCACCTGAAGGAGAGAGGAGAGTGGTTGACGAAGCCACCCTGAACCTGTTCGTTTCCGACACTGAAGATGAGGACTTTGGTGGTTTCAGTACGCAGGAAGAAGAGGAAGACGAGGATTAGTGACTTGACTTCTCTGGTTACAGGTTTGCTGCACATATACGGTAGCCTATTGTTGTGTGATTTTGTCTGGGGATTAGTGACCTGACTTTTGTTTTGTTTTGTTGAAATGTTAATAAATGGGAGCTTCCCCAAACAGCGATCTCTTTCCCGACATTCCTCTCTGTGCACGAACCCTTTCATATGGTAATTAAACATCAAAACACCCGCGGCTTATAGTCCGGTGCGGCTTATAGAAGAAAAAAATAGTCAATTTTGGTCCCGCGGCTTATACACCGGTGCGTCTTATAGTCCGGAATTTACGGTACATAAAAAGAGCTGATTGACAGCTGTGACAGCCAGCCTCAAACCCCCGTCAGACGTCGGGGATGGCCGAGGGGGCATCATCCCACCACCCGAATCTACGGTGCAGACTCAGGCATCAAATTGTGTCACGCAACCAAGATGGCAGCTCAAACAAGATATTTTGGCTTCAATTTTGCATTGTGGTAGCATCTTTTATACAGTCAATGGCCATAACCCGGTTAGAAAAGTCTTGTAGTTTCCAGAACACACAGTACAGTGCCAACCATACCTCAAAGACTCTGGATGTATTCCATGGCTTCGTGTGGGTTGTCAAACACTCTGAAGCTATTTCCACCGATGAGAATCTTCAGACGTGCAGGGTAGAGCATGACAAATTTAATCTGGTGCTCATGGAGGAGTTTTTTGCAGAGGGAAAATGCTCCTCGCTTCCTCTGCGTCTCCCTCGTGAAATCCGGGAAAACAAACACCTCTACGCCATTGCACATTAATGGTTTCTGTGCCGTTGCGATATCCCTGACGTGTTGGCCATCTTTGAAGTTCAGAAAGCGAGCCACGATTGATCGAGCATTATTCTTGTCAATAACTTCCACTCTTGTCCCCATCCTGTGTGCGCCTTCTGCTTTGATTCCATCAATGCCCATGGACTTTGAGATCAATTTGTTTATGAATGCAGTAGCGTCGTTCTTTTCAGCCCCCTCTGGTATCCCAACGAATCTGAGGTTATTGCGTCTGGCTCTGTCTTCAGCTGAAACCAGCCTCTCTGTCAGTAGTTGTAAAGCAAGGCAAGGCCAGTTTACTTACATAGCAGCAACAAGGCAATTCAAAGTGGTTTGCATAACACATTAAAAGCATTGAGACAAAGTAAAAAAGATAAAATTCATATAAAAGAACAAGCGAAAGGCAATGCATTAAAAGAATCAAATCAGGCCAAATGCACTGCATTAAAAGAATCAAGTCACATAGAAAGATATTTTTACCCCCCTAAAGGAAACATAGAATCAAGCGGCATTACTTCTAGGTATCGAGTGGTCACTCTCACACTGTTAACCAGTAGGGTTAGGTACCGAAATCGGTAGTTTTAAGGGTACCGACCGAATTACATCGCTGCTACCAAGTTCCGATCAAATGTCAAATCTATCGGTACCAGATTTCGGGTACCTGCTGCGAGCGCATCTATGTGTAAAATGTTCTAAATAAATAACAATGTTATTGTGATAAGTTTATCGGTTCAAATGTGAACGGTACCCAACCGTATCAACCAAAATACAATTAAGTGTGCCTTACCTCTCCAAAGAGTAATCACAACTTAAAATGACCTTTTGTCGCCCTCACCGGACAAGAAGATGAATAGTGCTATAGGTTTAGAATATGAATAGCCCTATAAGTTTTCGGAGAGTGACCTCCCTCAATTCTTCCTTTCAAAATGAATCCAATTTTGATGAGATCATGAAGGATTCTTAGAAGGAGCAGAACTCCAAGCAATCCTTCAATTCCCAACACAGGTTTGTGATCCTGTCAGAGGCGAGAACCGACTCACAGGTGTAGGGCTGCCGCGATATTGACTTTTTCCATATCGCACAAATTAGCAGAGCCAATCAAACAGCCACGGTAACCGAAAAAAGAAAAAGTTAGAAAGTAGGGTAATTGTCCTTAAATAAAGCTTTTTGGATGCATTTATTCATCTAATATATTCTTTATATACTGTAAGTCTATAGTCTATTTTTATTCCAGTGTTGTCGTCATTGTTAATAAGAGTATGCGACTTTGCAACATAGCCTACATTTATTGGACGGCATTCCAGCCACGCATTTGGCAGGCATGCATTCATCATTGAAAACCAGACAACATAGGAAGTGCGGAAGGGGACCGACTCTGCAACCAAATACACTTGTTATTAGTGCTCTCCACTTGTTGCTGTCTAGGCTGTATTTCTTCACTCTGGCAAAGGCAACAGATAGTTCTATTTGGCACAGTCCCGAGCCGGTACCTCCCATTGCTTTTCATTGCATCATAGCGTGGGATGATGAGTGGTCCTCAGATTCGATGTGAAATTTGTCGCTTTTCCTCGCATGGAATTGATTTTCTTGCCACAGCCTCATCCAAATTATTTGGCTTTCCATCTTCATCGGGCAGAAAGGGAGAAGTAACGTTGGGTTTTGCCACAAGAGACATGTTTTCAGTGCGGCGCCAGACGGCCAGCAGATCAAAGGACCTTGTCCGATCATGTATTCAATGCGGCCAGCAGCTCAAAGCACTTTTTTCCGATCAGAACACTGCCAATTGGTATCCTCCCACGTGCTACGTCCTACCAGTGAAGCTCCCCCTGTCAGGTGAAAAGAAGTGGCTGGCAACAGCGCATGTGTCAGAGGAAGCATGGTGCTAGTCTCGGCTCTCCCGAGATAGGCAGAGGGTGGAGCAGCGACCGGGGCAGCCAATAGGGCAGCATGGGGATAAAATGGTTAAAGTATAATTGGGGAGAAAATGGGGGGAAATCAGAAGGGGGAAAAAATAGAAAACTGCCAATTGGTGAGTGGAAATTTCCATCACAATTATAATGATTATTTAAAACCTAATATTGCATTTATTTCAGATCACATAACTTTTACAAGCAAAAAAAGAGAGAAAAAAGCAGAAAAAGCTTTTATGCGATAATCAGCTTGACCCTGTGGTGGGCGTGACTTTTTGTATAACCGCGGTAATGCGATAATCGTGGCAGCCATACACAGGTGTTCCTCTCAACTCCTGTTGGGATCCTGTGTGAGGTCACAGTGACCTTGAACTTTGACCTTTAACCATCAAAGTCTAATCAGATCATCCTTGAGTCTAAGTCGACGTTTGAGGCAAATTTGATGAAATTTCACCAAGGCATTCCTCAGATATCGCGTTAACGAACATCCGACGTACGTACGGACAACCCGGATCCATAATGCCTCCGGCCTGGCTATCGCCGGCGGAGGCATAAAAAATAAAGTTCATTAAAGTGCTAAGAGAATAGAAAACAAAAATGGGCTAAAATAGTAGTATAAAATAGGTAAATAAATGAATGATTTGATTTAACACATTCAGTGCCAAGGACGTCTGTGGACGTCCTAAAAAAAAGTAACGAGGAGTGCCAAGGACGTCTGTGGACGTCCTAAAATCATAATTCATATTATTCCATAATTCTGCTGTTTAAGGTCGTACCTAGCCAGTGAGCATGAATCCCTTCAAGGGATCACACGGCGCCACCTTAAACATCGTCACAGGAGCTGCTCCACCCACCTCAGATCCTTTACTTTGTACAGGAGACAGCGGAGAAAGTGGAAACCGATGCATGCTTTCTGCCAGCGCCGTATATATTGCTCTGCCTACAGCGGAGAGTGGGCTCGGCTGCATCCGCGCTCACAACTGAGCTCTTATGCTTCTATCTATCTCCACACGATTTCCTAGAAAGGCAGCATCCGAAGCCGAACGGCCATGCCTTTTCGTTCAGTCGCGTTTGCCCATCAAGGAAATGATGCGCGCTGGGATCTGTCCGGGGCAAAAACGAGAAAACAAACTGTGCGTGTGGGAGGAGCCCGCAGCTCAGAGGTGGAGAGGGGAGAGGGGGGAGGGAGGGGGGGGGGGGGGGGGGGGGGGAGAGGTGTGTGTGTCACACAGGCTTCACAGAAACCACACCACACGCCACCACATCAGAAAACACCAGCCAGAGTCAGTGAATGTGGTCGAAATTAGAGTGCAAAAGGTATTCATAAAAGGGCCTATAACTTGGAAAGTAAAAAAAAACAACAGAAAACCATTGAAAGTGCACTTTTTTGAGAGGCTGTAATTTCATAATGGAACTGTCTAGAAACAAAATTTCTTCTTTGGAAGAAGCAGGAGTGTTCAATCTTTCATTAAAGTCCAGCCCCGTTAATATAGCCATAATAGAAAAAATTCTATAGCTGTTTTCAACTGAATGGAAGTGAATCTGGCACAGGCTCCAGACAATTTTACTGAAGCGCTGTGGCACTGAATGTGTTAATAAAAGGCAGCAGAAAACAGAAGTCTTCAGCCTTGATTTAAAAGAACAGAGTTGGCAGCAGACCTGCAGTTTGTTCAGATATGACTGCAGTTTGTTCAGATATGACCTGCAGTTTGTTCAGATATGACCTGCTCAGATATGTGGTGCATCAAAACTGAACACTGCTTCTCCCTTTTTGGTTTTGACTGTGGGGACAGAAAGCAGACCTGTCCCAGGTGACCTGAGAGGTCGGCTCCAAAAGCAAATAAATCCCCATTACAGGGGTGATTTTTTATATAACTCACGTGTTTAGAGTAAGGTAGACGATTAAAAAAAAATGTTTTGGGTGTGATTGACAGGTCGGTTGTCCAGTGGTTGTGCAGCTTGCCGATCACGGAACAATAGCAGGCAGTGCTGTGGCTCTATGGGAAACCCCTGGTCTCGCGCAGCTAGCGCAAAGACCAGGGGTCTCCAAGATTCCAAACTGGAGGCTTCACACTCACTATATACCAATTTTTTTTTTTTTTTTACAGTCTATGACTTTGGCCCTAAACCATTCAGTGCTTTATAAACCAACAGGAGTAGTTTGAAATCAATTATTTCACAGATGTGTAAAGACCTTAGAACTGGAGTGCTGTGATTTACTTCTTTGGTCTAAAGGGCGGGACATACTCCAGACGCGCTCCCAAGCACTCAGCAATATGATGTGCAGCAATATATGATGCTGGGGGCGGGGCCTCCGTAGCCGTAAGCGCGTGTCGCCAGATTTTTCTAGCAGCGCGCCGCTCTGCAGCTCCCCTGGGAGCACGGTGCTTTGCAGGGAGAGACAGGAAGATAAATGAAATCAAGTAGTAAGTACACTGAGCCATGTTTTGACCACATTTCTTGACCCATGTGGTAAACTTTGATTTCTAACAGTTCGTTTTTAGTCATTTCAAGTAATGTGCTGTGTTGAGAGAGAGACCTAGGCCTATTTACATTAAATAAAAACAAGATTGGCTATTCATGTGCATTATTACATTACGTCATTTAGCAGACACTTTTGTCCAAAGCAACTTACAATATCACATTTTGTCAACAGTACAGAAAACAACTATGCAACACAATCAATGACAGCTAAGATATTTTGATAGACTAGCACCATGTAGGAAGTAGTTTGAGAAGGAATAAGTAACATGTAGCATTAGTAAGTTTGAGAAGGAAGGATTCTTTTTTATAGTTAAAAGTACATTACAATGTACATGTGCCGATACGATCGTTTGAGAGTGAAACCGCAGTCTACTGAACATAATGGCGTTTCATTGACTTTTAATTGTGTTTCATTGACTTCATCATGGGACATTCACTGTAATGTGAGCAGCGCTCTGAGCATGAACACCTCGGCCCCAGCACCAAATATACTGTATAGTATATACCGTATATAAATTTCTTTTGACAATGTCAATGCGTATTTTAATCACCCACTTTCACTCTTTTGCATGAATTCAGGTTGCTTAAATGCCTTGAATGCTTTTGACCAATGATGTATTTAAACAATGAATGCTTGTTATGCTGATACCACTTATATTGATCATGCACAGCCATCACGTCATTTTACTACTATTAGATCAAGGACAGGTCATAGTGTTACAGTATTAAAGCTTTTACATGGTATGCCATGATCTGATGTCCACTATACTTTAGGGCATTCACGACTAGTGAATTTTACTAGTCGACTAGTCGTCCCTAAAGGTAGTCGACTAGTCGACTAACCGTTTTTAATTTATTTTTTAATTAATTTTTTTTTTTTTTTTTTTTTTTTTAATCTTTAAGAAAGAACATGAGGTATTTACACGACATACATGAAATATCATATCCCATATCCCCCACAAAGAACATCAAAACACAACAAAACAAAACAAGAAAACTGCATAAGATACACAATAATCCAAGAACAAACAAGACTATTGGACAAACAACCAAACAAAAACAATGCATTCAGCTCCTATCCTGATAAGCCTAATGACACTGGGGTAAAAAGTTCTTAAAGTCAAACTCTGTATGTGGTTGCCATATTTTGGGGATGTCTAAGAATCTGCCTTTGCTCTTGTAGTAAATGTTATCCAACGTATGGTAGCTTGAGAGTTCATTCCACCAGTGAACTACAGCTGGGGGATTGGATGCTTTCCAATTTAAAGCTATGCATTTCCTAGCTGCCAACAGGGCAAGATCTATGTATTTACTTTGAATGCATTGTTTTTGTTTGGTTGTTTGTCCAATAGTCTTGTTTGTTCTTGGATTATTGTGTATCTTATGCAGTTTTCTTGTTTTGTTTTGTTGTGTTTTGATGTTCTTTGTGGGGGATATGGGATATGATAGTCCATGTATGTTCTTTCTTAAAGATATTTAAAAAAAAAAAAAAAAAAAAAAAAAAATTTTTTTTTTTTTTTTGCTAAAACGACTAGTCGACTACTAAGCACAGTGTCGACTAGTGGTTTTACTAGTCGACTAGTCGACTAGTCTGTGAATGCCCTACTATACTTGAGTTTATGTGATTTATTTGATATTTAACGTTAATATTTGCAACCAGATACTTCAACAGCGTCATGAATCAATAACGTTACACCCTCTTGGCAGAGGTATGCACTCCGACTGAGCGCATTGCCCTTATTGCCTCGTTAAACTCTGACAGTGAAAAAAGTTTGCTTGTCACAAAATAACACTCGTTTGACTTGAGGGCATGTAATTATGTTACTAGCGTTATCACATTCGCTACGCTCTTTAAACAAGTCAGGATGTTTGGTCAAGTTGGACACGTTGCTCCCTTCGCCTATGTGTAGTTTTGAAACATCGTTTACAGACGGGCTATGTTGTGTCTGTGGGCTTCCCCTGACAGTATGCAATTAATTCCATATTTTGCTCTGTGCATCTGCTTTATCCAGAAGCTGTGGTCATTTGTGAAGACCGCAGCAGCAGTTTGAGAGGCAGAAAAAAACAACTGTTTACACGCCCACAGCAAGGAGTTGCATACAGTTGAAGGCAAAGTCATGACCCGCCCTCTGCCTCTGATTGGCTAGACTCATTCCTTTCTTCGATTGGACTGGTCAGATTATCGCCACAGCACAGGGTGAAGTAGGATTCCCAACACAGGACACGCTTAGATATTGCATGTGCGCCATTGAGTTCAAAGGCACCAAGGCCCGCTAGAGCCTCTGAAAGACAGTAATATCAGCCGCAGATTTTTTTTTATTTTTTTGGTCAAATCTATGGTGGGCCAAAACAAACGGGGGGCCCCGCGGGCCCCAAATTGGTCACCCATGGTCTAAGGCAGGGATACTCAACTTGCTTTGCCCGGGGGCCACTTTCGTGAAATGATAGAAGGCCAGAGGCCAGTTAATAAACAAACAATATACATTTTTCTGTCGCGGATTGTAGGTTTTTTGGGTGTCAGCCGGAGTTTAGTCTGACAATGTTGTGCACACCGGATAGTTAGTTAGGTTAAGTTAGTTAGGTTAAGTACATACATAAGTGCCTGGGTAGCGAGCAGACGGCAGTATTTGACAATTTAGCAGCTAAATCATAGATTATTGAAAGATATTCCATATTTCAGACTGAAATGCTATAACAGAAGTGGGCAGTTGGGCAGTGGTGGCCCAATGGTTAGAGAAGCGAGCTTGTGACCGGAAGGTCGTCGGTTCAATCCCCGGGACCGGCAGGATAAATCTGGGTGGGGAAAGTGAAAAGGCAGCGCTTGCCCCTCCCTCATTACCACCACTGAGGTGCCCTTGAGCAAGGCCCTTAACCCCAACTGCTCCAGTGGAGCTGATCAGTGGCCAGCGGATCAGACTGTGGTTGTACTGGTCAGCTTCCAGGTATGAATGTGTGTGTGAATGTGAACAGGGCACTCCTGAAAAAGAGAGCATTGCTCTCAGTGAGACTCCCCCTGTATAAATAAAGGTTAAAAAAAGTATTGGCCAGAATGACATGAACATTTGGACACTTATTCAGCGGTATCTTGCATGTTGCGTTCAGGTGCACTGTCATTTTTTTTTTTTTTTTTTGCAATTCCATCGTGGGTCAAGTTGAGTATCACTGGTCTAAGGCCTAGTTTACATGACAACGCTCCCTGCATGACATGGAAAACTGTTGTTGTGTTTGGGCCTGGAGCCTGAAAATGCAAAAAAGTGCGTACAGTAAATCCCGACCCCTCCCGGGTCCGCATGGGACTTCAGGAAGTTAATTCTAGGGCTGACCCGAATACCATTTTTTTGTGCTCCGCATATCCTCTGCTAATGGACAGCAGATATTTGGATATTCCGCTAATAAAAAATGAAAAGTCACTTCTGTATTTGCAGTGGCAAATCCACCCATCCGAAAAGGTTTGCGTGTCCGGCCCATCCCTAAATGTGGCCATGGTGTTGGGCGTTTCAGCAGGATACCGTCTCTGCACACCTTAGGTTCAACTGGTCCAACTGGTTGCTATGACCTGTGCTGCCCACAGCCTATCCTACATTGACCATTTCAACCTCTTCTGGGAATGTACAGTGATTTAGAAACCATGGCTAATGGGCTGGGGGCTAAGCTACTATCTGCATACAATATTTTGTAGCCCGCTGAGGTCACGGTGTTCCTCTCTGCCAAAACAATTCATCCATATCCACTCATTCTGACCGGCGCCACTTCTACTGATGTCCCCGGGGTCCTAGCGCCAGTCTAACAAGTGCCTAAATCTAGGGGAGAAGGAAGGGGGGGCGAATATCCGAACCCTAAAATTGAAAACCGATTACCTAACCAACCAATGAATATCTGAATAGTCGCATATTGGGATCCAGCCCTAGTGAATTCCCAATTCATTTCTCCATTGATGTTTTGTAAAATCCTTACATAAAGAGTTTTACTTGGACAAACCAAGTGATTCAGCTACAAGATGAATTGCGAGTGACTGGGAGGGGGCGGGACTTAGGCTGTATTGATATTTTAGGGATTTAGCTGGAGGTTTTATCCAGAGGGACTGACAATGATGCATCAGTATAAACTTCCAATTCATAAATACCCAACATTATCAGATATGGAGTGGAAGGATCTGAACTGAATGATCATACACTATGAGAGAAATGTACTAGGAAAATAATTGGAAAAATGAGAGTTAAGGAGTGAATCAGAACAGATATTTCTTCCCTGAGTTATATCAACTGAGGCACTAATTACCGAATTCTGGCTCATCAGCATTGTCGCGGTTGTACTTGTACTGTAGCCTTCTTCGGCGGATGTTCGTGCGCTGTGCTCTCCTTGGTCCCTGAGGAAGGAGAAACAGGTTAGAAAGAGAATTCGACTCACTGTACGACTGGGCTGCACAATATGAATATGACAGATATTGCGATATGAGACACGATTTTAAGTGAGAATGGACATTTTTGAATTAGGTTTTCACTATATATATATATATATATAAAATAAAGTTGTCTCAACCCTGCGGCCATGAGAAGCAGGTATTTATCGGTTATCATATCTGCTGAAAATAATCCATATCGTGCATCCCTACTGACTATACTGCATGTTTGCATTTCATTGTAAAACTGATAAATATTAGACTGGTTGTCTGTGGTAAGCTCTTAACCTGAACTGATCAAATGACAGGGTCTTTCGCACGACGAGTTTTGGCACCACAATGAATACTGAATACTGGCCAGGGCTCGACATTAACGGATGCCCGGTTGCCCCGGGCAACCCAAAAAAAATGGCAACCATTTCTTGGCCTTTGGTTGCCATAGTGGCAACCACGTACATGTTAAAAAATAAGCAAATACATATTTTTTAATACTTGTGAGTGACACGCTGACATTTTATTGCTGTTACAATCGGAACGATGTTGCTAATTACCGGAACCCAGTAGACACGAAAAAGAGGACAACCGTGTCAACTATGGACTATTTCAGAACGAACAGCGTACTCCGAGACAACAGCCGTGGCTCAAAGGTGTGTACTTTCATTTGAGATTGGTGAAATATAGGAAGAAGAAGTAAGACCGCAGACTGTGCGGAATTTCCTGATTACAGAGGTAGGCGATCCCCTTTATAGTTGTGCGTCGCAGCTAACTGCAAAGTATGCATATTAGATTTCTAATGTAAGTGGACGAGGCGAAGTGCGTCTGAACTGCACACGGAAAGTATTCCACGAGAAAACACCCGCGTGTCATACATACGCAGCCCATGAGATCGGGTTGGGGAGAGAGAGAGAGGGATTGCGGCGGGCCAAGGCTGCTTCTGGGCCCCATGCAAAATCTGTGGGGGCCCCAAACCACTGTCATCATAGTATCCCTGAATGAACATGAATGAGAGGCATAGGCTACTTCACTATCAATAACGCTTTTAATTAATAAATTAAGCACAATATGAACAATAACTGTTAAAAAATATATGAAAATGTAAGTTCACAAATATTAGTTAAACAAATCCTTTCAGTGCAAATGCATTATAAAAAACAAAAAATAACTAAGATTTGTTTAGAAAATGAAATTACACAAATGTATTATTATTATTATTATTATTATTATTATCATTATTACTACTACTACACCCGGTGCGCGCACTGAATAGGCCTATTATAGCCTACTATATACTATAGACTATTATACTTAATTTTCTGTCACATCGTCATTATTAAGCCGGCTTATCTTAATTACTCAAAATATAAGGCGACTAAAAATGGCAACCATATTTTTATTCGGGCAACCAAAAGCTCCTGCCAGGTTGCCACTCCGGCAACCACTTTTAAAAGTTAACGTCGAGCCCTGCTGGCAGTACCAATGTGAACAGTACTGGTCAAACCCTGGCTTGTTCAACCCTACAGTGAACAATGTAAGAGTACTACTGACCGACTGGTTATTGTTGGATCCTGAGGAGCGTGGTCCTCCGCCAGACGAGGGGACCGGAGCCTCCCCCAGTTCCGCCATGAGGGACAGATACTCCTTGTCCATACGAGCCTGGTCCTGGGCTGACTGAGGAGGCTCGCCACCACTCGCTCTGTGGGCAGTACAGCAATAAGGGATAGCAAAGATTTTTTTTTTAAGTACTGGAAATGTAACACCAAGCGTAGTATCACTAGCACGCTCATATTAGGTACTCAAACCCGAATTAGACTCTCAGAAGAAATTAGGTTTTAATTTTGTGACTTGATTGGTCAACTTGTAGTCATTACCTGCTGTATTTGCAATCAGTGTTGGTGATACTGCGTGGCTCAGAGTTCTCCCAAGGACGACGGATCCTACAGAGACAAAAGGGCATTTTACAAACTTAATACAGCTATACCTGCAGGAAAACTTAATACAGCTATACCTGCAGGAAAACTTAATACAGCTATACCTGCAGGAAAACTTAATACAGCTATACCTGCAGGAAAACTTAATGCAGCTATACCTGCAGGAAAACTTAATACAGCTATACCTGCAGGAAAACTTAATACAGCTATACCTGCAGGAAAACTTAATACAGCTATACCTGCAGGAAAACTTAATACAGCTATACCTGCAGGAAAACTTAATACAGCTATACCTGCAGGAAAACTTAATACAGCTATACCTGCAGGAAAACTTAATACAGCTATACCTGCAGGAAAACTTAATACATCTATACCTGCAGGAAAACTTAATACAGCTATACCTGCAGGAAAACTTAATACATCTATACCTGCAGGAAAACTTAATACAGCTATACCTGCAGGAAAACTTAATACATCTATACCTGCAGGAAAACTTAATACATCTATACCTGCAGGACAACTTAATACATCTATACCTGCAGGAAAACTTAATGCAGCTATACCTGCAGGAAAACTTAATACAGCTATACCTGCAGGAAAACGTAATACATCTATACCTGCAGGAAAACTTAATGCAGCTATACCTGCAGGAAAACTTAATACAGCTATACCTGCAGGAAAACTTAATACAGCTATACCTGCAGGAAAACTTAATACAGCTATACCTGCAGGAAAACTTAATACAGCTATACCTGCAGGAAAACTTAATACAGCTATACCTGCAGGAAAACTTAATGCAGCTATACCTGCAGGAAAACTTAATACAGCTATACCTGCAGGAAAACTTAATACAGCTATACCTGCAGGAAAACTTAATACATCTATACCTGCAGGAAAACTTAATACAGCTATACCTGCAGGAAAACTTAATACATCTATACCTGCAGGAAAACTTAATACAGCTATACCTGCAGGAAAACTTAATACATCTATACCTGCAGGAAAACTTAATACAGCTATACCTGCAGGACAACTTAATACATCTATACCTGCAGGAAAACTTAATGCAGCTATACCTGCAGGAAAACTTAATACAGCTATACCTGCAGGAAAACGTAATACATCTATACCTGCAGGAAAACTTAATGCAGCTATACCTGCAGGAAAACTTAATACAGCTATACCTGCAGGAAAACTTAATACAGCTATACCTGCAGGAAAACTTAATGCAGCTATACCTGCAGGAAAACTTAATACAGCTATACCTGCAGGAAAACTTAATACAGCTATACCTGCAGGAAAACTTAATACAGCTATACCTGCAGGAAAACTTAATACAGCTATACCTGCAGGAAAACTTAATACAGCTATACCTGCAGGAAAACTTAATACAGCTATACCTTCAGGAAAACTTAATACAGCTATACCTGCAGGAAAACTTAATACAGCTATACCTGCAGGAAAACTTAATACAGCTATACCTGCAGGAAAACTTAATACAGCTATACCTGCAGGAAAACTTAATACAGCTATACCTGCAGGAAAACTTAATACAGCTATACCTGCAGGAAAACTTAATACAGCTATACCTGCAGGAAAACTTAATACAGCTATACCTGCAGGAAAACTTAATGCAGCTATACCTGCAGGAAAACTTAATACAGCTATACCTGCAGGAAAACTTAATACAGCTGTACCTGCAGGAAAACTTAATACAGCTGTACCTGCAGGAAAACTTAATACAGCTATACCTGCAGGAAAACTTAATACAGCTATACCTGCAGGAAAACTTAATACAGCTATACCTGCAGGAAAACTTAATACAGCTATACCTGCAGGAAAACTTAATACAGCTATACCTGCAGGAAAACTTAATACAGCTATACCTGCAGGAAAACTTAATACAGCTATACCTGCAGGAAAACCTAATACAGCTATACCTGCAGGAAAACTTAATACAGCTATACCTGCAGGAAAACTTAATACAGCTATACCTGCAGGAAAACGTAATGCAGCTATACCTGCAGGAAAACTTAATACAGCTATACCTGCAGGAAAACGTAATGCAGCTATACCTGCAGGAAAACCTAATACAGCTATACCTGCAGGAAAACTTAATACATCTATACCTGCAGGAAAACTTAATACAGCTATACCTGCAGGAAAACGTAATGCAGCTATACCTGCAGGAAAACTTAATACAGCTATACCTGCAGGAAAACTTAATACAGCTATACCTGCGGGAAAAACAAACTTAATACAGCTATACCTGCAGGAAAACTTAATACAGCTATACCTGCAGGAAAACTTAATACAGCTATACCTGCAGGAAAACTTAATACAGCTATACCTGCAGGAAAACTTAATACAGCTATACCTGCAGGAAAACTTAATACATCTATACCTGCAGGAAAACTTAATACAGCTATACCTGCAGGAAAACTTAATACATCTATACCTGCAGGAAAACTTAATACAGCTATACCTGCAGGAAAACTTAATACAGCTATACCTGCAGGAAAACTTAATACAGCTATACCTGCAGGAAAACTTAATACAGCTATACCTGCAGGAAAACTTAATACAGCTATACCTGCAGGAAAACTTAATACAGCTATACCTGCAGGAAAACTTAATACATCTATACCTGCAGGAAAACTTAATACAGCTATACCTGCAGGAAAACGTAATGCAGCTATACCTGCAGGAAAACTTAATACAGCTATACCTGCAGGAAAACTTAATACAGCTATACCTGCAGGAAAACGTAATGCAGCTATACCTGCAGGAAAACTTAATACATCTATACCTGCAGGAAAACTTAATACAGCTATACCTGCAGGAAAACGTAATGCAGCTATACCTGCAGGAAAACTTAATACAGCTATACCTGCAGGAAAACTTAATACATCTATACCTGCAGGAAAACTTAATACAGCTATACCTGCAGGAAAACTTAATACAGCTATACCTGCAGGAAAACTTAATACAGCTATACCTGCAGGAAAACTTAATACAGCTATACCTGCAGGAAAACTTAATACATCTATACCTGCAGGAAAACTTAACTCATTCAGGGCCAGTTTAGGACTGCCAATATTTAGCACAGGCCAAAGATTTTCATAATTGTTGGTCATCTTTCAAGACCCACAGTAAATTATCTATTAGCACCAGAGTGATTTGCAATACCTCAAAATGAAGATGTACGTCTCTGGGTTCACCAGGAAAAAAAAAGTGAGCTTTTAGCATGTTCTGTACTCTACTTATAGCCATTTATATACACCCTGTTTTCACCCAAAAAGTCTGTTTGAGAAGAGAAACAGGAGAAAAATGCATTTTTGTAAAGAAGACAATCTCAGTCAGATCTCGCTCTCAATTCTTTTATTTTGAACTGTATTGACATCAGACATGTAAATACTATTCGTTATGATACAAATGACAAAAAAATAATAATATATATATACACATGAAGTGCTTTTTTTACATTCAACAATGCAGTTTACTCAGTGTGAGTGTGAATGTGTGTGCGCGGGGCCCATGTGTGTCTCTTTAGATTACATTTCGTCATTTATTATCCAAAGCGACTTACAATGTCACATTGTCAACATTAGTGGAATCAACTGTGGAACATCATCTACACAGATACACCCTTGCAGCAGTAGAGTAAAACATCAATGTTTTTTTTTTGTTTGTTTTTTTGTTTTGTTTTTTTTGGGGGGGGGGTTTGGGGTGAAGAAGGGGGGGGAGATGCTAGATGGGGGATGGGGGGAGGGGGTTTGAGGTGGAGAAGGGGGGGGGGAGATGCTACATCAAAAGGGTTAGTTCAGGAGGGACTCAAGTGGAGCTTGAAAAGGTGAGTTTTTTTTTCAAAGGTGGACTCACTGAAAACTAAAATAAAAAGTTGAGAAAAGAAAAGGAGTTTTCAATCTTCGGCGAAAGATGGGCAGGGATTCGGCCGTCCTGACCTCAGTGGGGAGTTCGTTCTACCACTGAGGGGAATTTACTCTATGTCACAATATATCGTCCCACAATATATCGCGATATCAAAACATGACAATATGTATCGTTGAGATGAAATCTCATATCGCGAGAAAAATAAGCTGAACATGGTGGCACTGATCTGCATCTGATTGCATGCTCGCTCTCCTTTTCATTGCTTTGTTTGAACAGACGAGGGACGTTACAGACACTGAGGATGAAAATGGTGAAATTACTCAAATTAGCGTGAAGGATGCCCCCTCAACTTACAAATCGATCGCAAAAAAATCGTCCTGACCTCAGTGGGGAGTTCGTTCTACCACTGAGGGGAATTTACTCTTTATGTCACAATATATCGTCCCACAATATATCGCGATATCAAAACGTGACAATATGTATCGTTGAGATGAAATCTCATATCGCGAGAAAAATAAGCTGAACATGGTGGCACTGATCTGCATCTGATTGCATGCTCGCTCTCCTTTTCATTGCTTTGTTTGAACAGACGAGGGACGTTACAGACACGGAGGATGAAAATGGTGAAATTACTCAAATTAGCATGAAAGATGCCCCCTCAAATTACAAATCGATCGCAAAAAATATCGTATCGTATTGTTATCGTGAACCCAATATCATCTATTGTATCGTATCGTGAACCTAGTGTATCGTGACACCCCTAGTCTTTATAGTTCAGAGTGTCATGGTAGACCTCAAAGCAGGGGACCCTGCACAAGGGGATGCGGCAGAAGTTGCACTGGAAACGTGTCTCCTTTCTCTTGTCGTTGGTCTTACACACTTTGCATCGCTTTGCTGGGTTGTCATTGTTGGGGGTGGGGTCATTCCTGACAGGGAAATGCTTTGCCAGGTTGGCAGACAGCCTACTCGGACGGTCAGCATATGGAGCTCTATGGAGCTTTGTGGCAGTGGTCCACGCCTGTATCAGACTCTCCTGGAATGCATGCATGGTCTGCACTGTGCCCTGTGGGTTTTTAGCTCTGTACAGGACGAAGGCGTTGTGGAGGCAGATTTCGAACATGTACATGACAAATTTAGTAGTCCATTTATAGGATTTCCTGATGAACGGATAGTACGAAATCATTTGATCTAGCCTATCAACACCGTTCATCGACTGGTTATACTCTATCACAGAGACAGGCTTCTCCTTCACCACCTTCCCCCTCACACCTTTCTTCCATGTCAAGACCTGTCTCATCTCGTCCTGGTGAAATGTGGACACCATTCTGACAACATTTGTGTCCCGCCATGCCAAGCACAGCACCCGGTCAGTGTGGAAGGCAATTCTGCCCCCTGGTTGCAGGGTGGCCTTCTCAGCATGGTGTACAGCTGGTGGTTCTCCTCTATGCTTTCGCAGTGTGCCACATACATGTGTCCCCAGATTTAGCAGGATATCACACATGGTAACAGAATTATAAAAGTTATCCATATACAGTTTGTAGCCCTGCTGTTCCAGCCCCAACAGGAGACCACACACTGTATCTACAAGAGATTTACCCTCTCCACAATAAGGCATCAAATTATAACAAAATCCTGTCTGGGACTCACATAACACATAACTTTTTATACCGTAACGCACAGGTTTCTGTGGGTTAAAAACTTTAAAACTCAATCTGCCTCTCCACAGTAAAGTTCCTTCATCTATTGAGATGTTCTGGCCTGGCTGGTAGAGTTCCTGGAACTTGTTCACTAGCATATCCAAGATTGGGCGGACTTTGAACAACCTGTCATCCTTGTTTCTCACTGCTGTGTTGTCAGTAAAATGCAGGAAACGTGTAATGATCTGGAATCTGTTTCGGGACATTGTCTTACCAAAATAGGGGGTCTCCATCACCTCGCTCGTGGACCAGTAAGTCTTTAGGTCAGGCTTTACAATGAGCCCAGTCAGGAAGAGGAGCCCTAGGTAGGCCTTCAGTTCTGGGATGTCAAGAGGTTTCCATGCCTCGAGCCTCACACTTGTTGCGCCAGCCTCAATTGTCTGCTGTGCATACAGGTTGGTCTGCTCAACAATATACTGGAGCAGCTCTTCAGTGAGGATGAGTTCTAGGAAGTCGACCGGCTTGTCCGACTCCAGCGCAGCAGCACTGTTCAGCAGGCCAGGAACAGCAGTGAATGGGATGTCCTCCGGCTCCCACGGCACCTCATCCATGCAGTACCATTGCTGCTCTGGATACAGGATAGGTGTTATAAAAATATAGAAATACAAATACATTACTATAGCACACTCACACACACACAAGCTTGTAGATCAGCTATATTGGGCAAAGAGGGAAAATGAACATACCTTTGGTGTCTTTCTTTTTCCCCTTCTTCTTGGGTTGCTGTCCCTCCATTGGCTCTCCATCTGCACCACGGCCTGTAAATAAAGAAATACATACATTACAATACAATTTACAACACACACACAACATGTATAATTGTGAGCTTGTAGATCAGCCATTTTGGACAAAGACACAAAAGAGGGAAACAAGATCTTACCTTTTGATCTCGGTTGTTTACTAGATGTGGTGGGTTCTGCAACACTCGGCTCGTCCTCATCTGAAATAAAAGCAATATATCCTCAGTAAACTATATAATCACATTTAGTACAGAGAGACAGTGTATTGTACTAGTGTCTCAGTAAACTATATAATCACATTTAGTACAGAGAGACAGTGTAGTGTCTCAGTAAACTATATAATCACATTTAGTACAGAGAGACAGTGTAGTGTCTCAGTAAACTATATAATCACATTTAGTACAGAGACAGTGTAGTGTACTAGTCTCAGTAAACTATACGATCATAGAATGCAGAGACAGTGTAGTCAGTAGTCACACACACACACACACACACACACACACACACACACACACACACACACACACACACACGACATCATTACTGGGACTTTGTGTGAGTGTGATGACATCATCACTGGGACTTTGTGCGTGAAGCTGGTACTGGTACTGGTACTGTCTGTACAATATGCATATATATAAACAACAAAATTACTCCTTACCACGATCATCGGGGTCCTGTCGCATTGGATTCCAGTCCTCCTCGCCCTCGACATGGACAGCTGGCGACGGTGTGACCATCTCCTCTTCAGAAGAATGGGAGGTTGATGGCTGAGAGTCAAAGTCACTTTCAATGTAATCCCGGGGCGTCTTTGCACGGCGCAAATGCGCCCTGGAAAATGGCTCTTCCTGGGGAATCATGTCTGTTGTTGTGTTGCCCTCGATCTCCTCCTCGTCACTAAGTTCTGACTCAGTCTCGTCTCGCAAATGCGCCCTGGAAAATGGCTCGTCCTGGGGAATCATGTCTGTTGTGTTGCCCCCGATCTCCTCCTCGTCACTAAGTTCTGACTCAGTCTCGTCTCGTTCGAGCTGGGACACAGGAGGCTTGGGTTTGGGACCAGGCGCTGGGACCGGATCGATGGTGGTCACGGGTGTGACAACCGCAAACATCTCATCCAGTGTGCGCTGCCCAGCAGCAAGGCCAGCAGCAAGGCGAACAGCTCGGGCACCGCCGCGCCGAGGGGCGATGTGGTGTTTGGTCTTTCCTTTTGACTTCACCATGACTGACTAGACTATGACTACTACAACTAACTAACTAAACTAAACTACAGACTATACTACAACTAACTAACGCTAACTAAACTGACGACTATAGGCTACTAGCTACTGTAATCTCTTCCTCTTCAACTTCAACTCAACTCAGCACACTGTCACAACCGTACACAATGGCGTCTCTTTCCTACTCTGCAAAGAGGAAGCGTTTCTCACGGCTTTTGTCTTCTTGCCACCTCCCCCATTTCAAAAAAACAGCTGCGGTATGTGTTTGATCGCGTGTTGTCGGCTACCCTTTGAAGGCAGGGACCTGTGTCTGTGTGACAGGCTGGGCAAGTGTTTGCTGCAGGCGCTGCACCAATAAAAACAAAAACACGTCAAAGACGTCATTGGCCCTCTGGGCTATTCCTGATAACACGTCAAAGACGTCATTGGCCCTGAATGAGTTAATACAGCTATACCTGCAGGAAAACGTAATGCAGCTATACCTGCAGGAAAACCTAATACAGCTATACCTGCAGGAAAACTTAATACATCTATACCTGCAGGAAAACTTAATACAGCTATACCTGCAGGAAAACGTAATGCAGCTATACCTGCAGGAAAACTTAATACATCTATACCTGCAGGAAAACTTAATACAGCTATACCTGCAGGAAAACTTAATACAGCTATACCTGCAGGAAAACTTAATACAGCTATACCTGCAGGAAAACTTAATACAGCTATACCTGCAGGAAAACTTAATACATCTATACCTGCAGGAAAACTTAATACAGCTATACCTGCAGGAAAACTTAATACAGCTATACCTGCAGGAAAACTTAATGCAGCTATACCTGCAGGAAAACTTAATACAGCTATACCTGCAGGAAAACTTAATACAGCTATACCTGCAGGAAAACTTAATACAGCTATACCTGCAGGAAAACTTAATACAGCTATACCTGCAGGAAAACTTAATACAGCTATACCTGCAGGAAAACTTAATACAGCTATACCTGCAGGAAAACTTAATACATCTATACCTGCAGGAAAACTTAATACAGCTATACCTGCAGGAAAACTTAATACAGCTATACCTGCAGGAAAACTTAATGCAGCTATACCTGCAGGAAAACTTAATGCAGCTATACCTGCAGGAAAACTTAATACAGCTATACCTGCAGGAAAACTTAATACAGCTATACCTGCAGGAAAACTTAATGCAGCTATACCTGCAGGAAAACTTAATGCAGCTATACCTGCAGGAAAACTTAATACAGCTATACCTGCAGGAAAACTTAATACAGCTGTACCTGCAGGAAAACTTAATACAGCTATACCTGCAGGAAAACTTAATACAGCTATACCTGCAGGAAAACTTAATACAGCTATACCTGCAGGAAAACTTAATACAGCTATACCTGCAGGAAAACTTAATACAGCTATACCTGCAGGAAAACTTAATACAGCTATACCTGCAGGAAAACTTAATACAGCTATACCTGCAGGAAAACTTAATACAGCTATACCTGCAGGAAAACTTAATACAGCTATACCTGCAGGAAAACTTAATACAGCTATACCTGCAGGAAAACTTAATACAGCTATACCTGCAGGAAAACTTAATACAGCTATACCTGCAGGAAAACTTAATACAGCTATACCTGCAGGAAAACTTAATACAGCTATACCTTCAGGAAAACTTAATACATCTATACCTGCAGGAAAACTTAATACAGCTATACCTGCAGGAAAACTTAATACAGCTATACCTGCAGGAAAACTTAATACAGCTATACCTGCAGGAAAACTTAATACAGCTATACCTGCAGGAAAACTTAATACAGCTATACCTGCGGGAAAAACAAACTTAATACAGCTATAACTGCAGGAAAACCAAACTTAATACAACTATACCTGCAGGAAAACTTAATACAGCTATACCTGCAGGAAAACTTAATACAGCTATACCTGCAGGAAAACTTAATACAGCTATACCTGCAGGAAAACTTAATACAGCTATACCTGCAGGAAAACTTAATACAGCTATACCTGCGGGAAAAACAAACTTAATACAGCTATACCTGCAGGAAAACTTAATACAGCTATACCTGCGGGAAAAACAAACTTAATACAGCTATAACTGCAGGAAAACCAAACTTAATACAACTATACCTGCAGGAAAACCACCTGCAGGAAAACCAAACTTAAAACAGGTATACCTGCAGGTATAGTTTGCAAAGTGAATTTTAGGCCCTGCAGTAAAGGACGAAACTGGTTATGAAACTGAAACTAACGATTATTTTCATTGTTGATTAATCTGTTGATTGCTTTCTCAATGAATCCATTAGTTGTCTAACATTTCAGAAAACGATGAAGGAATCAGTGTTTCCAAAGCCTCAAATGTCTTGTTTTGTCTACACCCAAGGATATTCTGTTTACAGTCACAGAAACCAGAAAATATTCACATTTAAGGAGCTGGAACCAAAGATTTTTGAATTTTTTCCTACTTAAAAAATTACTCAAACTGATTCATCGATTATCCAAATAGTTGCAGATTAATTTAATAGCTGACAACTAATTGATTACCTGTTGCAGCTCAAGAGGAAACATTCCAGAGTTTGAATAAATCACCCCAAATATGCTTGGTATGAACTAGAGCCCGACCGATATATCGGTTTCGCCGATATTATCGGCCGATATTGGCAGATCACCGATATATCGTATCGGCCGATATGTTGGCCGATATTGCATTTTTTTTTTTTTTTAAGTTATAGACAGCATGTTGTGTATATTTGATATAATAATAAAGAAATAATAGTTTTCTTAAATATTTATTCTATTTCTTGTGTTTTTGTATTTCTAGTTATTTATAATTATTAAATTCCCAGTTAAGTTTACTGTTTCATTGCATTGATGTCATTTTGGACAATAAAGTTTATTAATAAGCTGTAAAATATCCTGCCTACATTACATATTTCAATTCATGTCAACTCATATCTTTGTCAAGTGTTTGATATTTGAGGGATCATTGCAAAAAAATTGTGTAATATAATGGTGGTGCAGTGGTAAGCGCTGTCTCCTCACAGCTCGAAGGTCCTGGGTTCGATTCCCACCTGGGACGCTGTGAACGCTGAAGGAATGCGTGCCTGACCACATGTGCTCGAGTGCCCACTGCCCGGGTGGGGTCGTCAAAAGGGCCTTTCTGTGTGGAGTTTGCATGTTCTCCCCGTGCCTCCTGGGGGTTTCCTTCATATAGGAACCCCTTCACCAAAACATGCAATATCCTGGTTGCTGATGTGGTGCCTCCTCTGGTCGTTAAGGGCGCCTGTTCGGAGGGAGGGGAACTCGTTGGAATAGCGTGATCCTCCCACGTGCTATGTCCTACCGGTGAAGCTTCCCCTGTCAGGTGAAAAGAAGCGGCTGGCTAACTGCCCATGTCTCGGAGGAAGCATGGAGCCAGTTTTCAGCTCTCCCCAGATCGGCAGAGGGTGGAGCAGCAACCAGGATAAATAAATTAAAAATTAGCACTAATGGGGGATAGGCATGGGTCGATTTCCGGTTTTACCGGTTCGGTTCGGTGTACGAGCCCAAACCGGTTTGATCACGTGCGAACCGAAAAAACCTAAAAAAAAACCTTAAAAAAAAAAAATCCAGTCCATTCTGATTGCACTATTGTTCATATTAGCCTCTTCTCAAGTTGCACTAGTATGCAAAAGTCTTATTTTGTTTATTATGTTGATGTTTGAAGAAAAGTTAAGCTGAATAGTTATGAGAAATAAATACAGGGTGTGTTTGTTACACAGGTGTCCTGCTTCTTTTTATTCAGTATCATTGCTGGTTGACAATACCAGCTTAGAGGTGTATTATCGCTATCAGGTGGACTGAAGTTGCACTACAGACAGTCATGGGCCACACTCGGGAGCCCTGCTTAAAAAATAAACAAATAAATAAATAATTACAAAAAAAATCGGTATACCGGTTCGATCCGGTTTAGACGGCAATATCGAACCGGTTTTAAAATTTTCAAACCGACCCAGCCGACGGGGGGGGGGGGGGGGGGGGGGGGGGGGGGGGGTGTTTGGGGGGGGGGGGGGGGGGGGGGGGGGGAGAATATCGGCCGATATATCGATATCAGATTTTTTTTTACTCCCTAATATCGGTATCGGCCTCAAAAATCCAGTATCGGTCGGGCTCTAGTATGAACCCACACAGACATTTTTTCTCAAGAGCAAAAAGAGCCATGAACTGACATATCCAACTCCTTCTGAAAGTCCAGCACAGAAAGTCTTGTTTCACTGACCTGTGGTCGTCCTCTCTCAGAGTGCCATTGAGCCGGGCGAGCTCTCTCTTTTGCTCCTCTGTCCAGCTGGAAAAGCCTCCTTCTTCCATCTGAGCCATCTCATCTTCCTCACTGTACTCCACACTCTGCTCATCTTCAGCGTACTCCACACTCTGTTCACTGGCACAGAGCAACACAAGCCTTGCTTATATAGATCGGTAGTAAACAACTGTACAATATCTGACTTGTAGCGTTTACAATCCAGTGTGGTTTACATATACTGACTGTACATGGTATACAATTCTTTTTTCTTATAAAAACGGTCACTCTACATCAAATTTATTGTACATATTGTAAATAGCAGGTAACTTGTTTTATGTACCTGCAGTCAACTCGATGTCCTTGTTTGTTTGTTTTAGCTTGTATGGATACCTTTTTCTTTTACGGTTTAATTACATTGAGAGCGATGTATACCTGAGCCAAATTCCTTGTATGCCCACATACTTGGCCAATAGAGAGCCGCAGGGATAAATAATCTCTCTGGGCAACGCAAGATTAATCAAACGCGAACCAGAGTTCAGTCGGATAATCTTCACACATGAGGACCACTTTCATGAGTTTTGTAGCGTAAATGCGAGCCCTAGAAGTAAAAAGCTCGAGCTAAGCTAATCCAGAACTACACACTGTCGCATAGGCTTCCACGTCACGTCAGTGCTCAACCTGGACTGTTGTTGGATGTGTGCACTGATTACCCCGGGCTGAACCGGGTGAGGGAAAGAGAATTTCCGTGTTCGTCCTTTGAAGTGGTGACGTTATTGACGTATATATCCCCATCGACTCAACAGTGTAGTCTCATTTAGCCGTTTGCTAGCTAGCCGCCCTTTTAACGGCACGTAAAAGCTTCAAAACTCATAAAAGTGGTCCTCGTGTGTGAAGATGATGTTACTAAATACTGGTTCGTGTTTGATTAAACCAGCATTGCCCAGAGAGATTATTAGAAGTATCGCGCCAAAAACCCATTCAAAACTCCCATAGGCGAAAACAGTGAAGAACCAGGCGTGTTAGCATCGATGATTTCCGGACTCATTCCTGCAGCTCTCTATAAAGCTGATTGTGAACTATAAAAGACACACCTAAATGTAATGAAGAACAGTGAATCTCAACCAAAAAGCTCAAGTAGGAGGAAGCGTGCATTTTTATCTTGGGTGGCAGTGGGAAAGGAAATCCTATCCTAATCCTGGCAATGTTTGAACCATAGACTATAAAAATATGGACATAGCGACCGTTTTGAAGCCTCGAGTTTGGCATTTTCAGTGTCGCCATCAGCAATTTAACATGGAGGTCTATGGCGATTGACTCGCTTTTGGAGCCAGCTTCAAGTGGCTATTCCAGGAACTACAGCTTTTGGCACTTCTACGTTGGCTTCAATTTTCCAAGATGGAGGTTGCCACTTGGTTAGAACCAAGATCTTCCAGTTGGCTAACAAACAAATCAAATGGTTTCAGTGTATTTTCCTCTCCCAGCACCCAAAAGGCGCTGCGATAGACTTCTTCAAAGGCTGGTTTATTTATTACCAGGAGATAGAATGGTGAAAAACCACGATAAAATACAAAGAAGCAGGTGCAATAAAACAATGTTGCAGCTGACCTGACGGGCGCCAGGGAGCGCTGTGCCAGACTGCCTCCAGCTATGGTGACCTTCACGCCCTCCAGCCTCTCCTGCCTCCTCCTTTCCAGATCGTGCCTGAGGTCTCCTGGATCTCGAAGCAGCTGCTGTCTCAGGGGCTGCTGGCAATCAAACCATCACTCTATCAGTTCATCGGACAACTCATCTGCACAGCCATTCACTCCATCATTACAAGTGACGATCCAATACTGTGATGGTCCAGTCAAAGACCCCTGCTACATTTAGTCAGGATCAAAGACCCCTGCTACATTTAGTCAGGATCAAAGACCCCTGCTACATTTAGTCAGGATCAATGACCTCTGCTACATTTAGTCAGGATCAATGACCCCTGCTACATTTAGTCAGGATCAATGACCTCTGCTACATTTAGTCAGGATCAATGACCTCTGCTACATTTAGTCAGGATCAATGACCCCTGCTACATTTAGTCAGGATCAATGACCCCTGCTACATTTAGTCAGGATCAAAGACCCCTGCTACATTTAGTCAGGATCAATGACCTCTGCTACATTTAGTCAGGATCAATGACCTCTGCTACATTTAGTCAGGATCAATGACCTCTGCTACATTTAGTCAGGATCAAAGACCTCTGCTACATTTAGTCAGGATCAAAGACCCCTGCTACATTTAGTCAGGATCAATGACCCCTGCTACATTTAGTCAGGATCAATGACCTCTGCTACATTTAGTCAGGATCAATGACCTCTGCTACATTTAGTCAGGATCAATGACCTCTGCTACATTTAGTCAGGATCAATGACCTCTGCTACATTTAGTCAGGATCAATGACCTCTGCTACATTTAGTCAGGATCAATGACCTCTGCTACATTTAGTCAGGATCAATGACCCCTGCTACATGTAATCAGGATCAATGACCCCTGCTACATTTAGTCAGGATCAAAGACCCCTGCTACATTTAGTCAGGATCAATGACCCCTGCTACATTTAGTCAGGATCAAAGACCTCTGCTACATTTAGTCAGGATCAATGACCTCTGCTACATTTAGTCAGGATCAATGACCTCTGCTACATTTAGTCAGGATCAATGACCCCTGCTACATTTAGTCAGGATCAATGACCTCTGCTACATTTAGTCAGGATCAATGACCCCTGCTACATTTAGTCAGGATCAATGACCTCTGCTACATTTAGTCAGGATCAATGACCTCTGCTACATTTAGTCAGGATCAAAGACCCCTGCTACATTTAGTCAGGATCAATGACCCCTGCTACATGTAATCAGGATCAATGACCCCTGCTACATGTAATCAGGATCAATGACCCCTGCTACATTTAGTCAGGATCAATGACCCCTGCTACATTTAGTCAGGATCAATGACCTCTGCTACATTTAGTCAGGATCAATGACCCCTGCTACATTTAGTCAGGATCAATGACCTCTGCTACATTTAGTCAGGATCAATGACCTCTGCTACATTTAGTCAGGATCAAAGACCCCTGCTACATTTAGTCAGGATCAATGACCCCTGCTACATGTAATCAGGATCAATGACCCCTGCTACATGTAATCAGGATCAATGACCTCTGCTACATTTAGTCAGGATCAATGACCCCTGCTACATTTAGTCAGGATCAATGACCTCTGCTACATTTAGTCAGGATCAATGACCCCTGCTACATTTAGTCAGGATCAATGACCCCTGCTACATTTAGTCAGGATCAATGACCTCTGCTACATTTAGTCAGGATCAATGACCTCTGCTACATTTAGTCAGGATCAATGACCTCTGCTACATTTAGTCAGGATCAATGACCCCTGCTACATTTAGTCAGGATCAATGACCCCTGCTACATGTAATCAGGATCAATGACCCCTGCTACATGTAATCAGGATCAATGACCCCTGCTACATGTAATCAGGATCAATGACCCCTGCTACATTTAGTCAGGATCAATGACCCCTGCTACATGTAATCAGGATCAATGACCCCTGCTACATTTAGTCAGGATCAATGACCCCTGCTACATTTAGTCAGGATCAAAGACCTCTGCTACATTTAGTCAGGATCAATGACCTCTGCTACATTTAGTCAGGATCAATGACCCCTGCTACATTTAGTCAGGATCAATGACCTCTGCTACATTTAGTCAGGATCAAAGACCCCTGCTACATTTAGTCAGGATCAATGACCCCTGCTACATTTAGTCAGGATCAATGACCTCTGCTACATTTAGTCAGGATCAATGACCCCTGCTACATGTAATCAGGATCAATGACCCCTGCTACATTTAGTCAGGATCAATGACCCCTGCTACATTTAGTCAGGATCAAAGACCTCTGCTACATTTAGTCAGGATCAATGACCTCTGCTACATTTAGTCAGGATCAATGACCCCTGCTACATTTAGTCAGGATCAATGACCTCTGCTACATTTAGTCAGGATCAATGACCCCTGCTACATTTAGTCAGGATCAATGACCTCTGCTACATTTAGTCAGGATCAATGACCCCTGCTACATGTAATCAGGATCAATGACCCCTGCTACATTTAGTCAGGATCAAAGACCCCTGCTACATTTAGTCAGGATCAATGACCCCTGCTACATGTAATCAGGATCAATGACCCCTGCTACATTTAGTCAGGATCAATGACCTCTGCTACATTTAGTCAGGATCAAAGACCCCTGCTACATTTAGTCAGGATCAATGACCTCTGCTACATTTAGTCAGGATCAATGACCCCTGCTACATGTAATCAGGATCAATGACCCCTGCTACATTTAGTCAGGATCAAAGACCCCTGCTACATTTAGTCAGGATCAATGACCCCTGCTACATGTAATCAGGATCAATGACCCCTGCTACATTTAGTCAGGATCAATGACCTCTGCTACATTTAGTCAGGATCAATGACCCCTGCTACATTTAGTCAGGATCAATGACCTCTGCTACATTTAGTCAGGATCAAAGACCCCTGCTACATTTAGTCAGGATCAATGACCCCTGCTACATTTAGTCAGGATCAATGACCTCTGCTACATTTAGTCAGGATCAATGACCCCTGCTACATGTAATCAGGATCAATGACCCCTGCTACATTTAGTCAGGATCAAAGACCCCTGCTACATTTAGTCAGGATCAATGACCCCTGCTACATGTAATCAGGATCAATGACCCCTGCTACATTTAGTCAGGATCAATGACCCCTGCTACATTTAGTCAGGATCAAAGACCTCTGCTACATTTAGTCAGGATCAATGACCTCTGCTACATTTAGTCAGGATCAAAGACCCCTGCTACATTTAGTCAGGATCAATGACCCCTGCTACATTTAGTCAGGATCAATGACCTCTGCTACATTTAGTCAGGATCAATGACCCCTGCTACATGTAATCAGGATCAATGACCCCTGCTACATGTAATCAGCCATTCACTCCATCATTACAAGTGACAATCCCATACTCTTGACGGTCCAGTCAAAGACGCCTGCTACATATACTCATGATGATCAAAGACCCCTGCTACATATACTGTGGATGTTGTGAGTTGCGACAGCAGTGCCTGCCTGTGTGTTAAAGGGAGTGCTGTGTTTCATACTTGCATGCGTCCAGCTCTGGTGAACAGGGGCGCATCGTCACCATCATTAAAATTTGTGCTGAAGCCCCTTGAGAAAAACAATTAGGAAAAGGATGGGGGGGGGGGGTAGAATATACATGTATCAATTTGTTTTTCATGGGGACAACTATAAACACATTTCTCAAAAAAATATCTTCACCCTTTCTATTAGCTTTTCCTTGTCAATGCCTCAGCTTACTATGGACGATGGCATCATCGTTGCGCGCTTGTGTGTGGGGGGGGGGGGGGGTTGTCATGCATTTTTTTTAATAGCAGCTGGTAGGCTGTAGCAGTATTATGTCGCCCCCCCCCCCCCCCTTATATCAGCTTTTATAGCAGTATTATATGTCTAAAAGCTTCCATTGTACATGCATTTCATCCATCAAAGTCCCAGTTAAAACATTTGTTCCAAACTCAATATTTACGTTCGTCACCATGTAAACAAAAACCATGTGCCTTTAGGTAGCAAGCATCAGACTCCAGATTGTGTTGCCAGATTGTCTCCAATAGGGCTGGGTTAAAAAAATCGATTCTCCGATTTTTAATCGATTTTCATTTTAATCCTCGATTATCGATTCATATGTCCAGAGATCGATTTTTTTTTATTCATTTTTTTTTCTTTTTAATAAACAGGCTAAAATATTATGCTGTGTGTGGTAGTTGAAACATAGTTTCAAGTTGACGTTTAATTATGTTTGTAGTTGAAACAAAAACAAATACTGTAGGCTACATGAATGGAAATGTTTGATCATTATTAATATCTACTTTTAGAAATTATATAGGCTGAAATCAAATCACTGTGCATAATTGTGAAAGTGTCTTTATTGACAGATGAAAAGGCTGTTATTTACCCTTTGTCACCACCTGGTGAGTAAATATATGTGTAACTAAAACCATTAAAATTGACAACAGGTCTGCAACTTTTTTTCCCCATGTATCTACTTGGCTGGTTGGAAACCCCTGTGTTACATAACTGGACAGTCATGTAATTCAGGGTACAGCTCAAAAACCACGTTTTGGTATCACTAACCAAATCAATATTGAAAATTGATCGAATCGGAATCGAATCGAATCGAAATTAATCGATTCGCAACCTTGTGAATCGGAATCGATTCTTGAAATTTGAACCAATACCCAGCTCTAGTCTCCAATAGACCTGCATTTGCTTGGGGGGTTTTGCGTGCATTCTGGTGGTTTTTCAGCAGTCTTTGTGCTGGAACTATGCTGTGTCTGGCAACCCGACCCAAATGGAGAAATAACTTTACCCATTTCCATTTCAGTCTTGGTAGTTCAAGGTTCAATCAAAGCAATGGACATTTAACTTCCAGAACCATTGTTTACATCGTTTGGTGTGCGTGCCACTCTGATGTTATAAGCACGATAAGAGTAAAGACTAGCAAATCCAAGTAACGTTACCGCGGCTAATGCTAACAAGCTAACTAGAGCTAACGTGAAGGAAACTAACCCATGAGGAGTTGCTTATCATCCTGCTCGACTGTCTGAAAACTTTGCACTTACACAGCAGATTACCCCCGCTCTAGTCATCAGCCTATCACACACTTTTAGCTTGTTGAAGCCAATGATAGGGAGGTTAAAGTCTGTAGTATGTTTGATATCTCATTCAGATAAAGCACTGCTGGTATCGTTACTGTCACAAATGATTATATCCATTTCAAATGTTTAGTATTGATACTTATCGATACCTGTTGTAAATGAGTATTTTATACATTAAAAAAAAATACTTCTGACAACCCTACCCTGAACCTTAAAGGCATGCATCATGTCCTCCCTCCAAATAGATCTCACAAAAACATTTTGGTCCTCTGCTCCAAAATCAAACCAAGTTCAGAGCATATTAATCAATGCGGTTTGACAAGCTACTAGATGCTTCTGGTGTGCGTTTGAAACAACTGGCAATGTGTCTGTCTGTAGGTTTACCTGTTGAAAGTGGACATCTCTTCCTCCACCGGCTGCTCCACCTCTTCCTCAGGAAAGCTGCCCTCTTGAGGAGCAGAGAAGCGCTCGCTCAGAGTGATGCTGTCTCCTCTGAAGTAATGCTCTGATTCAGAGATATGAACCAGACACAGAAAAGACCAGACTCAACAGATCATGTATAATCACAACAGTGGCTGTCAAACTTTTTCACATCAAGGACCTCTAAACTGACACAAATTAGACCACGGACCCCCATTTGACAAGGTTTTGTCCCAGGGTCACATGACCTGACGAAGATCCATCTAATAAACTTTATTTTGTTATAGTGAAAATAAATTATTACTATTTTTCCTGGGGACCCCCTGGAACCCCCTCAAGGACCCGCCTTGGGTCCACGGACCGCACTTTGAGAACCATTAGAGTAAGCTGTGCTGACCTTTGACCTGGTGCACCAGAGAGATGATCTCCTGTGCGAACGTGCCTGTGTGCATGGCGCTCTCCCGGTACATCCCAGAATGCTCCAGCATGGGCAGGAAGTCCAGCCGCTGTCGCCCCACGTTGACCAGGTCTAAAGACAGCTGTCTGTCTGAGGAGTAACACTGCAGGCTGCAGGGGGAGGAAGAGGTTTAAAGACAAAAACCAAGGAGCAGAGCTGCCCAGTGAGATGAGACATTAACACAACAAATAATGTAGAAAATAAATTACCGGGGCAATTTACCTAGCAGCTACTGCAGTAGCTAACCAACTGATGCATGCGATTATTTCTGTTCTAAAAAAATTCAAACTTAACTTAAGTGTGTCTGTACTTTTCATTTCAAATTACTTAATTCGTCAATATTTGCTGCTTATTCCCTGTGTGTGTTCTGTCTGTTCTATTTGTATGTATGTTTTATTATTTTATTGTGAAGCACTTTGAACTTTGGATAAGAAAAGTGCTACTACAGAATATTTTTTTATGAGATCAGAGCAGACCATCTATACTCAATGTGAAGATTCATTTTAATCTTAGAATCAAAATAGTATTTTGTTTTGCAATGTGCCTATCACATACAAATGAAAAACAGCAAAGAAGCAACTTCATTACCTTACCCAACACTTACCTTAGACACCAACCTTTGAGACCTACAATAACTATATCCTCTATTATCATTAAAAAAAAAGGGGATGTGTGCCTTTTTAAAAGTACACAGTAATATAAATTTTGTTTAAATTCTTAAACTGACAGCAGGATGCGAACGAGGAGATCCCTCTCTTTAACTGATAGGGGGGGGTGAAAGTTCACACTTCTTTCCTTGTGTCGTGTGCTCCTGTCCTCTTCAGGCTGTTCATTGTGTTGTCAACCATAATCAATAAAAACATGAAATCTTCACTTCAAGCTCCATGTCTCTTGTTTTCACTATATTAGATGCTTCATCCACTTACATTCATTGGCTGGCCAACAACTCAAGTCATCGGTCATGCCGATTCATTGGGTCACCATTGTGGTTTACAGCAGCCATCTTGCCTTGGTTTATAGAGCATTATTGAACGCTTCCCCAATGCTTGATTCAATTGTCGGTGGACTTTGGAGCCATCTGGCTTTGATTTCCACTTCAGCCCGCCTGTGTGACATTTCTATATTCAGGGTTGGAAACAGCAGCTGGTGACAGCAGCCACCAGTCCCAATACTGGTACATTTTTGGCTGTGGCTGCCAGGTTTGTCTTCTTTACCAGCCACTTTGGCAAGTAACCATCACTCAAAGTCATATTGTACTGTAAAATCAGATTTGTCTGTTTTTTTTTATCTTTGAATCCAATCAGTCACTGGACAAAAAATGTGAGTCCCATTTCCAAATTAAAAGTTCCTGGTAATGTAAATACTAAGTCCACATAAATGATTCAACATCAAGGGTTGGGTGCTGTCATTTGCTAGGTTTCAATCCATAGAGACAGAGACAGGACTTTCACCTTCAACAGGCAACACTAGCATTGATGCTGCCAGCTCTTTACACAGGATGGAAAATAATGCTGGGACATTTTTTCGTCTGTCTGTCTACTCTACAAGCCACTTGGGAAACCAACCATCGTCTGTAGATCTTTTTCCAACAATCAGATTTGGCTGATAAAATGGTGAGAGTGGAATCAATCTGTAACTTTGGTCTGTGGATGTAATGGTCTCCTGTCCTGCTTTAAAATGCTCTCATCATCTTCTTCAGATACACTGCCTCCAATCAGTGATCTTTGTTGAGTCTTGACTTGCCCGGTTAACACAATCCTCGTTTTCCCTCCATGTGGTGAAGTCTGTGTGAGACAAGACAATGTCAGCTCTCATGATGCTGAATCCTGCTCGTTACATCCTTCCTCTCTGGCTTTCTTTTGCTTCTTTGATGTTGCACAACTGCCAAAGTTGGCACATTGCAAAATCCTTGGTTAGACAGAGTCTCTGTCTGTATCAACCATCGTTGAGATTGGCTTCAATTCAATTCAATTTCCCAGTTTCAGTGTGGGCCTTCTGAACCACATACACAAGATCATCTTCAGTGATCCGCCTTCACAGACAGCGGCTTAAGTCTCAGAAGAGGCAGGTAATAGTCGAAGTCACATCAACCAGTAGCAGCTTGTGTGGTATGAATCAGAAGGTTTTGCACAAAACACGTATGAAAAGTGTTTCCATGACAAAACAGTGGTTCTCCGAAGTAAACATGTCATATGTGGGGAGAGATGTACAGAGATGCACAATGTCATTTGTCGCTGTACACCGCATTCTTCCTGTCCTCCAATAGTTGGTTGGTTTAGTTTAGGTGACAAATGAAAATCTTCAAAATTCTTCACCTTTGAAATGTAGATATTCCTCCAGATAAGTGTTAGGTAAATACCACATCTTACCTCTGAACATACTTCAAATGATAATTGTCATATAATAAAAAATATATATATATACTAATAATCAATGTCCCCTTAATAACCGCAGGTTTTGGGCAACTGTACCATCTCACTGTAGCCTTTAGGCAAACTAAGCAGAAGGAATAAATACTTCAGTATTGTGCAGGACTAAAAAAAAAATCCTTCAGGATAGGATACTTTTGGCTTCAGAATAAGTCTCGGCAAAAAATGTTGAATTTAACTCCTCTTGCTGTCTGTTCTTCAGTTGGCTTTGAAGGTCTTGCTTCTAGAATAAGACAAACAGAAAATACTTTGGATGCCCAGTGGTGGTTAGTGGTTTAGCAGTTAAGATCTCTGCTTGTCTGCTGGCCTGGGAGTGCCTTCTCCTGTCTCTCCTTCAGCATTCCAATTACAGGCAAAAATACTAGCACATCAACGTCATTCAGTTTCTCAGCTAATTAACAATGGTTCCTTTGATGATGTGTCAGGTCCATCATGGTCTTGCTCTTCTGTCAATGTCAATGCATCAGCTTTAAGAATGTCCAAACGCTATTATTAATAGACCCATGTTGTCTATGTCAGCGTTCCAATGGAGAAGTGAGACTTGCATGTCTTCCTTTTCTCCACATTCCTAGTCAGACTGTGGCTTCAATTACCGGTAGTCATCAGTTGTGGAGGCGTGGTGCACTTCTGTTGTGGAGGCGTGGTGCTCTTCGGTAGCTTCCCTCCATCTCAAGACTGCAGCACACTGTCCTGGCTGTGTGCTAACAGCGTTCCAATCCCAGATGCAAATATCAGGATTCTTGTTACAGGATAATTCCAGTTCATTTTTTATGTCCAACTGTATTTTCTCTTACTTTATTAAAATGTTGCTTTGAACTGCTGAAGAATCTGCTTTCAGTGTAATCTTCCACAGATTATAGGATATTTGAAAAGGTGATGCAGGCTCGTTTAAAAGCTTCCAGGAAAACATGTTTTTTTCCCCATTTAGGAAATATGAGCCTTCTGTGTTCCTAGAGGAAATGTGGGTGGAAGAATGCCATGTTTTCTTATGTATATCCATGTTACGGTCCATTCCACTGTTAGTCCCGGCACCTATTGCTGGCTCAGCCCCGTTGGATCTATCCCTCTTTGGCTCGGCCAGGGCAAGGTTTTTTACATTTTTTCTTAGCAATGGGAGCTTGGGAGCTTTTCCTTGTATGCTTCGAGGGTCTAAGGCTGGTGCAGCCGATAGGATAGGCTATGCAGAATAGGTAGGCTGTTATGTCTTGCTATAATCTGCCATCATTGTTTTATGATTGATTGATGATCAGTTAGATCTAGTTGGGCTGCTGCTCTGTAAAGTCCTTCATGACATGCGTGTGATAAATGCTGTAGAAATACATTAACTTGAACTTTCCCAGATAAACAAGGTGCTGTGACGATCATGTCCACAAGTTTTTATATGAAGGAAATTCCCCCTTTGGATGAAAATGTGCTGTTACTTGTAGAAACCTCTGCAAGGCATCCTGATTCCTGATTGGTTGACAGGAAAGCATATTTCTTTGATCAAAAGCATCAAATCAAGCATTTTAAGCACATCTGGCTCCAGTGGGAGTGGCGCTCCGGATCCTGGCAGTGTTAGAGCTGTGCTGTAGTCTCTGGCCACCATCTTATGAGGTGTGGCTGTGCTTTATCCAGCTTTTCCTCAACAGCCTCCGCTCTCAAATGGGCTTCTTCTCTTCTCTTCCTGTGTTGTGAGCTCAGGAAGAGAACGTGTGAACTTTCACCCTTCACCCTTGTTATGTTCTGATATAAATACTCTACCTGTTCTGGTTCGCGGGTCGGCTCATGTCCACTTTGATGGTCAGTGTCTCCTCCGAAACGACTGTCATCTCATTGGTTTCCTGCTGAACGGCCCAGCTGCCCTCCCTCTGACGGGGCATTTTAGGGTCCCGGTCCTTCCTTGGTAGACGTTGGGCCAGACCTGCTGGTCTATCGCGATCCCACTGCCGGAGTGAAGCTTCTTCTGCCCAGCTGGGCTCTCCCTCTATGGGATCCACATCCGCAGGTCGGTGGTACCCTTGCCTCTGCTGCTCCTGAGGCCGATCTTGGCGTCTCTGGGGAAACTGTTGTAAGCGAGATTGGTTCCTATGGGGAACTGTTTCAGGCCTGCCCCCCCGGCCACGATTGGCACTCCCCTTCTCCGGGTGAGGGCCGCTCCTGCCCCTGTGGTTCATGGGGCCAGCTCGGTCAGCGAATCCCATCGGGCTGGGTCTGTCTTGCAGCACAGGGCTCCTCCTAGTTTCATAGCCAAGGTCTCTCCTGTCATCTTGAATATGGCGGCCCCTTGTCTCTTCCCTGACATTAGACCTGCTGTTTGACTTCCTGAAACGCTCCTGTGAGCCCATCTGCCGGGGGCGACTCTCTCGATCTTCGCAACTGTCAAACTGTTCCCTTCGAGGCGGTCCTCTGTCTTTTGTGATGCCGTGATCGTGTTCGATGACAAGCAGTCCTGAATGGCGACCCTCACCGTGGGAAAAGCCCCCCTGGGTGCTTCCTTCAAACCCATCTCTGGATCTCTCCAGGGATAAACGCTGCTCCCTAAAGACCTCCTCTTTCCCGTACCTGTGTTGGCATAAGAGGAGGTGACATGGTTCAACAATGGCACACTGAACGGTCACATCTACAACTTAAACTGGTTGTTAAAGCTACAATCCGCGATTGATGCATCACCCAAGCACAGATTATTTAAATTGGTTGTTAAAGTTACAATTTGTAACAGAGGTTGGCGCAACCTGGGACTGTCCTACTGATCATTCATCTACAACTGAGAAACGGCACACGGTTCCCAGCACCGGACCAATATTGGCTCAGCCTTCGTCAAATGGGTCAAATAAACGTCACTTAAAAACTGAAATAGTACAGTCTTACTACAATAATAAGTGAACTTTTGATGTCAACACTGTGTTAAATCTGTTGATACTCTGGGGCATTTACTTTTGTAATTCCTCTCGCACAAGCAATTACGCTCAAATCGTGGACTGTAGCTTTAAAATTAGCTTTTGCACGGTGACAATATTTAAAAACGACTTTTGCCATTAAAACAGTGACACTATAAAATAGAACCACATTAAATATTAAATATGAATTAACAACCATGTTCCAACACAATTAGATGTGCAGTAATTTTACAAGGCTCAGGGGAACCTAGAGTGAGAAAACATGGACTTTAAGCCATGCAACTAAAATAGTGATTCACATTATGCTAAAGGAAAGACAAAGGACAGTGAGGAATTTTGCCGTTTGGAGAGATAGCGATAAGATAGTTGGGGATTCCTCTGCATTGTTCCTCCCCCCCATTTTTCCCTGTGATAGTGTTGCACCCCGCATGGCTTCAAATTTACCCGAGGTGCACGGGGTCATCCATTTCTCTCCTGTGCCTTTTTAAGGGGGGGGTCCTCTCCTGATGCAGGTCGTCTCTTCGTCTCTCTCTGTTTATACCCTGTGGTTCCCTCCTTCCTCTCGCCCTGCCTTCCCCCTCTCGCCGGACATCGTGGTCTCTGGACCCTGCACTTCTGCCCTGCTCCTCCCTCCTCCAGCCTGTCGCAGGCTCTCTCTGCTGGTGGTTGAAGTGTGGCGGGGGCGTAGAGGGAAACCGCTCCCTGTTCGGCCTCTGAGGCGAGTGGGGTGGCCTCCCCCTCTTTTCAACGTGCTCTCTAAACTCTCCTCTTCCTCTGTCTTCCCGCCTGTGGTGAACCTGCTTCGGGGAGAGCCTCCTGCGCTCGGCGTAGCCCAGCTCGTGTGGATGGGGCGACGGCGTCCTGCGGTACGACTCCTCCGGGTCTGGATGGTGCCCAAACAGATGGTCATCTGGGAAGGGAGGCGATCTTCTCTGGCCCTCTGAGTGATTGTCCTCCATGAAGACGGCCCAGGATTCTTCAGGATCAACTCTGGGGCAGCGGCTCCTGTCCTTGGGCATCCCGTCCAGCACGGCCAGCAACTTCTGGGGGTCAAAATCCGGTTCGTCCCACGGGAATCTCCGTGAATGGCCTCCTGCACCTTCGTGCCTCCGGGGGCTCATTCTGCATAAGGACATATTACAACCGGGCATGTTAGTACTGGTAGTACACCTGTTAAGTAAGTCTCTGAATCATGCAGAATTTTCTTTGAGAGCATTAAGTGACACAGATGCTGTGTGACACTCTGAAACACAGCATCAATTATGCTTTCACCTGTAATGCGGTGATCGCGATCTTGGTCTTGACATGTCAACCTTTAAGAAAAGGAGAGATTTTTATACCGTACAAAACAATGTATATTGGACAGTATGGTGCAGTATGGTATTGATCAGAAATGTCTTGCCTTTTCTTTTTCAGAGAAAACATTTATTCTCCCAAAGATTGAAAAACAATATTACATATTTCCCCTCTTCTATGGGAGGAAAAAGATTCTGAACCAAGGGATTTCCCACAGAGATTTCGTAAAATGCGTATAAAAAATATATGTACATCAAACCAAGCGATTCAGATATAGGAGGAATCAGCGTGATGTCACAGCCACCCAGAAATGTGGAACCCCACAGCAGTTAACTAACGCTAGTATGAGCCGTTCCAAACATAGGTTAATATCTCAAAAACTATACATCTTCACATCGCTTATATTTTGACATTCTGAGTAGGGATGGGCGCGAGTACTCGGGTACTCCAGCACTCGTTCATAACGTCAGTAGTCGAGTAACGTTTCTGCTGTTCGGGTACTCGCCCCACTCCCCACCCATTTAAAAATGGTCTAGAAGATCTACGCACGCATCGTTATGTGGATCTGGCAGCATGAACTGCACGGGCGTCAAGTCAGCCAGAATGTACAAGTACATCGTCCGCTTTGTTGCTTTCAAAATAAAACGCTTATTGTAACGTAACCTTATTTTTGAGTAATGCGTTACAGCCACAGTTTCACGCCATATAACATCACGAGTATTTTGATACAAGGTTTGCTGCTTCATTCGTTGAAATACCTTTTCTCCTCCAACGTGCATCAATAAGCTATTTACTTTTGTTTAAGTAACATTATTTTGAAAGTTTTAACCGGAAGTTTTCCAGCTCATCCCGAAAATGGTGGCTGAAGATATGCTCCCGAAGGAGACGCAGACTTCTTCATAGCGCACGCCCGATAAAACTCATTCAAAACTTTGCAGTAACGCTAGTTTACTGACTACACTGTCGTTTCCCATAACGGTAGTCACAAGAAATGTGGAGAAAGAATCACTTTTTGGGAGACAATCGCTTCATGGTGATCACTATTCAGCTGCAGCTGTAACGTTAATCACACTGGTCAGTTTTCACTTTTTGGCAGAACACCGGACCTTGTAATCCGTGGATTTACATTAGTGTAACAGTGATCATAAAGTAAAATGGATGATACTGGAAAATAACCTGACATTGCTGGACAATGGACATGTAGGCTATTGGAAATGCATTCGCTTGTTTCACAACTTGTCTGCTCCAAAGCGCTAATGCCATCCATCCAACCATCGGAGATACTGTCTGAGGTAGGCTTTAGATGTTCGCTTAGCGTCACCTAATATCACAGTCAGAGGGACTGACTGTGATATTGACAAAAAATGCTCCAGGTAGCGCTTTTCCATGCAAAAATGCAAACGTTATGTGTGAACACCCCCATATACAGCAAATTACCCCTGCTCAGTCATTACCATAGTAATCACACATACCCCCCCCCGCGCGAGTGCTCGAGCACTCGTTCATAATATAAGGAGAGTACTCGAGTATTTAAATTGCTTAAAATGCCCATCCCTAATTCTGAGTGAGAGCAGAAGTAGCTCAATAGTTTGATGTATAGTATAGACGGGTTTAACTTGACAACAAAAACATTCTAAATTGAACCCCCGCTCACTTCCTGTTGCAGTGTTTGCTATGGACATCAAAGAAAAAAATACATTCAAGTGCAGGACTGACCATTCTGTGAAAACCGTCTATACAGCTGAGCAGCGAAAACAAAAGTAACGATGTTGAGTGAATATTTCTGCAGTTTGCCGAATGCTGGGAAAAAGGAAGTGCTGTGGGGTTGCGCTCTGGTGAAAACCGTCTATATGCATGCGGTGGTAAAGGTGTGTGAACTGTCGCAGTTTTAAAATGTAAACAGGGTCAGTCGGCTAGAGTCAGACGCTCAAGCTCATGCTCCATAGGTTCCCACGCGGTTCGTTTACCAAAATGCTGCTCGGCTGATCCCTCGTATATTTAGAATCGGGGGAAACTATTTCATTCGGACCAAAACTTAAGAAAAACAAATCGGCGTTGTTTAGCTATAGCTTAAGCTAGCTAGTTAGTGATATCGTGCTCTTGATAATACTAACGCTCTTCAGCTTATGAAGAGTCAATGCACATAACATTATTGGTGATGCTAAAATGTGTGGTTGTTGTCCCCTCTACTCTTAATTATTAAACAACCAAACGCATTCAAATTAACTAGCTAATGTTTGCTGGCTAGTGCTAATAGCTTTTAGCATCTACAAGAGCCTGAGGGTAAGCATCTACGTACCTCCGTCCACGTTCCTGGTGACCTCGGCTAGCTAAACGGCTAACAGGAGAATAAGCACCCTAAAACACCACACTGTCAGGGCCACAGATCTACAACACAACTTCAGATGACAATATTTAACCACTAACTAGCTCAATATTTGGTGTTTTTCGTGCAAGCCTTCCGAAAATGTCCGTGATGATATCTTGAAGTGGTCGTCTGGTGACTGGTCGACTCAACTCGTTACCGCCAGGCAAAGCCGTATGACGTCCGGTCGGCTCTTTTCACAATAAAATAGTTCTTCTTCTGTGTTTAATGGCGGTTGGCATCCAAAGTGTTGCATTACCCCCAACTGCTGGATTCAACCTGAACTGAATTGAACTAAAATAAAATAAAATTCCACCAATTTCCCCACAACTTCTGCACACATCTCCAGAAACCCCCACAACACGTAGCCTATATATGTTTTAAGAGACATAGCCCCCCCCCCCCCCCCCCACACACAATCCAGTCAAATATCCGAATATCAACTCCCAATAACACAAAAAGCAATGGATTAAAGTCGAGCTGAACCCAAAAATGACTTTTCTTTTCTTTTAGTTCAAATACCTGGGTATGCAGTGCACCTATTTAATAATGTATGGGAAAAAAATCACAAAATTCTAATTTCTTTAGTTTTTCACACTTTTTCACATCAAAAGTTCATTTTTCAAGATTTCATTGATAACAGTAATCTACAGTTTGCTGACGTCACCTAGTACTATCAAATCTCTACCCCATTTCAACCAATCATATCACGACATGGCAGCTGTCAATCAAATCTTAATTTCAGGATAATTTTCTCTTCCAAAAGAAAGAGAAAATGGCGCCTAGTGCCTGTCATCTGGCAGAATTCCTATCCCATAAACTAACTACAATGGCCAATTGTATGAAACATGAACAAAAAACAAAAACGGTAATGTCTAAGAATGCAAAGAAATGTAACTGGCTCGTTAAAACACGCATTCCAGGAATATTATTTACATTTATAACGATAATGGCACGCGCCTCCGAGAGGGTGGTTGTCAGGGGTCGCCCCTCGGAGATTCCAGGCGGGCGGGCAGCACCCATGCATCGGATTGTGCGCTCGCTCCGCACGAAGCAGGTGGCTGCCTGGTACTCCGCGGATCCCACTCGCGTAGCACGACAACACACTGAATCCCACTCGATTTGGGGGTGGAACACGCCATGATTGACCAATGCCAAAGCCAGTCGACAGAATTGTGAAATCAAATCATCGACACCCGGCATTGTGCGGCTTGTGGTCCGCCTCTCAACCCTGTCATCGACAAGATTTGTTTGAGTCTGCGACGCTCTTGCATTTGCATTCGCCTCCGGTTCACCTCGACTTTAAGCTTAGAACGATAGAATAGCGTTCGTTCAGCAGATAGTCAATGTCTCGTCATAGATGCTGGGGTAGCTGGCTGGGGGCGTGGTCAGGGTGTGGTAAATCCTCCTGTTCTCCCCATTCAGCATACCCATAGTTAGCATTTACCTGCTAGCCCAGCCCAGGCAGACAGGATCGGTGATTCAACCACCGCAGTAAACGCACATCTTAACAGACGTCTATGTAGGCCTACCTGCTCTAGAATCTCCAATACTGTAGTGTAGGATATACGAGGGATCAGCCGAGCAGCATTTTGGTAAACAAACCGCGTCACTGGGTGGCAACGGCAATGGAACCCTATGGAGCCCAAGTGGCGTGAGGCGTGAGTGTCTGACTCTAGCTGGCTAACTCTGTTTACATTTTAAAAACTGCAACAGTTCACACAACTTTAACACGACATGCATAGCCTATATTATAGCCTACATCAAACTCTTGTGCTAATTCTGCTCTCACTCAGAATGTCAAAATATAAGCAATGTGATGTATAGTTTTTGAGATATTAACGTTTGTTTGGCACAACTCATACTATTAACTGCTGCGGGGTTTCCGCATTTCTGGGTGGCAAGTGACGTCACGCTGATTCGTCCTATAGGCCTATGTTTTTTTTTGTATTGCGATATGCTAGTATTGAGAGAGTATTGCGATATTGCGGTAGCCTATATTGTAATTTATTACCTTTTTTCAACTGCATGATGTCCCCAAAGGAAAAAACGTTGTCAACATGTTTTATCTAATGAGATAAAGTTTCCAGTCTGTTCATCTCACTTCAATAATTTTTATTGCAGCAAAATGGGATTGTCATCAAGCACTGCAGACAGACTGACCAACACTGTCATAAAAGCATGTCACAAGACTCATAAATGTTGCACTTGTCATTTTGTATAATAAAATATCATGATACTTGGCATTCGATAAGATACGATATATTGCTCACAAAATATTGCAATACTATGCTGTATCGATTCCCCCCCACACCCCTAGTTTTTACCCCACTCGCGCACCAGCCATGCTAACATTTTGTGGGCGTTCCCACACAGACCGACTGTATCTATAAAAGGTTACTAGAAATGTAATTTGTCATTGCAATAGGGCCCTAAATGCATAGGCTACATAAAACATAACATGATATAGCCTAACTGAATTTGAGGGTAATACACATACTGCAGTGTTGAGCTGTGCAGACTAACCAAAACAAATGGTGCATTATAGATTTTCTTCATTATGATATAAAACATTAATCTGAACTCTCATTGGGTTTGATGATTCAATCAGTCTTTCAATGTTTAAACCGTTAGCGCCCTAACCTTATTTTGAAGGTTGAACGCCCCAACCGGCAGTGTATTCTTGGTTATTCTGGCGAGTTTAACGCATCTGTTGACTTCCCGTTTTCCACATCCGCCCGGGGAAACCACACCAAAGAACGTACATTGATAAGAAGTGACATAGAACATATCGCTCCATTGCAACATCAGCGCGCCGCACCAGAGCTTACGCCTCCGCCATTTTGGCCCCTGAAGAGACTAGTTAAACCTGTCTGCCTATGGTAAAAACAGCATCAAGTAAATCGTGCCGCATACAAAAGTAGCCTACCTCTGCCAGTTGAACAATGAAGAAATAGGCTATAATAGGCTAAATATGCATAGTACTATTCTATTTACTTATTCATGTATTCAATCTATGTCATGAATCAAAGCAGGCTAAAACATGTTGGTAAACATTCATTCTGAATTTCATTTATTAACCCATTTAATCCCGAATTTTTCCCAGACATGAAAATATCCGAATCATGTGTCATTATCCCTTAGTAGCCCTTTGAAATAATCAATCATCATTTTTTGAAATTTTCATGGAAAAGTAGGTGAAAAGGCGAGTTTTATGGTCGGCAACAGTTGTGACCGGTGGGATAACACAGTGCATCTAATGTGTATACTGAATTAACATAATGTCTCCCATGCAGTCATCAAAATTCTTATCCCAGCCCAGCTGTTAACACAGACCTGGGCAACTGGCGGCCTGGAATTGCAATTTTTTTATTATTATTATTATTTTTTTTATTATTTGTTACAGTGCCCCTGAACGCAACATGCCCGCTGAATAAGTGTCCAAATGTTCATGTCATTCTGGCCAATACTCCACTTCTGTTATAACATTTCAGTCTGGAATATGGTATCTACTCAGAGACCAGAACTGCACCGCGTCTTCAAGCGTCCAGCGTGAAGGCCACCGCCCCTATTAGGGGTAAACCCACCATAGGAAAAGACTGTACAAGAAGCCGAAAACACTTCAAACAAACTATTTAAAGCGGTTTAACTTGATAGAGATATGCCGAAGAGTTGCTGTGTTGTTAGTTTCACTAACAATAAAAAAAACAAGGCCAGGTCGACACCTGGCATAGGGGCGGTGCATGGTATCGTCACCCATGTATGAGGTCCTTGCCAATCCCCAGCTTTAGCTGTGCTGGGGCATTCCTGTCCGTGTTGGAAATTAACTTTTGCATAGAGGCAACATGATTTCCTAACCAGTTTAAAAGCTACATGTATGGATTTAAAGTGGAGATGAAGCATTGATTTGAACAATACAAGTGTGGTTTGTTTGCTTTGTACCTTGGGTAATCAATCAAATCAAATGTGAATTACAAAACTAAAATGTATTTGCCTGTTTTTGCCCTGTTTCGCCACTGAGCGCCGCCATGTTGTTGAAAGCTAGATGGTGACGTCACATGCATTATAGCTCTTGTCTATGCAGCCAGGCTTCAGTGCTGCTTGTTGTTTACTCACCGGTAAAAATGGAGCACGGACATACTAACATTAGTAAAAGCACAGATGGAGGACCATCAAAATTGCACTTGTGAAATGAATGAATATGCCTACAACACAACACAGCGAATCCCACACTAGCTGTTGTAAACAGTAGCATGCATAGTGGTATGCTAGCTATATAGCAATCCTAGGCTAATAATAGAAAACTATATACAATATATTTGCCACACAAAACTATATGCTCAACCACTGTATCCATCAAATTGTTGAACCACAATTGTGCTTATCTTAGCTTGCTAAAATGCCTGCCTTGTAGGGCTGTGAATCTTCACTGGCCTCACGATTCAGAGGTCTACGATTCGACTATAAAATGATTATCGATGCATCTCGATGCATCTTAAATCGATGCATCACTTTTTTCCCCCCAATACATGATTTATTTTTTCTCACTTTCTTTTTTCTCAGTGTGGCTACTTTTAAAATAAAGTTCATTTGGAATTGCATTGTATTATGATCCATAATTAAAATAAACAAATGCATTTACTTCCATTATATTTTATTAATACAAATAGACCCCTTATACAGCTTGTCAACATTGAGCTGCGCGCGCATCGTGTAGGCAAAAAACCGTCAGCCCCGCATTGACAGACAGTGAAAACTGTGTGAAAGCCCCGCTGTCAGGACTGCTCTATGCCCATCTGCAACACACAGTTATATTTTAGTTTTAAAATGCAGTTCTCGGCTTACTACCACAGCTTATCGCCTAGTGATAAGCAATGTTATGCATCGAAATTTACGTTGTTTAATGGGATATGTCTTACAGACCCATACGCACTGGCGCTGTCAATTGGCCAAGCCTATGGCCAGCAATACATATCGTGCATTCCTTTATAACTGGGGATAGCGTAGATAATTATTCTGTAACTTGCAAAGATATATTGTTATGTTGATAATGCACACAACTCAATAATGACATTATGTAACGTTACTTGGTCGTTAACTAACCGAGCGATGTGGCTGAGCAGCCTACAGTTTCAGGCAGCTTACCTGATTATGAAGAGCACTACAAAGTCGGGCATTTTTAATGATGTCCTCGTTCCAATCAGTTCAACTCAATAATGACATTATTTAACGTTACTTGGTTGTTAACTAACCGAGCGATGTGGCTGCAGCCTACTACAGTTTACCTGATATGAAATGAGCGAGCACTGCAAAGTCGGGCATTTTTAACGATTTCCTCTTTCGGCTTGCAACCAAAGACACTTACGGTTAGCATTAAAAGCAGTATGAGTTGACGGGATTCGGTAAAACTTTAGTCCTTGCTTTGTTGATAGTGTAACAGACTGTTCAGTGTTGTGTGTGTTCTATTGCATGTGTGCGAGGCTGTGTATGTTCCCTTGAGTTGCGTAGAACAGGATATGTGGGGAGACTTTGGTGAATTATAACGTTACAGCCTGGCTCTATCGTTTATTATTTTATTAACCAAGTGTGAATAGGCGGACCCGAATACTCTCCTACAATAGCTTTCCGATTCTGGCATCCCACTGTACAACACGAAGACATATCTAGCTCGAATAGTTTTCGGGCGACTGGAAAACTACTTGACAGGGCTGCGCGGAGTCTGTCTTTCTGCCTCCGTCTTGCGCATCTGACGCTGTTTGTTGTCATTGTGACGTAGGCGTATAATTGGTCTATGCTGCCCTCTGTTACAAGAGTTAGCCAACAGGTGGCAGTGAGGGTTCCAAGAATGCAGGAAAGCCACAGTAAAAGTGGAAAGTGCAGAAGAAGAAGCACAAGCTTCACTGACTAAGTTGCAATAAAGAACGAGTCAAAACATATCACCTGACTGGGCATCCATCATATAAACATGCATGGTGCCAGAAGCAGAACCTTGATGATGCGACAGGAGACAAAATAACAGGCTGGACACGATTCCACCAGATTGCTATGTAGCTAGCGTACCACCATCATGCTACTGTTTACAACAGCTAGTGTGGGATTAGTTGTGCTGTGTTGTAGGCATATTCATTCATTTCACAAGTGCAATGTTGATGGTCAAGACAATTCTAAACAGGGGAGGATAAACGTTTTTGAAATGTGGCAGAGAGTTTACTCACCTATTTTCAGATCAACTGCAGAGGTGGGCTGAGAGATCCTCCTCGGGTCCGTCTTTCGTTGGGTCTTCCATCTGTGCTTTTATTAATGTTAGTATGTCGTTTATATACAGTATAACGTTTTATTTTCCCCTCCTTCATGTGGGTAGGTGGGGCGGCCTCTAGTGGCCGGCCGCCACTGCCTGATGTGACCGTGTGTGGAGTCGTGCATGCTGTGCTGGTGACTGGGTCGAGTATAGAGGGCCCTCACCGGCCCTAAAAATTGATCTGCAATATATATATAGAGTAGGGGTGACACCGTCAATGTGGACATGCATGTAACATGGTGGAAACTGCATACAGCGTTCATACAAGTACCTTGTGTCGATGTATCTTGCTCATTCTATGGCCTGCAGAGTTGAAATATATTGTCATGTCATGGTGTCTTTGGGTCATTTATAAACAAAATTAATTCTGTTCTTTTCTATAGAGACAGTCGGCATGTGTGTGAACGCCCACAAAATATTACTACGGCTTGCGCGCGAGTGGGGTAAACCAAGGAAACAGGAAACAAATGCGCCAATTTTTTTTTGTCTTTGTTGCCGTTAGCTTGACGCGGTGAGGTTACGTTAGCTAGAGCCTGATAAAAAAAAAAGCTTCTGTATTGGCTTAAAATATGTGATATTGTGAATCTGCGATGTTTCTACAAGAACTTGTTCAAAAACTTTGTTCGGTACGTCCATTTCTTATTCAGTTTCCGCTGCTTGTTTCCTGTCTAGGGCGGGCTCTAAGCCGGAAACAGGCCGAGTGACAAAATCCCTTGTAAACGGAGGCCAGGCTCTTTCTCGCCGAGAAGAGCCTGGTGACGCGAGGTTAGTGGCGAAGGCTAGGCGAAGAGTAGACATGATCCGCCCCTCTCTGCCTCTGATTGGCCTAGCGTCAAATGTTCATCCAATCACATTCACTTGGCTATCCTGCATCTCTTTCAACAGTCGGTCAGACTCAGTGGGTCAGACAGACAGCAGTTTTGCTTGCTAGCCTGCATGAAAGATGCCACTGTGTGTTTGTTTTTAATATAGTCTTATCTATGGTTTATAACGCTGCCACTACTCTTGGCAGTGCACGTATGTAGCCTATAGACAAATCTTTAAAAAAAAATGATGAAAGATTCATGAGAATTGATATTAGTATATTGATGGGTGATATAAAAACAGGGTCACAGGGCACAGGGATATAAATGTGTATTTTTTTCTTGTCATTCTAAATTTCATCACCTTGTTTCCTCTGATTAATATTTCAATTCAAATACATGTCACTCTTGTGTTACAATGAGCTGAATTACAGTTTACACTGTAAATGCGCATTGCGAAAGACGCCCCACCCGACTTCCTGCGTGCCACAGCAATAGGCTTGGAGCCAATCATCGGGCCTTGACGTCTGGCAGCCCGCCTTAATGTTGCAGCCCTGCAGGCTGGTCAGGCTGCCGGATTTCCCAAAAGTGTGAAGGCCTGACAGCAGTTTAGATGGGTTGGTCTTCAGGAGGTGGTACTGCTTAGCAAATGTGATTAGCCCAGCAGTGAAGAGGCAATCCTGGCCACGTCTTGTCATATCCTCCTTCACGTCCTCCACAATTAATCTTCAATCTAGCTTTAAAAATGAGCCCGTTAGAGCCACTGAAAACAGTAGCCTAATGTTGAGGAGTAGAAAATCGGGGACAGGTCACCAAAAACGGGGTCTGTCCCCGAAAATCGGGGACATCTGGTCACCTTAAGACGCCGTTGGCACTGGGGGCATGTCTCCCCATGCCTTTTGTGCCTGGTGCCCAGGTGGGCTATCTAAATGGTAAATGGCCTGCATTTATATAGCGCTTTTATCCAAAGCGCTTTACAGTCAGTAGGTACATTCACCCATTCACACACCGATGGCGGCAGGTTACCACGCAGGGTGCTGGCACACCATCAGCAGCAATTTGGGGTTCAGTATCTTGCCCAAGGACACTTCGACATGCAGACTGGAGGAGCCGGGAATCGAACCACCGACCTCTTTTATCCAAAGCGATTAGTGGACGACCTGCTCTACCTCCTGAGCTACAGCCCATCTCATGAAAAGGGCCTGTGTGGAGTTTGCATGTTCTCCCAGTGCTCCCCTGTGGTTTCCTCCATATAGTAACATCAATATGGACCCCCACTAAAAACATGCAGAAGATCGTTGTCTGACCAGCGGCGGTTGGAAGAAGTTGGTCTCCGCCCTGGGCACTTCATTGCAGCTGCCCGCCGCTCCTGGCCAGCCCATGGAAGATGACGATTCAGGATGGGAAAAAATTTGGAGGACAAATTCCATGGCGCCTCTAAGCATGTGTGTATATGTGCATGCATTGGTGCATTAATTTGTGACAAATAAAAACGGAGTTGTCCGTCCTGTACCTTTAATTAGTTACTTTCCACCTCTGCTTCCTGGTGATTCCTACCACCTTCTCCTGTTCCCAGTATCCCCATCAGATCCCACTCCTGCCTCTTGGACTTTATCCCATAATCTCTTCCTCCTCATACATGGTGCAATGTACGACCGAATACAATAGTTTTCTTTAACTCCACAAAGTGCCATTTAGTCCTGTGTGATCCCATCTGAGTCGTGTTATAATTTCCTCCCTTCTGTTCCTTTTGTTATTGTATGTATTTGTTATGACCGACTTATGTATTATGTGATGCACCCTTGCTTTCTGGTCTATCTCCCACTTTTTTGCCATTATCTTCATAATTCTCCTTTTCCAAGTGGAACTGGTATATTTGGTGATATTTATATATATAATGGTTTATATATTATAATGGTGATATTTCCTTTTGTAATGCTCCTTTGGCTAATTCACCTGCACGCTAATTCCCTTTCACCCCCTCTCACCAACAGAACTGAAATTCTAGGCCACCGCTGTCAATTCTTAATAGACTGATTTTTGGCATCAAAACTTGCCGTAGAACTATCCTCAGGGTTTTGAAATGCCAGAAAAGTTTTGAAAAACGGAGCGCTAACAAGCTGCAATGACAAAAATAGACTCAAAACATCATCAGGGACATGAAATCACAGATGTTTTACTGCGTGTAAATGTTTATTCAAAGCACACAAGTGTATATGATAATGCACTCATTCATAAATCATTGCTACTGTTAAATTACACAAAGGAAAACAAGCTAATAGCAAATTTTTCAAACAACTCATGAAAAAAACAGATTTACTGTTGGGAGTCAGAATCGATTGGAACAGAGATGACGTGTGTGTGTGTGTGTGTGTGTGTGTGTGTGTGTGTGTGTGTGTGTGTGTGTGTGTGTGTGTGTGTCATAGTAGGCGAGGGTTGTCCTCTCGGTAGGTGTGTGCGTCTCCCTGGAAGGGCAGAGGAGGAGGATGGTTGTAGATTCCCATGAGGAAGATGATGATGGTGCCGAGCATCATGACGGACGTGACAAGGAAGAAGCAGAGCCGGTCCACCGTGCGGGCGATGCCGCTCCAGTTATCCTTCTCCTGTATGGGTGAGTGGGGGTGGGCATGTTTTACCCAGTTATATATATTTTTTATGATTGTCATGATCAGTATCCTGACGTCGCCACCATTAGAACTGCAAAGATTAATCGAGTAATAGTCAACTATTAATCACCAATTATTTTGACTAGAGCTACGTGCGCTCCTTTCTAGCATCCCTCTCTGCCCCGCCCCCTGAATTGGCAGTGCTCATTCCTACAGTGCCTCCTCATCGTCCTTGTCCTCCTCCTTATCGCTCATTTCTACCGTGCCTTGTTGGTTTGCTACGTGGCCTCGCAGGCGCATTGCCCGACCTCACCCTCACGCCTTTTTTACCCAATTATATTAGTAGGATAAACGATTCATCGGTTTGAGTCTAAACTCTCTGATTCCAGCTGAATATTTTATGGTTTCTTTACTCCTCCATGACAGTAAACTGAGTATTGCAACAAAAATAGAATTACTGAGTGCTCACTTTGTAGCCTCCAGGTGGATGTGAGGTGCACTTGAAGTTAAAAATACTACTTGCATGCTTCAGGCACTCACACACAGACCCAGAAATACAGTTAAAATTCCTTTAATATTATTTAGGGCATATCAAAATGTTAAAAGAAAAAAAATCAAGAACCCGTTTCGACCACGCAGGTTCTTGTCACACCCTGACGAAACCCAGGTCAAACCCAGCCCACCAATCAAGTCGCACAGGCCCGCGGACCAGTTCTGAGGAAAGGGGAAAAAATACTAGAACGATCGCACCGCAGATATATGCCTCCACCAACAAGTGAGCAGTCGACATGCATATGTCTGTCCAGACTTTGACGTTTGAGCCAAATGTGAAGAATTTTGTCAAGGTGCAACTGAGATATGGCGTTACCGAGCTTGAAAATTTAGTTTGAGAGGTCACAGTGACCTTGACCTTTGACCACCAAAATGTAATCAGTTCATCCTTGAGTCCAAGTGGACGTTTGAGGCAAATTAGATGAAATTCCATCAAGGCGTTCCTGAGATATCACATCAACGAACATGAAACAAGCGGTTGTGATGACACAGTAACCTTGAACTTTGACCACCAAAATCTGATCAGTTCATTCTTGAGTCCAAGTGGATGTTTGAGGCAAATTGGAAGAAATTCCGCCAAGGCATTCTTGAGATATCGCGTTAACGAGCTTGAAACGAGCGGTCGTGAGATCACAGTGACCTTGAACTTTGACCTTTGAGCACCAAAATCTAATCCAGCCAAATGTGAAGAAATTTGTCAAGGTGCAACTGAGATATGGCGTTACCGAGCTTGAAAATTTAGTTTGAGAGGTCACAGTGACCTTGACCTTTGACCACCAAAATGTAATCAGTTCATCCTTGAGTCGAAGTCGATGTTTGAGCCAAATTGGAAGAAACTCCGTCAAGCCGTTCCTGAGATATTGCGTTAACAAACTTGGGAATGGCATTTGTGAGGTCACAGTGACCTTGAACTTTGACCTTTGACGACCAAAATCTAATCAGTTCATCATTGAGTGCGTTTACATGCACACTAATAAACTGTTTATTAGCGTATTTCTAGGGTTACCTGATTATTCAAGTGTCATGTAAACAGCACCCTTTATCGGATAATGGCCGTTATCAGTTTATGAGAAAACCGATACACACCTAGGTTACTGCTGAAACATCAGGTGTATTCATTGCAGTCAATGTCCACTCACAGACTTTGAAGTGAGTTCCCGCTATTTACTAAGTGCATGTAAACACGGATATCAGATCATTGTCAGTTACCTGATTATTCTCAGTTATCCGTTTATTGTCTGCATGTAAACACACTCATTGAGTCCAAGTTGACGTTTGAGGCAAATTTGATGAAATTCCGTCAAGACATTCCTCAGATATCGCGTTAACTAACATCGGACGGACAGACGGGCGGACGGACGTACGTACGGACGGACAACCTGAATCCATTATGCCTCCGGCCTGGCCATCGCCGGCGGAGGTATAAAAAAGCGCTGCCCTGCATGTGAATCCTCACCTCTCCCTCTCTCTATTTGTCTCTCTCTCCCCCTCTCTATTTGTCTCTCTCTCCCCTCTCTCTCCTGTCTCTCTCCCCCCCTCTCGATGACACAGACACATGGGACGGCACGGTGGCTCAGTGGTTAACACTGTTGCCTCACAGCAAGAAGGTCCCGGGTTCGAACCCCGGTCCGTCCCAGGTCCTTTCTGTGTGGAGTTTGCATGTTCTCCCCGTGTCCGTGTGGGTTTTCTCCGGGTGCTCCGGTTTCCTCCCACCATCAAGAAAAACATGTATGTTAGGGTTAATACTCCTGTCCGTGCCCCTGACCAAGGTACTGGCAAAAGAACTGGAGTTGGTCCCCGGGCGCTGCACTGCGGCTGCCCACTGCTCCTAGTTCTAGGAAGGTTCCTAGTAGAGGATGGGTCAAATGCAGAGGATGAATTTCGCCAAGGGGATAACTTAACTTAACTTAACTTAACTTAATTTAACTTAGGCTTAAAAAAAAGATGTCCTGATATTTGCAAAAAACTGCACAGTGGTGCTGGGGAAACTGGGTACAAACAACGAGGCTATGATTATATGACTTTTGCAATGTAGCTCACGAAAATGTCCGGCCCCGGGCCCTTAGCTTTTGGATAATTTGGCCCACTGAACAATAAAGTTGAATCACCCTGCCCTAAATAATATTAAAGGTATTTTAACTTTATTCTTGGCTCTGTGTGAGCGCCTGAAGCAAGCTTAGAGGCTTCCAGTTTGTTTCAATTCAACTGAATATCTTTGGGTTGTGGACAAAACAAAACATTTGAGGACATCATCTTGGGCTTTAGGAAACACTGATTGACATTTATCACCATTTTCTATTTTCTGATTTTCAACCAATCGATTAATCGAGAAAATAAATGACAGATTAATCGACGATGAGAATAATCATCAGTTGCAGCGGTAACCATGATTCCTGCTGTCTGTGGATTTGGGGAACATTGGAAGGTAAGGATCTGTTAAAATGCCAGCTGTTTGAAGGATTATATACATGCAGAATTTAGTACCTTACTTTCTCTCTCTCTCCCTCTCTCTCTTCACCCCTCCCCCCTCTCTCTCTTCACAAACATCCCCCCCCCCCCTCACTCACCTGGTTGTAGTCGTTCTTGTTGTGCATGTGTTTGATGATGTAGTTCGCGCCGTCCACAGCTGGCTTGATCTCAGCATAGAGCTGCTCCATCTCCCCCCCGTCCACCTGGGGCTTCACCACTACACATGCACGCGCGCACACACACACACAATTAATTTTTGTAATTTGTAAATTATGGGCCAATTAATAAAGCAGACTGTTCTGGGGCGTGGCTGACGGGTCGCCTGTCCAGCGATCGTGCAGGTCGCCGAACACGGATCAATTCTCTGTGGCTCTGTGGCAAAGCCCTGGTCTCATGTTAGCTGCTTCTGGCTCAAAAACAAAACAAAGGTCCAAAATGCCAAACTCAAAGCTTCAAGACAGGACAGGAGTCCACAAACCAATGGGTGATGTCACGTTGGCTACAACTATGTCCATATCTTTATACAGTCAATGGTGTTCATGCATGCGTGTGTGTAGGGCTGACCCCAAATAGTCGACGATTCGACAATTGGTTCGAAGGAGCCTGTTTCGACTGCCAATCTCACAGTCGAATAGTCACAAAATGTGGTTATGAAACAGACCAGGGCGTTTGCCACCTCGCTCCGAGGGTCTGACCGCTCCTCAAACAAACTGGACCTGGTCCACTGCAGAACTGAGCGCTATAGAAAGAGCGCTATCCCCCATATGATCAGACTTTTAAATACCTAATGTATTGAAATTGTATACATGTTGTCCTTGTCCTTTTATCTTCTTAGCCCCCCATGTAATGATGTACTCACAATTCAACAATTTGTTGCTACATGTACATCTTTTGGTTTAGTTTGAAATAAAACCGTTTACTACTACTATGTGTCTCGTGCAAGTGTCATTTAGCGCTCTGGGGAAGATACCGTCGGTACGTTCCGAGCGCAAAGAGAGGTTTGGGCGTTGACCATTCTAAGTTAGAAAAAAAGGCCTTGGGTGCTCTCAATTTTAACGCCACCAAATAGCTGGTCTTAGCGCAAAAAAAAACTCTACGCCAGGGTACGCCTGAGCGCAGACACTATTCTCCGGCGCAGTGCAGGAAATCCTCGGTTGGATAGGCCCATTACGCACAGCTCGCGCGGAGAGAAAAACACACCTTGATTTAACAATGAGAATTTGTTTGTCATGGTTTTGTGCAAAAAAGTGATTTGCGTTTTGAATTGGATTACCAGGGGAACGAGGGTCTGGCGGGGCGGGAGTCTGTGTGTAGTGCGGGGAGGGGTGCTCTGTGTTCGGCTAGTGTGCCGTGTCCTGGAGGGGGTTTTCCCGGAGAAAGTGTGAGCTGGGCCCGGGTAGGCAGGCCGGGTGGGTCGGTACAGGGTGGGTAGAGGCACTGAGTCAGCGCTGTGCGCGGTCCCGCAGATCGAAATCACTTTCTGACACAACACCGGCCAGTAGGCTATACAGTAACCATTGAGATATACAGTAACCTCTCTCGAGTGGACAATTCTGGTATAGGCTATTGAAATAGGCTAGAATTAAAATCTCACACATCCCTACCCTATTAAAGAAACAAATATTTTTAGATGTGTAGGCCTATGTTATAGCCTATATGAACGAAATGTCTAATTACAGTAAGCGCACGCTTTGGGACATCACTGCGTAATTGCGCGGCGGCCCTCTCTCTCTTCCCTCTCTTGTTCCCCCCCCCCCCTCTCTCTCTCTCTCTCTCTCTCTCTCTCCCCCTCTCTCTTTTCTCTCTCTGTTTCTCTGCTTGCTCTCAGCAAGAAAGAAGCTGGTGTGTGATGGCGGTGACGCTGTGGCTTTTAGATCTCACCTTGTGAATCCTATATGGGCATAAACACGCCTATGGACGTTTGCGCCAAGATGACGTGAAGCGCAGCGGGCCGACACACCCACAATTAGGGCTTTGCACGGTGCTATTCCAGTGCAAAACGGGCGCTAATGCAAAATTACCGCCGTTGCGAAGATAGGGCCCTACATGTATGTCTCTCTCCAAAGACAGGTTGATGACCGCTGGAGACACCAGAACTCACACTCTCTCTCAACTAAAATCATTATAGAATTAATGAGTTTGAGAAACTTCCCATGAAGTGTTAGGGGAGACCACCTGGAGGACGTCACCACATTTACGACCCACACACACCCTCATGGACACACACACACACACACACACACACACACACACACACACACACACACACACACACACACACACACACACACACACACACACACACACACATGACTGAATGGACAAACATTAATGAACTGTATACTATTATGTTGTTTGGTATCAAAGTGCTTAGAAATTAGAATTGAGTTGAACTCCTCTCAAGGTGGTTTCTGAAGGAAAACCATTATTCTAATGATAGATGCATTGTCATAATTCATAATTTCCACCTCTGTATATAATTCATAATTCCATAACGACTGTCATTGCAACAGATGTCATCAGTGATGTCACTCGAGCAACTGTGATGTCATCAGTGTCTTAGGTCTATAAAATAGTCAAAAGAGTCCCGCACACTGCCAACTTGCAATTATCTCATTGAGTGCCAATGACGACTTTAGTCGTCAATTGCTTTAGTAACGTTGAGTGCCAAAGACGACTAAAGTCGTCAATTGCGTTTTTTGACGGTGGGACGTGGATCAAAGCCAGATCCATCTCCTGTAAAATTTTGGGGCATGTTGAATGTGTATAACCTATTTTACCGACCCATTAGGTGGCGACAGTGCTCTCCAGATTAGAGAAAGGCCAGGAGAAAAGAGAGAAGAAGTCATGAGGAAACGGAAATCGCATCGATCGATATGCATGAAGCATAACGTTAGCTGTGCCTGTGAACAGCAGTCAATCTGCTGCCACAGCCCCTCCGTCTCCGCTGCAATAGCCCCTCCATATGATTTAGTTGGCGACACCAGCGTCTTTCTGAAAAGTTACATTATTCTCAGCTGGGAGCCGGCGACACGATGTGAAAAAGCGGGGGGATGCAGCGCACTTTTCAGTGCAGAGTCAGAGCAAAAGCAGAGCGAGAGCAAACGCAGCAGCCCAGAGACACTCCCAAGGAGGAGGAGGAGGGGGGTGGGGCACGCAGGGCAGCAGAAAGCCCAGAAAGCCCAGAATCGGACGCAGCTTCACAGCTCACAACCGAACCCCAGAAACGAGCGAGCCCGATCCACACTGCCCCGACGAGCGGCCGCCATCCAGGCAGCAGACTCGCCTGACACAAGCAGCACTCAGAGCGAGCAGCAACATCATGACACACCCACGGAGGAGGAGTTTGCAGTAGAGGGGGGGTGGGGGTGCTGTTATATTGAAGGAAATTACTGTTCAGATGTTTCAGGTCAGAAAATATTAGTTTCAGAGTCAGTGATTTGCTTGAAATGCTATATTTCACAAAAGGCTCAATATCTCAGCTTCTAGATGGAAACGCCAATTCTTTCTGTTTTTGACCTATCTTCTCCGGCTGATAAGTAAAGAACGGAAAATGATATCAATAAACTTTTTTTTGCTGCTGATACAATAGAGTCTCATCGTTCTTTGTGCGTGATCAGTGTTTACATAGTAATATCACACAATATTCTGTGGGCCTCGAGAAATCACTGAAAACGCTCTGAAACTCTGGCACTGGGAGCGTCCGTTCTCCAAAAGTGGCTGGCACTCAATGAGTTAAGAGGATTTATTTGTGACGTTTCGGTCACCAACCTTTAAAAAAAAAAAGTTTGAAAAAGGTCGGTGACCGAAACGTCACAATTTTCACTATTTTATAGACTTTATCCTTGTCATACGCACCTGCCCCGGAGAGATGTGCGGAGTTTTCCTTCCAATCAGTGTCTTAGGTCAAATTGGCTAAGTGGGCTCTGTGGTGGTGGTGTTGTCTGTCTGTGGCGGTGTCAGTCTCCAGAGTCTCCACCCTAGGAATCGAGTGCGCGTAGATTCCTAGCAAGCAACTAGTGTGTAATATTGTACGCGTGTGTGCCTGCGTGCGTGCGTGTGTGTGTGTGTGTATGTGTGGGTGTGTGTGTGTGTGTACCGGCAGCAGGTGTGGGTCTCTTGGTCAGTCCATGTCTCTCTGACTGCCTCTCGAACATCAGCTCGCTACGGGACTTGATGCTGTAGTATTCCTCCGCCTGGGCTATGTAGCCCACTGAGCTGGATCGCCGTGGCAACGCCCCATCCCAGGGACGCTCCACCTCCGCGGGGCGGGACATACGCAGGAAGCGGGGGAGCCGCTCCAGGAAGAACTGGGGAGGAGAACACATGTCCAGAGACTTTTAAAGAGAGAGACCCCTCAACTGGATTTATCCATCCACTGTTTCCCTACATTCTGTCCTTCTGGTCCTCTTCTTCCTCCTCTTCTTCTCTTTGTCTTACTTTCCGGTGTTTCTCACACCTCTTCAATCTTGGCTGTTGCACCTCGTCTCATGTTCCTCTGCTCCTCATTCCTCCTGAGCAAAGCACCTTCACCTTTGTGAAGGGGTCCTCCGTTAATAAAGATTTCAGCCCAGGGACAGAAGCCATCGACTGGTTTAGGGATCGGCATTTTGAATAAATTTTCATAATCGAAATTCGGGGAAATTAACGATCAATTATCGATTATCGATAATATTAATATTTTTTAATTAAAAAAAAATATATTTTATCATACGCTGGCTCAATCACATTGATCAGGTGTTAACGATATGTATTGGGCAGCATATCTGTCTCGATGAGGTTGCAGACGGCCTGGGTGAGCTTTTCTGCACGCCGCCGGCCATCACATCTCCTCGCGCTAACACCGAAGTGATGGTAGGCTGAGAGCTCATTAACCAGGCTCAGATGTACGCTGTTCAAGTGGTGAATCATTGGCATCTTAGCCGTGTTGTACTTATAAACGGCATCACAGTTCTTGCAATGAACAATGTCGTCTTTTAACTCGAAATGGGCCCACACAAAACTCGCTTCATTTCCTCGTCTGGGCTGCCTGGCTGAGTGCTGACTCAGCTGATAATGTGCTGTTGCTGTTCTCACCCTGTGTTCGCACCGCAGCCAGCCCAGTGAGACCACGCCCATTATCGATTTTCGATTATTGATGAACATCCCTAGTCTGGTTCCCTCCTCATCAGTGATGTCTTCCTGGCTGAGGCTATAAGTGGTGGGAGTATAAATAGAGAGAAGAGAACAAGTGGCACATCACCTCCAGAGTAAGTGGTGGGAGTATGAGTAGGGAGAAGAGGACAAGTGGCACATCATCTCTAGAGTCTCCACCCTAGCAATTGTGCATGCGTAGCGCGCAAGATTCCTAGTATATAAAATTGCGGGTTGCGGCCGGTGTTAGTCACGATTTTGCGGGCAGGTGGAACGGTGTGACGTAAATCATGACATCATCAGTGAGGTGGTCCAAGGCATCTCGAGGCTCCAGGCCAAGCCACGAAGGAGGCCCCTACCGGTGGCGCCCCAAAGGGGCGCCTGCCGGCGGGGTTCCTTCCGGGGGCGCCCCGAAGGGGCGCCGCCGGAAAAAAATTTGACCTTTTTTGGACGTATTTTTGCCATATTTAGAGGCTGTTTGAAGTTACATCCCCCCTCAGATTCAATGGGCATGACCCTCTGCATCCTCTCTCATTCTCTTTGTGAATCTTGTAATCTTTATATCTTTGTCACTTGTCATCTTTATATCTTTATCTTTGTCACTTGTAATCTTCATAATCATATCTTTATCTTTGTCATCTTTATATCTTTATCACTTGTAATCTTCATAATCATATCTTTATCTTTGTCACTTGTCATCTTTATACAGTAAACCAGATATAGATCACTCATTCAACTCAACATCAATCTACAAATAAACATCAATGTGTAAATAATAAGTAAACAATAAGGCACTCGCACAATACAAAGAAACATCAATAACTCAAATGAAGGCACTATCAGTGGACAGCGAACGGGCACTGCAATTTAGCATGAACAAGGAGCCACATGGCGGACGAATCCACCGCATGTAGAACACAGTATAAACGTCATTCCACACAGACAACAACAAATAATAACACTCACTTGTTCCTTGGACCCACAGCAACATATAACAACAAAAAACCCCAGCAACTGGATCAGCAAAACTACCAATAGAGTCCACTCTGTAAACATTAGCAAAGCTCTTCGACCAGCAGCGCACTTTCTACTCTCTAACCAGCAGCGCACTTTCTACTTTCACTTTCATGCAGTTAAGTTTTGTGTGCTGGCTGCTGGTCTCCTGCGGCATCAGAGGAAGGGGGGGGAATGGGCATGTCTGGACTAGTCCTTCGTCACAGATGCAGTTTTAGCACGGACTCGGGAGATACTAAAAAATAAATGGTCTGGTCTGCGAGGCCCTCTAGTGGACTAGGCTCCAGGCGGCTGCCTGTTCGGCCTGGTTCAAGGGACCGCCTCTGATGTCATAAATCCCACAAAATGCTGCGCCCATGGCACATCATCTACAGAGTCTCCACCCTAGAAATCAAGCACGTGCGCTACACAGTGTCATCATCAGTGATTTGCGATGCAACTTGTGACATCATCAGTGATGTCATAAATCCCACATGTTGCACCCATGGCGCATTGTCTCCAGTCTCCTCCACCTTAGAAAACGAGCGTGCATCATCTACAGTCTCCACCCTAGAAATCGAGCATATGCACTACACAGTGTCATCATCAGTGATGTCATAAATCCCGCATGTATCCAGAGTCTCCCCCCTAGAAAACGAGCGCGTGTAACGTGCGCGATTGCTAGTACAATAAAAAAAAATCACACCCAGGTGCTGAATGAAGTAAGCGGTGCAGACATACAGACACCACTTCGCCGCGTGGCATTACCTTCTTGGTCCAGTCCGTCATGACATGAGTGCTGGGCGTCCTGAAGTGTAGGTTGAGCACAACCACACAGTTCAGCACCACCACCGTCACCACCACCATGATGAACAGCAGGTACCTGACACACAGACACACAGACACACACACACACACACGCACACACACACACACGCACACACACACAGTAGCTAACGTATCTAGTAGCAGCTAGCGTTAGCATGTATTTACCTCAATGTGTTTGCTGGCTAGTTAGCTAGCTAACAGTTTGTTCAGGTAAAACTGAGCTGACTTTTCTCAAGCTACACCTCAGAGTGTTTTGGAGTAGAGACTAGGGCTAAAGACAGACAGTTGACTGTGTCACAGTGTTTTGGAGTAGAGACTAGGGCTAAAGACAGACAGTTGACTGTGTCACAGTAACTCGTGTTTTGGAGTAGAGACTAGGGCTAAAGACAGACAGTTGACTGTGTCACAGTGTTTTGGAGTAGAGACTAGGGCTAAAGACAGACAGTTGACTGTGTCACAGTGTTTTGGAGTAGAGAATAGGGCTAAAGACAGACAGTTGACTGTGTCACAGTGTTTTGGAGTAGAGACTAGGGCTAAAGACAGACAGTTGACTGTGTCACAGTAACTCGTGTTTTGGAGTAGAGAAGGCTAAAGACAGACAGTTGACTGTGTCACAGTGTTTTGGAGTAGAGACTAGGGCTAAAGACAGACAGTTGACTGTGTCACAGTGTTTTGGAGTAGAGAATAGGGCTAAAGACAGACAGTTGACTGTGTCACAGTGTTTTGGAGTAGAGAATAGGGCTAAAGACAGACAGTTGACTGTGTCACAGTGTTTTGGAGTAGAGACTAGGGCTAAAGACAGACAGTTGACTGTGTCACAGTGTTTTGGAGTAGAGACTAGGGCTAAAGACAGACAGTTGACTGTGTCACAGTGTTTTGGAGTAGAGAATAGGGCTAAAGACAGACAGTTGACTGTGTCACAGTGTTTTGGAGTAGAGACTAGGGCTAAAGACAGACAGTTGACTGTGTCACAGTGTTTTGGAGTAGAGAATAGGGCTAAAGACAGACAGTTGACTGTGTCACAGTGTTTTGGAGTAGAGAATAGGGCTAAAGACAGACAGTTGACTGTGTCACAGTGTTTTGGAGTAGAGACTAGGGCTAAAGACAGACAGTTGACTGTGTCACAGTGTTTTGGAGTAGAGAATAGGGCTAAAGACAGACAGTTGACTGTGTCACAGTGTTTTGGAGTAGAGACTAGGGCTAAAGACAGACAGTTGACTGTGTCACAGTGTTTTGGAGTAGAGACTAGGGCTAAAGACAGACAGTTGACTGTGTCACAGTGTTTTGGAGTAGAGACTAGGGCTAAAGACAGACAGTTGACTGTGTCACAGTGACCTCCATTTGGGAACAAATCCATCACACTATTCACTTTGACTGAGAAGAGAACATTACTGAATGGATCTATGTACAGTCACAACAACAAGCTGCACCAGCTGCTCTCTGTTTCTAGCCTGGTTACAAATTTAGACAATTTTGTGCACAATCCTCCAATGGACCGCCAAGATTGCGGCAGCCATGGTTGCTGGGAGATTTGTGTGTGTGTGTGTATGCGCGCGCACACTCGTACATGCGTGTGTGTGTGTGTGTGTGTATGCGCGCGCACACTCGTACATGCGTGTGTGTGTGTGTGTGTGTGTGTGTGTGTGTGTGTGTGTATGCGCGCGCACACTCGTACATGCGTGTGTGTGTGTGTGTGTGTGTGTGTGTATGCGCGCGCACACTCGTACATGCGTGTGTGTGTGTGTGTGTGTGTGTGTGTGTGTGTGTGTGTGTGTATACGTGCGCACACTCGTACATGCCTGTGTGCGTGCAGGTGGTGTGGGACCTACTTGACAATAAGCGGTATGGACATGGAAGTCTCCGGCAGCCTCTGAGAGATCAGCAGCAGGAAGACAGACTGAGCCAGCAGCACCGAGATGGACAGGGTCATCTTCTCACCACCTACACACACACACACACACACACACACACACACACACACACACACACACACACACACACACACACTGAGTGTTAGAGACATGGAGATGTACAATTGTGCATAGAGCTGCAATGATTAGTCGATTAATCGATCGACAGAAGATGAATCGCCAACTATTTTTATATACATGGCCATACATGGGGACAGCTGGAGAAATTGGCCCAGGACCAGGATGCCTGGAGAGCCTTGGTCCGCAGCCTATGCCCAAAGTATAAAGGTCCCATATCATGCTATTTTTAACTGTATAAAACAGGGGTGGGCAATTATTTTTCCTGGGGGCCCAGATAAGAATATTATATTATATTATATTTATAGATCATTGCCAGGGGCCGAAAAAATATTGTCATGCCATAACCTCTAATTGTATCACAAGTTTAATGTTACAAAGGCTCCATGCCGATGCTAATTCGCTGGCCGCCCCCTGAAGCATATTCAGCTGGGTCCCTGGAAGCTGTTTCTGGATCTATCGAGAGTGATGACATCATCACCGCGCCGATGACATCACAATGGGACCTATGACATCAGACATCACTGGCGTTCCCGACCGATGATGTCATAACCAGCCAGACAATATGGCAATATGACATCATCGGCAGTGTGACATCACCAAAGCATGTGAGTTATGACATCAGCAGTGATGTCATACCCCAGGCCAGTGAAAGCTCCAGTGCGATTCACGCTTTGGGTTCTTGTTCGCTCTGCTGATTCACATTTCCACGTTCTTGCCACGTTTGACGTTACCACTTCGAGAAGAACCAGGTCAATGCCCAAGCTCCATGACAGAGACGATGAGGACGACTTCAACATACACTCCTGGACAGACTCCTGGTGCCGATACAAGCCGTGTGACTGAGACATGGATTCCTGGACCATCCATGGAGTCCATCTATGGAACAGCATATATCCATGCTGAGAGGAGACAGCCGGAGGGGCTCATAGACCAGCCCATCTAGGTCTAGAGCGGGAACAGCGGTGGGACCCCCAACATGTTCTAACGGACATGCCTATGACAATGCCAGCTACCACATACGAGCCAGGTTCATACCTAGCCTGGGTAAACCCATCCCCCACGTGACCTACTCTCAGACCTGCTCTCAGTCACTAGGAACTGAGAGAGCAGGTCACGTGGGGGCTGGGTTTACCTAGGCTAGTTCATACCTATCAGAGGAGAAGGTTGGTTCTCTGAACCTACTTGCGCAACCTCTTGATCGCCACGAGTGGAGTCAGGCGAGACCTGCTCTGCTCTGGGCTCCACGAGCCCGATCGGAACTCTCGAACACTTCAATTATAGAAAACATAATGTGCACTTATTCTTCAGTTTTTATTATATTGAAAATCACTCAAAACAGCCACTTTAGGTAATCTCATTAGATTTTTCTAGCTTCATAAGTAAAATGGTGTGGTTTGTCTTAGACCTCCCGGGCCAGGCAGAACCATCAGGAGGGCTGGGTCTGGCCCCTGGACCGCATAATGCCCAGGTCTGGTATAGAACATGCCTCGTCATTGGTCTTTAAAACAAGTTTATGAAAAATCACGGAAGTCAAAACAGCTAGTTTGGAGACACCTTTTTTCCTTACGTAGCTGGTGTGACTTTATCTGTGTTTTGAGACTTCCATGATGTTTACTGTATAGACCTTATTCGATTGACATCACTCACGTACGGGCACGCCCACCGCCGCCATGTTCTTGACATAGTGCAGCAGCTCTCAAGTGACAGCCTATGTAAGAGCAGCGTTTATAGGAAGCTAGCCGCTGTTAGCGTTACCTGTATCGTTCCAATTGTGTTCGGATGGTGACCTGCGTTAGGCATGGCTGTAGTAATGACAGCAATAAAGTCCCCGTGGTTTGTTTCTATCTCTACCGTCCACAGACGTGAAGGGAGCGAGACTGAGGATACGTCAGCACGGGAGAGGTGTGTGGATAGTTGGGAGTTCACCTGTCTAGGTGAAACTTTCTGACAGCTCCTCACAGAAAAGTCTGTTCACCTCGTTTTTTCTTTTGTTTATTATTACAGGCATTAATGACAGCATACAAACAACAACTCTGGGGTTTTTATTGCTGTCATCACTATCGCTATTTTGTAATGGAACAGAAACGACAATAAGGCTGTTACTATAGTTGTCAGCTGCAGGACGGTATGTCAACAATATGGCGCTTAAGGTCTAGCACACCCAAGTCCTTTATAATCAAAGACTTAAGGAAATCTTGTTTTACACAAGATGTTGTCACGCCCAGGCCACGGTGTGGCCTGCTCTGCCTGCTGTGTGATTCCCAAGGAGCTAAACTCAGTGGACTTTGTTTTGATTGTGTGTGATTATTTCCTGGAGCTAAACTCATTGGACTTTAGTCTTACAAGAGAGAAATGAGTGTTATGTTTATTCCTTGTGTATTAGTCTCTGTCTTCTCCCCACCTGTTGCCCATGTTCCCTGTTAGTCTGCCTTTCCTCCCACCTGTTGCCTATGTGTCTCGTTAGTCTGCCCCATTACCTGAGTTCTCCCCACCAATCAGTTCTCCCGTTTTGCCCTCTGTGTTCCTGCCTTCCCCAGCTCTCCCTCGTGTTTCATTAGTTAGCTGTCTATATATTGTCTCAGTCTGTGTGTTGTCCTTGTCGGATCATTGTCTACTGCAGTGATTCCCAACCTGTGGTCCGCGGCCCCCTGGTGGGCCGCGAAGGTATTGCAAGTGGGCCGCCAAATCATTTCCAAAAAAGTATGATTTTTGAAAAAAAAAAAAAAAAAAAAATTCAATTTTTTTTTGAAAGATTTTGAAAAATCATACTTGAAAAAGTATGATTTTTGTTTCTTTGATGTTATTGCTTTTGCTTGAATTGAAGTTTCATCTTTACATCATCTTTATATTGGGTTTGTGTTTATTTGTAACCCTATCGATTTAATGGGCTTTCTTCTGATATTTGGATTTTGTTTGGATCTGATATTGGATGTCAAATTGTTATGAGAATGCATTTTTCCATTGTTGAAGGATACCGTTATTTATTAATCATTTGTTAATTAGCCTGTTACAGACAGCCCCTTGCTTGTCATTTCTGACATCTGTGTGGTGCTGATGGACAGCTCCTTGAATGATTGGTGTGTGTGTGTGTGTGTGTGTGTGTGTGTGTGTGTGTGTGTGTGTGTGTGTGTGTGCATGTGTGTGTGTATGTGTGTGTGTGTGTGTGTGTGTGTGGACAGCTCCTTGAAAACTGTAATACTGAAGGTGTTGCAACATGTTACAGGTGCTGTGTTAGTGACTGTGGAGCTTCCAACATGTTTCTCCTGTATTCAGTTCAGTCCTTTATGTTCAATTTTCAATAAAAAAGTGCTCTGAGAACGCATTATATGGCCTTTGTATTTATGGGGTCGGAGGTGGGCCGCGAACATTTTTGAGACATAAAAGTGGGCCCTGAGTTGGAAAAGGTTGGGAACCACTGGTCTACTGTTACCCTGTCGTCGGTTTGTATTGTCCTCTGTGTTCGCCTAGTGTTTCTGAATTTAGCCTAGCCTCCTGCTAGTGTTTTTGTTGTTTTGTATTTTGAAGTTTCTAGTAAAGACCCTTTTTGTTGCTCCTGAACCCTTGCCTGCTGCTTCCCCTTTGTCTGCACATGGATCCACACCACTACATCTACTCCAAACCTGACAGATGTGACCTTTAAAGTCCCTGGAAATCAGAAATATTTTTTTATTATTTATATTTAGCATTTTGAGTTCATCACATCACAGCATCACAGGAACCTATGTTAATAAGCCACCAGCCAAATTTGAACGATGATGAACGTCGCAAAGTATATAAATTTAGGTTTGACAGTCATGGCAAAAGTCATGAGAATCAATTAGATTTTAGAGTGTATTTTCTCCCGTGGACTGTGTGGGCGTGTCCCATCTGCAGCAGGTCTCCTCTCTCTCTCGGAGGAGACCTGCTCAGAGGAGACGGAGAGAAGGAGAGAGAGAGAGAAGGAAAGAGAGATGGAGTTTGTGTGTGTGTGTGTTCGCGCGTTGCTCGGTGCATAGCACAGACAGAGAGGGTTTACAGAGAGGAAGAGATCTCTGCCGCTGCGCTACTGTGTGTGTGTCAGTGTGTGTGTGCGCGCGTGCGTGCATGCGTGTGTGTGATTCGATTAAATCGTATGACGTGATAAGATCATGCATTTTAGCACCGCGCGCACCGCTCTCTTCAATGAGGAAATGGAAATCCAGACCTTGTAGAAAAGTGTCGATTTTTGGGGTTAGGGTTGAAAGTAATGTCAATTAATTTCTGAGGCACACAATTACTCACATAAGACCCTGAATTTAATAGTTAGAAGGTTTTTGTGGATTTTGGTTTCCAGGGACTTTAAGTAAAGGAAGTATTTTTAAAATCGATTAATTGTTTAGACTATTTTTTAAGAGAGAAAAATCTCTTTCCAGCTTCTTAAATGTGAATATTTTCTGCTTTCTTTAGTCTTCTGTGACAGCAAACGGGTTGTGGACTGTTCGTCAAGACAAAAGAAGACATTTGAGGATGTCATCTTGGCCTTTGGGGGAAAAAGTGATTGACATTTTTCACCATTTTGTGAACATTTTTATAGACCAAACGACTAATTGATTAGTCGAGAAAATAATCAACAGAATAATTGATAATGAAAATAATCATTAGTTGCAGCCCTAGTGTCCACATTGTCCTCGATAATCAATAATCGATCGGGCAATTGATAATCAATAATCAATAAGGTGAGTGTTGAGGCGAGGCTGTACTGACTGTCAGCGGGCAGGTAGTAGACGAGTGAGGCGAGGAAAGAGATGAGAACACAGGGGATGATGATGTTGACGATGTAGAACAGTGGCTTGCGCTTGATGATGAGGTAGAAGGTGATGTTCTGGTGCTTGTTGCTCTCCATGGGAATGTGCTTGTAGGAATTCTTCTTGGCCGGCCGGTGGATCACCTCCCACTCGCCATTCTCTAGAGAGAGGGGGAGAGGGAGAGAGAGAGAGACAGAGAGAGAGAGGGGTCAAGAGAGAAACAGAGGGGGAGAGAGAGAGAGAGAGAGAGAGGGGGGGAGACAGTGAGAGAAACAGAGAGGGGGAGAGGGAGAGACACAGAGAGAAAGAGAGAGAGGGGGGGCAAGAGAGAAACAGAGGGGGAGAGAGAGAGAGAGAGAGAGAGGGAGAGACAGTGAGAGAAACAGAGAGGGGGAGAGGGAGAGAGACGAGAGAAAGAGAGAGAGGGGGGTCAAGAGAGAAACAGAGGGGGAGAGAGAGAGAGAGAGAGGGAGAGACAGTGAGAGAAACAGAGAGGGGGAGAGGGAGAGAGACAGAGAGAGAGAAAGAGAGAGAGGGGGGTCAAGAGAGAAACAGAGGGAGAGAGAGAGAGAGAGAGGTGGAGACAGTGAGAGAAACAGAGGGAGAGAAAGAGATAGAGACAGTGAGAGAAACAGAGAGGGAGAGAGAGAGGGCGGGGAGAGCATTGAGATATATGATTTATGTCGATGGGAGAGAGGGAGAAACAGAGAGAGGGAGGGAGAGAGAAAAAAAAGAGAGGTTAAGATACGCAGCAGCTCGCCTTCCCAAATTCACCCATGTTCCTGGAATTCTCTTACAGTTCGACGATATTCGTTTTGAAGGCTGATACCAATATTATTTCTTTGCCTTTTGACTTGATCATCTTTATTTAGAACATGAAAAAACAAAAAAGCAAAAACACACAAACAAGAATACAATTAAACTCAGTAGGCAAACTCCCACAAACAGACACAAAATAAATATTACGTTTACTTGCCTTGAAGCTACTGAGAGCTAGAAATTGGTGCTGATATCCCTAGCCCCCACCACCACCCACCACCATCATGTCAGATTTCTAGGGGTGGGGATCACCAGATGCCCACGATACGATACTAAAACGATACTTGAGTCACGATACGATAGTATTGCGATATTGCGATATATATATATGTCGTACAGATTCAGGATTCGAGGGGTGTGTAGGGGGAGTGGGTAGGGGTGTGGGTGGTGGGAAGGGCGTGGTGAGTGAAAGGGGTTGAGGCTAGGGAAAAGGGGCCATAGCTAGGGATAGGAAGGTCGTAGATGGTCGGAGTTCAAGGGGTGGCTAGAGAGAGTGGCAAGGGGGATGTGGGTGGTGGGAGGGGGTGTGGGGATCAAGGAAGGGGGGCAGTGCTTGGGAAAAGGGGCTTTAGCTAAGGATACAAAGGTTGTAGAGCAGGGGTGCCTAAACTTTTTAGGATGAGAGCTACTTATAAAAAATAAAACTAGTCATGTGCTACTTCTTTTCCCTTTGTCCCCCCAAGTACATATTTATCAGAATCAGAATCAGAATCACTTTTATTGCCACAGTATGCAAGTTACATACGAGGAATTTGTCTTAGTTTCTGTATGCAGCGTAGCGGTTACATCAATATACAGAGATAAGAAGTAGGAAGATAACTAAAGACAATGACAAAGTTGCAAGTGCAATCAAATCGAGTAAATATATACAATATGTACATGAGTGGTGAAGTGTTCTGTGGATGATAAATATGAATTTACGTTGGATTTACAGACTGAGTTAAATAGACGTTAAATAGGCAGTGGATTTACATGAATTTACAGTCGGAGTTAAATAAGAGTTTATATTGAATGTACATGAAATTTACAGGCTATTAGGCATTAAATGTGCAGGGAATTTACATGAATTTACAGTCCCAGTTAAACAGGCATTAAAGTAGATATGAGTGGGGGGGGGGTTCAGTTGAGTTTAGGAGGAGGTAGTGAGTTTGTGTGTGTGTGTGTGTGTGTGTGTGTGCGGGGGGGGGGGGTTGTTGGTGAGGTCATTGGCGGAAGGGGTTTCCGGTCCTTGTTGGTGAGGCTGATGGCGGTTGGGAAGAAGCTGGTTTTGTGGGGTGTCGGGTGGTTCTGGTCTTGGCAGACCTCAGTCTCTTGCCATGGGGGAGTGTCTTAAAGAGTTTGTGGCCAGGGTGGGAGGGGTCAGCCATGATCTTGCGAGACCACTTCAGTGTCCTGGCTGCATGCAGGTCCATTTAGCACATTTTAACAGCATCATATTATTTCTTTAACATTGTTTACTAATGTTATAATTTTAAATAATGTAGATACTGAGTTAGCTATACATGAGTGGGATTTCTTTGGCAAGCTACTTATTGATGGCGCGAGGTATACCGGTAGATCACGATCTACGTATTGGGCACCCCTGTTGTAGAGAGTCGAGATTTGAGGGGTTGGTTGGGGGAATGTCTCTAGGGGGATGTGGGTGTTGGGAGGGGGTGGGACTAGGGAAAATGGGCCATAGCTAGGGATAAGAAGGTTGTAGAGAGTCAGGGTTCGAGGGGTGGGGGGCTCTGGGTGGTGGGAAGGACCGTGGTGAGGGGTGGGGCTAGGGGAAAGGGGTGGGGCTAGGGGAAAGGGGCCGTAGCTAGGGTTAGGAAGGTCATAGAGAGTCGGGATTCGAGGGGTGGGTAGAGGGAGTGGTTGGGGGATGCGGGTGGTTTTGTGGTAGCGGTAGGACCATTTTCCATGTTAAAAACGATTAGCCGTGTTGTTGAGGTACTCCCAAACATTGCCTAAAGTGCGATAAGGCTGAATGGCCACATGACTGTGCTGTGGGCTTCAAGGTATTTGTGTTTGTATGAGTCTGGACAGACATGATATAGACGGCTCACTTAATGGCGGAGGCATACAATCGGGATGCAGTATTTCTAGTTTGATTTTATTTTGTACTTTTAATATCGCCAAAGCACTACTGTGACTTCTCACTAATGCTTGCTGGTAATATTGATGATTTAGGAATTGAAAACGATTTGACTGTTGCACTCTATTCCAGGCCTTAAAATTCACTTTGCAAACTGGGGGGGAATTCCCCCCTTATGTTCTTCAGATAGGGGGGATCTATAGATTTTGGGGGGGCTTTTTCCAGCCGATACTATAACCAACAAATATCTGCTTCTCATGTCCGATAAACGATAATTTCACATTTTTGTATTTAAAAAAGGAAGTTCTTATTAACCTGTAGTTTATGCACACCTGAGTCTAAATTACTATGGCTTTTGTCAATGTGTTTTATCTGCAGACTATGAGCCATAGGCTTTTGGTTCTATCAAAGCCTTTATTTTTTGTATTGAGTGATACACTTTAATAAAACACTCATCATATTATATCAGAAGTTCTTTGTTTTGTCTTCACAATAGTGATGTCAGTTAGATTTGGTTAGGTCAGAGCTCTGGAATATTACAGTAATACAGTTAACATTACATTACATTACGTCATTTAGCAGACACTTTTGTCCAAAGCAACTTACAATATCACAATTTTTCAACAGTACAGAAAACAACTATGCAACACAATCAATGACAGCTAAGATATTTTGATAGACTAGCACCATGTAGGAAGTAGTTTGAGAAGGAATAAGTAACATGTAGCATTAGTAAGTTTGAGAAGGAAGGATTTTTTTTTATAGTTAAAAGTACATTACAATGTACATGTGCCGATACGATCGTTTGAGAGTGAAACCGCAGTCTACTGAATATAATGGTGTTTCATTGACTTTTAATTGTGTTTCATTCCCATGTCATTTCATTGACATGGGACATTCACTGTACTATGTGAGCAGCGCTCTGAGCATGAACACCTCGGCCCCAGCACCAAATATACTGTATATACTGTATATAGTTCTTTTGACAATGTCAATGCGTATTTTAACATGTAGCATTTAGTAGTTTTTTTTTAATTAAAAGATGTTAGTTCAAGAAGGGCCCAGGTGTAGCCTGAAAAGGTGAGTTTATAGCGATTCGGCCGTTCTGACCAAAGGAGGGAGCTCATTCCACCATTGTGGCGCCAGGAACGAGAAGAGTCGCGATCGGGACGAGCAAATTTTGAGCCCACGTAGCGGTGGAGGAGCGAGGCGATCTGGACGGGTGGAGGAGCGGAGGGAGCGATGAGAAGTTTGGAACTTGACCATAGATTGCAGATACGAAGGGGCTGACATGTGGACTGCCCTGTAGGCCAGTACCAGTGTCTTGAATTTGATGCGAGCCAAGATGGGAAGCCAGTGAAGGTCACGGAAGACCTTTTTTGTTAAATCATCCATCTTTGCTCACTACATCTGCCTTTCTTACTGTCATGTTACTGGCAAAGCTGTAACAAATTTGGCATTGGGGAGAGTTCTATTGAAGTGAATGGGCAGGCATGGGAAGTCTGTCCCACTATAAACCATTAGGCTATCTGTCTGTGTGTTTCCACCTGATTAAAGAAAATACATTATGTGATGTTGACTGATGTTTTATATTGCATAAAATATTACATGTTTTCGTTAATTAGGTGGAAGCATTTTTCAACCAAAGGTGAAAAGACAAAGATATTATGGTTTATAGAGGGACTTACCCCACACGCAATTTAATGTTAGCTCCGGTTAGCCACTGTAACGTTTGTTTTCAGAGCCACCGACCGACACAAAACCTGGACGTTTAATTTCGGGTAAAACATGAGGGTTTTTTATATGGATTACGCCAGCTCTGGGAGTATGAAGTGCTTTGAATACGCAATATTTGGTCACAACAAATAAATAAAACATTGGTCCCGCATTATAAATTACAAATCTGCGGGAATTGGCAAAAATATGCGCGATTCTTGCAATCCCGCACCAAATTTTAAGCCCTGTATTCTACTGTAACTCCCTCTGGATAAGAGCGAGACCTGAATGCCAAAAGTGCAGAATGTAAACAGGTTTTTGGTTTGAACTTTTAACTCCTATGCCTACCTCTTTGGCATGATAGTGTTGGTTCTGGTACAGCATTGTGTGGATCTGTGTTTGAGCAAAAATGATAGTCTGTGTGTGTGTGTGTGTGTGTGTGTGTGTGTGTGTGTGTGTGTGTGTGTGTGTGTGTGTGTGTGTGTGTGTGTGTGTGTGTGTGTGTGTGCGCGTGCGTGCGCATGTGTGTTCGTGTGTGATGGGCCAGACATCTACCTGTCCAGCTAGCAGGGTCGATGATGATCCACTCCACCGTCCACTTTGTCTTTTCATCTTCATCTTTGTCTTCCATCAGGAGCATCATGATCTCTTTGGCGTTGTAGGTCAGAGAGCTGCAAAGCAACATGGGAAATGGAGTTTAAAACCAGTTTTAAAACCAACTGTGTTGTCTAGGGGCATTAGATGCACTGTTCAGGGCCGTGTGAATGGATGGCTCATCCTTTGTTTTTACATGATCTTTTAGGGAATGATGTATCAGAGAATATGTTGGGGTAACAGCAGTAGAAATTAGCTGAAAAGCAAATAAGGTGTCGCTGTGGCGCTGTGAGAAACCCCTGGTCTCGCGTGGGCTGCTTCTGGCTCTGAAATAACCAAGATGGCGACGGTCAAAATGCCAAACTCGAGGCTTCAAAATGGGAGTCCACAAACCAATAGACCCTTTCAATGTTTGTAAACAGCAATGACGTATTTTGTGGGCGGAGCCGAACTCGTTGCAGAAAGTTACAACTAGCGGTTCAGCTCTCATATAAATATGGAAGACCCCGAAGCCTCCTCCATGTATTTTAAAGCTTTGCCAGCAACAGACAGGTTATCTTACACACATAAGCTAACTTTCAATGGGGTGAGGTTTCTTGACCCGTACTCACTGTCAGGATGGGTCTAGGATCCAAACATTGCCAAAGTTGCAGTGCCAGACATCATCATATTCCTAGTGGGAATGTCCAGCGTCTATACGCATACAAGACGTCTTTTTCCTGTATTCCAGGGATCTCTCTCGTTTCGGCATGAATTCCTCTTAGTTTTGGATACTGCGATGCATGCGCAACTAACCCTGTGACGTGTAGGGCGGCTGTAGCTCAGGAGGTAGAGCAGGTCGTCCACTAATTGCTTTGGATAAAACAGGTCGGTGGTTTGATCCCCGCCACCTCCAGTCAGCATGTCAAAGTGTCCTTGGGCAAGATACTGAACTCCAAATTGCTCCCGATGGTGTGCCAGCACCCTGCGTGGCAGCCTGCCGCCATCGGTGTATGAATGGGTGAATGTACCTACTGATTGTAAAGCGCTATATAAATGCAGGCCATTTACCATTTACGTCCACTCTAAAAGGGTCTATGGGTGACGTCATGGTGGCTACGTCCATATCTTTATACAGGCTAGAACAGCGATCCCCAAAGTCCGGACTCCGGTCCGCATCCGGACCCAGACGCCGTCCTATCCGGACCGAGCCCTATAACCTATAAATCATTGAGAATTGTTACATTTCACGGAGCTTTTATTTTTTAACCGACACATGCTTTTCTACCCTTTACGGTACTGGTTTATCTGCCAGGAAGCTGACTGACCAACCAATGCATGCGCTGTAAATCATCACACGTGATGCTACTCAGCCAATCAAATATCCGATTCGATTCTGCCTGTTCCAGTCGGTTCCAGTGCTGCAGGCGAGAGAGTGTCAGTGACACATGGACGAAGTAGAGAGATATGCGAGAGATATAAGTCATTTAACATGGTGTGCTCAAAAGAAACGAGTAGACCGCAAAAACAAAGATTTAGTTTTAATCCGGTGCAGGCAGACTCTTAGATGTTCATTCATTGTTCTCACGGGCAGCTCAAAACCAGGCAGTATGTCTCATGTGAAGTGCGATGCGATCCTAACCTGTCTGTGAAAGCGCCACACGAGCAAACACACTCAAATCCAGACTGAGGGCACTCACACATTCACTGCCCAACGGCATGTGAAGTTTGCATTGCGAACGATCGATAGACAGACAGACAGATACATAGAGACAGACAGACCGATAGATACATAGAGACAGACATTGAGACAGACAGACAGACAGACAGACAGATAGATAGATAGATAGATAGATAGATATATAGATAGATAGATAGGGATCAGCTCACTTCTCTCAAGAGAAAAGGTGGAGTTGAGGGAAGAAAAGAAGATTTTCTTTCTCAAATTAAAGCACTTTTAAGATGCACATTTTCCCAAAGCACTGTTGTATGTTATTTTTAAATGCAGCCATTATTTTACTTGAAATGAGAAAAGAACATGTATTTATTAGTGTAGGCTAGTTATTTATAATTAATCCAGTTAAATATGAAAACTAAATAAACATGGTTGATGTTGGGTTTTGATTTAACAGTTAGTCATTGACTACATACAGACATTGTACCATTAAGCTACTGCAATCATTGAAGTAGCCTAAGTTCAATGGCACTGAATCATAACGCATCTACGTTACAATGTTCCGGACCTTTGCTTGAGGACATTTTCTCTAACTGGACCTCTATGAATTTTAATTGAGTGCCCCTGGTCTAGAATATAAAATACTCAACATAAATAAAATAACTTTTTAAACACATAGATAAAATGCAGCTTTTCTCACACACAGACACACAGCAACGACGAGAAGCCTGAGGCAGATGCTTGTGGCTGGCTGCGGTCTCTTACGTGAATTTGAGGGTGCAGTTCTGCCAGTCGAAGGGGAAGTAGTTGACGTTGATGGAGCAGGAGGAGCGGAAGATGGCGGGGGGCAGCCAGGTGCAGTTACCATCGGGGTACACCAGCACGTTACAGTAGTAGGCCACCTGGAATTGGGCGTCATTACTGAGAGAGAGGGTGGTGAAGGATTACACACACACACACACACACACACACACACACACACACACACACACACACACACACACATACATGTGAAGTCAGAAGTTTACATACATTTATGTGAAAGTCACCGCTCATCCCCGCCACAATGGTGGAATGAGCTACCCGCTTCTGTCAGAACGTCCACCCGGCTCTACAAGGAAGTGTGAGATAGAAAGCATCTGAATTTAGTGGGAGTGTACTAGTAGCGACAGCTCAGGCTGGCAACACCAATTAAAAATAGTGTAGGATGAGGGCCCGAGAGTGGTCCCCGATGAACAGATGAGGTCAAGTTTCAAAAGTTTAAAATTGGTCTCACTACAATGAAATGCTACTATGGGGATTAACATCACATGAATACTGTACAATTTGGCTCATTGAATCCACAAGAGTCTCAGCTTTCCAGCCATACCCAATTATCAGATCAACCCTTTAGAACACGTGTCAAACTCAAGGCCCGGAGGCCAAATCCAGCCTGGCACCTCATTTTATGTGGCCAGAGAGAGCTAGCAAGGAATACAATTTGCGCAATAAAATTCTAATTCTAATTACCGTAGTTCTAATAGTTGTAGGCTACTAGTTGTTTGCCATTATTTTTCCTATAATTCTGCTTTTAGAGCTAGTTATTATTTATGGAGTTATTACTTGATTGATTGATTGATTGATTGACTTTATTCATGGATATAGTGTAACGGCGTTGTGTAGGTGGTACTTGCAGCAACCCATGTTAAGGGCTTGCCCAGGGGTGGATTCGAACTGCCGACCCTCGGCTTGGGAGACCGACATGTTAACCGCAACGCCAAGAGAGCTAGCTCCCTTGGCGGAGCTGATTAACATGCCTTTATACCTGGGGAGTGAGTTTAACCAATCCACTCGCTACCACTCGGGACTCATGAGGAATCCGTGCTGATTCAACTCGGTTACACTAGCAGGCAAAATCCAAGGGATAAATAAACATGTAAAAGTGCGAACACTTATTTCCAACATGGTCCCTGGTCTTATAACAACAGGAAATACACAACATCAAATAAACCAAATAGTACAATCAACAAAAACACACAAGGGTAGCCCTTTAACGAGCATGAAACGGGCGGTCGTGAGGTCACAGTGATCTTGAACTTTGACCACCAACATCTAATCAGTTCATCTATGAGTCCAAGTGGACGTTTGAGCTCAATTTGATGAAATTACATCATTCCTGAGATATCGCGTTAACGAACATCGGACGGATGTACGTATGGACGAACGGACAACCCAAAATCATAATGCCTCCGCCCACTGCTATTGCCGGGCGTTGGCATGAACAGAGATTAGGTGAAAATAATATATTCATACTGCATGCAAAACACTGCATGATTTTTGCAAAAGATGCATGGGATTATGCACACACAGTGCCAGAGGGTAGTGGAGAAGGGTCCGACCTGCGGAAACCTCCACCGCTTACTTGAACACCTGCGTGTGATTTTTTTTTAACCACTCCACAGATTTCATGTCAACAAACTCATTCATGTTAACCAGGTCATCTCACTTGTTCTCCAGGACGATCTCGGGCAGCCACACCATGCTGGACGGGAGGCGGATGATCTCAATGCCGTCAAACTCCGTTGCATTCCACGCCAGCCTGTAGTCATTCCATTTCTACACAATACACACACACACACACACACACACACACACACACACACACACACACACACACACACACACACGCACGCACACGCACACACACACACACACACACACACAGGCAGGAGCATTCGGAATAGTCGTTGGATTCAACAAGTATTTCTGTGTGTGAAAGCGTTTTCCATTTAAAGTTGTAAGAGGAATGAATTCTCATTGGCTTACATGATCTATCCACACGTTCGTCAGCAGAGTCTCATCTACCTCTCGCTACAGGTGCAGAAGAAAAAGGAAATCGATTAGTAGAAGATGGTTTGGGTGTCATAAGCTTGCCCCTGTTGACTAAAGGCTCTATTATTAGATCAACGTTAAATACATATACGGACATGGATGGAACCTTCTGTCCGTACTGTGTTAATTTCTTCTGTATTTGTGCATTTACAGTGCACGTATTTGTGCACTGTATTTGTGCACGGCTCAGACTTAAACCATACAAATCTAGTGGTTGTATTGAATAAGATAAGGACCTCCCCCCCGTTTTCTTCCCAATTGTACTCCCCCTGCTGTCCTGGCCATTGCTCCACCCCCTCTGCCGATCTGGTGAGAGCCGTAGACTAGCACATGCTTCCTCCGATACATGTGCAGTCACCAGCCGCTTCTTTTTTTCACCTGACAGCGAGGAGTTTAACCGGTAGGACTTAGCATGTGGGAGGACCACGCTATTCCCTCCAGATCTCGCCCCCCCCCCCACCGCACCCCACCCCGAACAGGTGCCCCGGCCAACCAGAGAAGGCACTAGGGCAGCGACCAGGACTCGTACCCTACTGGCTTTGCATTCTGACCAAGTACCACTGCCGGGAATTGAATCCGCCTACCAATTTACATGTACGTTTGGTAGGCGAGTGCTTTTACCTGTACACTACCCAGACACCCCAGATAAGGATTTTAGACTCCCATTTATCTAAAACAAGGGCTTTGAGGTCTTCCTTTGAGAGGATGAGAGTGGATCTATACAGACAGGAGGAAGCCCACGGCGGTGCGCAGGTCCTCCAAGTCCAGGTTCACCAGGAAGCCCCTCTGAAGCTCTGCCTCCATGCTGCTCCCACTGGAGTCACTCAGCAGTGCTCCTTCCAGCAGCTGCAGCAGCATCAGGGAGCACTGCCTTCGGCCTGGCGTGGACACCTCCAGGTACTGCTGCAGTATGCAGGGATAGGTCTTCCTGACCAGGAAAAGGGTGCGATTGTTGCCCAGACTGGCGGGGTTAAGCCTGGCTGGCAGTACATTTGGATACTCTTCCTGGGCACCTGGCAGCAATGGGACGTCTGCTATGAAAGCTCGGTACACTCTGATCACATTAGGGTGTGCTGACACTCTCTTGGGCAGAACTCCAAAATGAGCCATCCAGAGTAATTTGCTCTTTTTCCTGCTTTAAGGCAAGTGGACCAGCAGGCACCAGCTCCTGCGACATGGATCTCAGTATGGCCTCGCTTGATGACCCTGCCCCAAAGTTCCACATCATCTTGATGACCAGAGGGAAGTTTCTTAGTGAGCAGCATCTCACAGAACAAGCCGTCTTCCCTTCATCTTCATCTCCCCTCAGTTCCACCAGGGAGCACTTGTTGTTCTCATTGGGTTGGGCAAATGGAGCTGTGGCCTCATACACAGCTGCATTTGAGCCTTTCCCAATCTGTTTCCCAATAACATAATCCTCCAACTTGTATCCAGAGGTGAATGGCTTGAGCAGGCACTGGAACCTTTTCTTCCTGAATACAGCCTGGATCTCCTGGCATGTCGCTGCACTCCTCCTGTCATCCTCCAGCTGTTGTTCGTTTAGTCCTGCACCGAGACCAAAAGCCAAAAACACTGCCCTGTTTCGTGGAGACCTGGTCCCAAACCTCCTACTGAAACCAGTGGACTGTAGCTGAGCAGCGAAGCCTCTCAGAGAGGTGCGGTAATACCGGTACCGAGACAGCAGGAAAGCCTGAGGTTGAACGGTGCGGCCCGGTTGGCTGACATGGAGACGTCAGCTCTGAGTGTCCGTGTGTGTCCATTTTGAACCAGCTAGTAGCCTTATATTGTTATTTAGCCTTTCTGCTGCTATTGCATGGTTAAATCAGCAAATTTAATTGTATGGGGGGGGGGGGGGGGGGGGGTATACACAGTGGAAGTGGTCCCTGGGAAATTTGGTTTGGTACGTAGTGGTACTTGGTCGGAAAAGTTTGTGAACTCCTGCTCTATACCACACACACACACACACACACACACACACACACACACACACGTTGGGTACCAGAGAGATGAGGTTAGAGAGTGTGAGAGAGAGGTAGACGTCCACGGTGTCGCGCTGCCTCTGGACGGGCCGCAGCTCCTTGTTGTAGCCTCGCTCTTTAAACAGGTGGTGGATCAAACGCTCCTCCTCATTCCTGCCCAGGCACCCTGACACACACACACATGTGCAAACACACACACACACACACATGCACACAGTCACTCGCACACAGTCACACACACACACACACACACACACACACACACACACACACACACACACACACACACACACACACACACACACACACACACACACACACACACACACACACACACACACACACACACACACATGCACCAAGGTTATTATATTTAACCAAAACTAAACGTAAGTAGGTGAGGGAAAAACATTTTATTTAAGTGAAATAAAAATAAAAATAGACTTTAGGGGAGGTAAAAAAGGTATTTTTCCTGTCTGTAATATTTCCCCCTTCCCGGGAGGGAAGGCTGGCCAGCGAGACTAGTGATTGATTGATTGATTTTTTTTTTTTTTTTGATTGATTGATTGATTTTTATTAAATGTGTCATGCACTTGACAGTGCCCAGCCCTCATGGACTTACAAGACACACATATGATATATTATGCAGTACAACATACGCCAACGCCGCAGTAATAAAACTAAATCACAGCATAACATAACATTCACCATATCAGCAAAACAAAATCATTACATCATTTTCTGAACAGAACATTTTGCCTTAGCTCCCATGCCTGGGAAAGAAAGTTTCCAATAAAGAAAGTGCCTTTCTTAAAACACAACTCGAGTTTTTCATAATCGTCCATCTCAAAAAAGTCAACATAAATAGAGGACATTTTACTGAACAGTATCTCCCTTACCTCATCATAGACAGTACAATAGAATAGAAAATGAATCTCATTCTCAATTTCACCCAGGTCACAGAGCAAACAAAGTCTGTCTTCTTCAGGGGTAGCATTAAACCTACCAGTCTCCAGTGCCAAGGGCAACGTTCCAGATCGTAACTGTGCACACAAGGACCTTTTTCTTCTGTCGAGATTGAACTTGACATAAGGCTCTACAGAAAAACTGTCTTTTATAAGACGGTAGGTTCTCAACTTAGGCTTAGACCATAAGTCAACGGACCATTTATCTTTATACAAAAGGAACATATTACTCATGGTCTCCCGGATGTCACAAACTAATCTATTTTGGAAAATAGTAATATTTAGACTATTTTTTACGGGGGGTTGCTACTTAGGGACCTAGTGGGATAGCTGTTTGTTGGTTTCAGGGTTATTGGAGCGTATACTGATGTGTATTCTTTCCCTCCTTCTAACCTCAGGTGGAAACCCTTCTTACACTAAAGGTCCCCCCACCACCCCACCCCTCGCCCATCCCTATAATATTCTTTTTTGATGGAAGGCTAATATAGTGGATCTACGAACAGTCTATCTTTTGATTTGAATCATGTACTATTAAACTTGTTATTGATGTGGTTACTGATGATTTGTCATATCTAATTTGGAACTTTTAAATACCTATTACTCTGCTTCTCAATGATGTAAATCATGTATGCTTGTTATCACCTCCTTCCTCTCCAGCCTGGGCTGGATTGGTCCTGATTGGGGAGGAGGTTATTTAAGAAGTAAAAATGTTATTGTTCTGTATGACTCTGATGAAGACGCACTTGCGTCGGAACATTAGTCTTAAATAAAGACATTTTCTACACTTGATCTGTGTGCTCCAGTGCCCTACTTTGGTGATCTGAACTAGTTAGACTCTAACTAGACTCCTTAAACCCCGTTGTTATACTCTAACTAGACTCCTTAAACCCCGTTGTTATACTCTAACTACACTCCTTAAACCCCGTTGTTATACTCTAACTAGATTCCTTAAACCCCGTTGTTATACTCTAACTACACTCCTTAAACCCCGTTGTTATACTCTAACTACACTTCTTAAACCCCGTTGTTATACTCTAACTAGACTCCTTAAACCCCGTTGTTATACTCTAACTAGACTCCTTAAACCCCGTTGTTATACTCTAACTAGACTCCTTAAACCCCGTTGTTATACTCTAACTACACTCCTTAAACCCCGTTGTTATACTCTAACTAGATTCCTTAAACCCTGTTGTTATACTCTAACTAGACTCCTTACACCCCGTTGTTATACTCTAACTACACTCCTTAAACCCCGTTGTTATACTCTAACTAGACTCCTTAAACCCCGTTGTTATACTCTAACTAGACTCCTTAAACCCCGTTGTTATACTCTAACTAGACTCCTTAAACCCCGTTGTTATACTCTAACTAGATTCCTTAAACCCCGTTGTTATACTCTAACTAGACTCCTTACACCCCGTTGTTATACTCTAACTACACTCCTTAAACCCCGTTGTTATACTCTAACTACACTCCTTAAACCCCGTTGTTATACTCTAACTAGATTCCTTAAACCCTGTTGTTATACTCTAACTAGACTCCTTACACCCCGTTGTTATACTCTAACTACACTCCTTAAACCCCGTTGTTATACTCTAACTACACTCCTTAAACCCCGTTGTTATACTCTAACTAGACTCCTTAAACCCCGTTGTTATACTCTAACTACACTCCTTAAACCCCGTTGTTATACTCTAACTACACTCCTTAAACCCCGTTGTTATACTCTAACTACACTCCTTAAACCCCGTTGTTATACTCTAACTAGACTCCTAACTCTAACTACACTCCTTAAACCCCGTTGTTATACTCTAACTACACTCCTTAAACCCCGTTGTTATACTCTAACTAGACTCCTTAAACCCCGTTGTTATACTCTAACTAGACTCCTTAAACCCCGTTGTTATACTCTAACTACACTCCTTAAACCCCGTTGTTATACTCTAACTACACTTCGTTGTTATACTCTAACTACACTCCTTAAACCCCGTAGTTACCCTGTAAGTACAGTGTGGTACCCCGTAATTAGCCTATAAGTACAAACATTTGTCCCCTGCTTCATAATACAGCCCGCGACCCCGTAGTTAGACTATAAGTACAGATCTTGTTACCCTCTAGTTAAAGTATTTTTTCACTCCTTAAACCCCGTTGTTATACTCTAACTACACTCCTTAAACCCCGTTGTTATACTCTAACTACACTCCTTAAACCCGTTGTTATACTCTAACTACACTCCTTAAACCCTGTTGTTAGACTATAACTACACTCCTTAAACCCCGTTGTTATACCATAACTACACTCCTTAAACCCTGTTGTTATACTATAACTACACTCCTTAAACCCTGTAGTTAGACTATAAGTACAGATCTTATAATTCACTCCTTAAACCCCGTAGTTAGACTATAACTACAGCCCTAAACCCCGTTGTTATACTCTAACTACATGCTTATTTGCGGGCTGTATTCTAAAGCGTTACCGAGGAAACAATGTGGTAAATCTAAGCAATGTTAATATCGGTTATCTGTATCTGCCTACATTTTGCATCCCTAGAATCAGCAGCTATTTTGTCGGTGTCAGGTCAAATAATACTTCATATTATAATGATGAGACTGACCAGAGGAGAGGAGCGTGAGCAGAAACAACATTCCAAGGCCCAGGAGCTGCAGCTTCATGGTGGTTGGGGAGTGAAATGAGTGCTTGGCCACAAATGACCCTCTGTTGCGGCTGGCTGATGGATGGCAGCAGCTGCACAAACACTGCAGGCAGCTGACTCACTATGTCAGGGTTAATCAACTTGCTTTGCCCAGGGGCCACTTTTGCAAAAATGACAGGAGGCCAGGGGCCAGTTAATAAACAAATATTAATTTTACATTTTCTGTAGCAGATTGTAGGTTTTTAGGGTGTCAGCCGGAGTTTAGTCTCACAATTATGTGCACACAGGATAGTTAGATAGGATAAGTTAAGTTAGTTAAGTACATATATTGTAAGTGCCTGGGCGGCAAGCAGACAGCCATATTTGACAATTTAGCTGCAGCTCAGTCAAACTTGATTTAAAATTGGTTTTCAATTGTGATTTAGAAAATGGTTGGGGCCTCTGGACCCTATCACGGGCCGCATCTGGCCCCCGGGCCACAAGTTGATTATCACTGCACTATAGGATGTGACAGGGGGGCCACCACAGAGTGTCGTACGGAGGTAAATCAGACCCAAAAACACCTCCACCGTCAAATTGAGATTGAGATTAACTTTATTGTCACTTCATGGTACAAGTATCACGAGGGAAATTCTGCTTGGTTCGCTCTCAGAGTCGGAGAGCAAAACCGGGTCGCCATTGAACAGCGCCAGCAATTTGGATTGGACAAAGCATATAAATAACTCAGAATTCACATTATTACTAGTTAGAAAAAGTAATAAAGGCACACTTCAATATTATACAATACAGATACATTTGTTGTAAATGTACAGGGTTACCAGCAAAGACAACCCACACCACGACACCAGGGAGGCTGCCATTACAGCACCGGTTTGGTTCATCGTGGGAGGGAAGGGGGGGTGGGGTTGAAAAGCGGGGGGAAGTTGCTGGAGGCGGGGGGTGGGGTTTAGGGGAGGGGGGCGGGTTTGGGGGAGTGCGTGCGTGACCGTGTGTTGGCCTATAGTCCTTAGGGTCCATGAGTGTTTGTGTGTGTGTGTAAGGTCTGAGCCTCCACCGGCTAAACACAGCGTTGCTGTGGAGATGGCAATTTAGTCCAGAGTTCAGGCGTCAGATGTCGGGGCGGGGTGACGTTGGAGACGCAGGTTGCACTCAAGGCTTCAGGAGAGTTTTGCTGCTAGTGTCCTTGACGGCTTAGCAGGTGGCCAGATTAAATCCGTTGTTTTGGTTTTCCCCGGTGGGTGTAGGATCAACAACATTCCTCACACGAGTCAGTCCTGATCCTCGGTTTTAAACACTTCGGCGCAGTGGCAGTGATATCTTCAAGAAGTAATCCATTTTTACGATTCAGATCATAAATCGCAATAGTCCAAGTACTCACTGCCCCGCTCATCTCGTTTATCATGACGTGCAGCCTAGGGTCAATGACTGCTGTCTTCCCGTATCCCGCGGTGAAGTCCCGTCTGGGCAGAGGCGGGGGTTCCCCGGACCCCACAATAATTTTATTGATTTCGTTTCGAGAGACCAGCCATATAATCCATATTTGTAGTTTCGAAGAGACAAATGCAAGATTGGCTCCGGGTAGCAGAAGCAGAGGGATGAGGGGGAGAGGGAGACGAGGAGAAAATGCGACCGCCTCCGTTGGTAGCTTGTCCTCACCTCCTCCATCACCATCTGGTAAGCTGCAGAGCTGCAGACTGCAGCGCATCATCCGCTGTGCTGAAAAGGTGGTCGGATGCAGCCTGCCATCCCTTCAGGATGGCAGGCTGCCAGGACGCTAAAGCGGCCTCATGAAATTGTGGCTGGACCCCTCCCACCCAGGTCCTAAACTCTTTAAGGCCCTCCCCCATGGGAGAACTGATGTCTGGCAGTACCAGAACCTCTCGACACAGGGACAGTTTATTCCCAACTGCCATCCGCCTCTTCAATGAGACCCGAAAGCCACCACAAATCAGGACTTTACTTTGGAACAGTACACCCTGTTTTTAGCTGAAATAATATTTCAGCTATATTATAGCCATGTGCAGCTGGAACCTCAATGGACTTCTTGCCACAATGCCTGGCTACAGTGCAGCTGAAACAGGGTGTAGATGATGTCTTTCAGCATTTTATGTCTTTTTTCTGTTGTTTTTTTAACGTTTTTGCTCACGTCAACGGGGGTAGGATAGCCATACCATTGACTACCATTCATTGTGCTAATCTAACTAGCGCTCGCTATTTTTCTACTACACGCACAGAGAAGAGAAGGGACTCTATCTTCTTGTCTTACTATTGGGAAGATGTCAAATAGGCAAATCTCCCAAAATGTTGTTCCTTAATGTAACGAGTGTAGGGGGCTCATGTCAGTGGGGGGGATTCAGGGGGTGTGGGGAAGGGGAGGCCCGGGAGAAGGGGTTGGTAGGGCGCCTAGAGGGGGCTTACAGGCCTTGTTGATGAGGCTGATGGCAGTTGGGAAGAAGCTGTTCTTGTGGCGAGAGATTTTGGTCTTGATAGACAGTCTCTTGCCGAGGAGGATATTAAACTACTATAGACAAAAACTTTGCTTCCTGCCCTAACACACACACCTGTGTAATCGGTTCAGATTTGTGTTTTCAGATTTGTGACTCACCAGAGACTTGATGTGGTTCTACACTGAGTTAGTGACACAGGTTGGCCCTGAGGCCCAGGCATGGAATAATGATCTCGTCATTGTGAGACTGGCTGCAGGGAGAGACCAAAAGGCACAACAATCAGCTGCATGTCAACATGACAGGCTCTCAGGTTCATTACACTGAGATGAGGGGCTTACATGTTGGTCATGAGAAAGGCAATGAGCTTGTGATTGTAATTTGTGGAATGGAAAGTCCAGGTGTGTCTCTCTCAGCTTCTGCAGAACCACGCACGCACACACGTACACACACACACACGATACAACATTAATTATACAAATATATATTGCCATTATCTTGGCCGAAATTTTCTCAATATGCTATATTATCCCAATAATTATTATTGATAAGATGAAAACCTTAAAAAACAGTGTCTCAAATGCTGTATCTAATTAACATATAGCTATCGATCATAGGAGATATATATATTTGTTACATTTGTTGTAAGACAGAAGAGAAACCATTTAAATGCTCAGTCTGTGGAAAAGGTTTTTTAGCCAAAATGGCATCTTGAAGAAGCACGATACTCCACACAAGAAAGAAACCATTTAAATGCTCACTCTGTGTGGTAACTTTTGGTCATAAATCAGGCTTGACCACAGATGATAGTCCACACAGGAGAGAAACCAGTAGTAAACGTGTACCTGTATAGGCCTACACATTTTAGTCTTAAAGGAAACCTGAAGAAACACGATAGTCCACACATGATGGTACTCGTTAAGGACATAAGTATTCGAATAACGTTTCAACCGTTCAAGTACTTACCCTTTAAAAAAAAAACATGAATGTAATAAATATAAACTTAAATTGATCATGTTCTACAGGCTATAAAGTTAACTTTTTTGGACAGTGAACAATTATCTGTGCATGCATCGTTACTCGTTTCACACAATCTGATGTTACAGGCACAATGGCCGCAGCCAGGCATAAGAGTGATGTTTGGAAATATTTAGACAATCAGTACCAAGGAGTGGAGACTCAAATTTCTCCTTATTCCCCAGTGAAATTCAATACTTCTCCCTTTTCTCTGCTGCCCATCACTCCACATATAAACGAGCTTCATGGCAACATTTTCAACTCCACTGTATCTCCCCAGTTTCAACGTGTTTCCCAAGGAGAAGACAACAGCAACCAAACTGTGGATTACACAGAGGAGACTTCAGATGACACACTGTACTGGGCCCTTAAAGGTACACAGGACTTTATTTATTGTACTTAACCTTTATTTACACAGGGGGAGTCTGAGAGCAATGCTCTTTTTCAGGAGTGCCCTGTTCATATTCTCTCTCACACTCACTCACACACACATTTGGAAGAAACCTATGTTTACCTTGCCTACTGAACTGGATTAAAGCTGCCGACATACCTGTGACCTTTGTGTGATGTGAATCTGTCAAATGTCTTATCATTTTCAAGGGTTCCAGCCCATAAATAGGCTAGGTATTGTCTGATAACTTGTGAAAAAGCTTTACCATTTTTCGTCCCGTCCCAACAAGTCAACAACTCAAAAGTCTTGTTACCTGTGCAGTGTATCGAGTCTAAATGTTGTGTTCTCTCCACACCCGTATGGACTGTGTGCTGGCAGGCTAGCCAGCGGGTACAGATATTTCTGCGTCTCGTTTGTGCCCGAGACCCACAAATGCCTTAAAATCAATCGAAAATAGCTCCCCAAGACATACAAAAACAAACTCCAAATGGGGACCGCACTAGCTGCATGTAGTACACTGACGGTCTGAACTCATACAACCCCATGTCAAAACAAATCCAAACTATCCCTTTAAGTATGACTTAATGTAATATTGTTTAACTCTTTGTCAACAAAACAGTGGGTAACCAACAGCATTTTCCTCCAACAGGTCTGTTTTGGAGCCAGCCACAGCTTTTTGACAGGATACAAGAAAAGGAAAAAGGGAAAAAAATGGGGGGGAAGTAGTCCACAAATGCCATGACTTTTCTAAAACTCTTCGCCCTTTTATGCTTTTTCACAACTTCTTCAGTAAGAAAAAACGGAATCATTTTATAAATTCCCTGAGGTTTTCCAGGAGTGTGAGAATCTTGAATTCATTGTTTCCTCTTTTAATGTCTTACCCATTATAGACATTACAAACTTTAATTTAGCCATGAGATTAACATATTGCCAGTGCATTTTCTAAGAGAGAATACAAAAACAAATTGGATTTCCAAAAACTTCACATAGGATGGCTGTTTAGGTGAGCAGTTCATCCTCCAATGTTTACTCTCCATAATCACACAGATGGGGCCAGCTATTGTAGAGGTAAGCTAACCCAGTCCCAGCAATTTCCCACAGACCACAGTCTGTTTGGTTTGTTTGCTGTGGTTTTCCCACTGTGTTCACAGCCTACTATCTGCTGCTGAGCCAATCCATCTCACATGTCTTCCCCTCTCTGTATTTACTCGCCTCTGTGCTTTCTTAAGTTTGGGACTAAAGGTAAGTCATGATGGTTACACTGAAGTATCCCTGTAAAATGTTGACATGTGTATCAGACCTGTGATAGTTGTGCAAAAAAAATGAAAACACGACAAATACTTTAATAAAATACTTTTATTTAAAAAATAAAGACAGACTTGTGACGATCTTCACCTGCAATTAAGAGTCAAGACAAGGTAGAGAGCATTGTAAAGTAAAGTTTCAGATATTCAAAAATAAGTTTAATAAGGTAAACTGAATTGAACACATGGGATACAACATACAATAATTTGCAGGAGGAAAAGCACAAGGCATGCAACTCAATCTTTTTGTGTTTAAACTACAATATATTTTCAGTGGCTTTAGGATAAAAGGTTTGCCCAAAAATATTTTCCAAAGGATATGCCAGAATAAGGATACAAATGGTCCTGCTGGGCCACAATATCAACGCTCGACATCTTGAATAGTGTAAAAAGAAAATACCATTACAATTACAATGAAGCCTCTTTAACTTTTTCAATATTTTCGTTTATCAGGATAGGAATGTCTCTCACCTGTCGAGTTTAGCGTTGTCTGGGTCCTTTCTTGGTGTCTGTGCTGTCCTGCTTGGGCCTGGCTGACCTGGCGAATTGCTGTGAGCTCGGAGTTAAGGTGTGGAAGCAGTAAACGTGGTCAAACAAACTGTTTTTCAAACAACAGGTTACATTTTACCCTGTGTTACAGACTGATAATCTATATTCTATATTCTCAAATGCACTACTGCCGCATGCGCTAGGACGCGTCATCAGTGATGTTATCTGGGGTCGTAAGGTGTTTCGGGTCTATCAACATCATACACCCTCGCCCAGTAGACCCAGCCGAGGCCAATTAAGACCCCGACTCGCGTCCCAGAAGCCGCTCACGGATCAGCCTTACTACTCTGTCTGCAACGTTGCCCGCGGGAGGGGTAAGAGAGAACGCCCAATCCGCTGCAATAGAGCTAGTGCTACGCCGCAGTATTGGCCCTTCGGTGCATGGAGGATCTAGGCTCTGTGGGTTACTCCCGGCCATGCTCCTCCTTCGTCTCACCAGACCCTCCCGTGGCAAAGGCAATCCAGAGGCTGAGAGGATGCCTCAAGGACGCCTCAAGAGGGCCTGTGCGCTGCACGTCATTTACCTGCGTCGAGCACCTCGCTCTAGCCTGAAGGACCCCAGGCCACGCCGATCTTTGCGCAGATTTTCAGGAGGCTAATCCGTAGCGTTTGTATCCCATTTATTCATAGGCATTTTAATGTCAAAGTTGCATACTGCAGCAGCTTTAAGCCAGGGAGACCCGCTTTCTTGTCACACCTCATATATGAATGTAATCTGAGAAAATGTCTCAGCTATTTGCTTATAAATGCCAGAGTTCCAGTGGCCAAAATGGGCCTCTCCTGCTGACATTCGACTATTCAACGCAAGTCTTTCTTTCAGCTCATCAATCTTTGCAGTTGGGACGGTAGACCCCCCTTTTTTATATATATTTTATTTATATATTTTTTACAGTAGACCCCTTTAACATCTAAAGAGGCTTCACTGACACTACTGGCAGGCAGCACTTAAATAATCATAAGGAATCTAAATTGGGACTGCCTCTCTTCTGCCTCTGGCTGCTTAAAAAAACAAATGTACTAAGATTAACCTTGCGCTATTTCCCGATACTCCAATGAGAATCAAACCCGATAATCAATCAGAGTCCACCTTACCACATATAAGTGACAATCACAACCATTACAAGCACACTTCCTCTGGTATCTTTCCACATTATAAACTCGCTACAAAAAGTTTGGAAACTTGTGGTTGGATGATCATATCTCTGCTGTTGCTGTATCCTCAGTATTGCATCTTAACTTATATGAAAGCCTGCTCATTTCCCTTCGTAACGCCGTCTCATTTGTAAGGATCCTGCATTTGTGGGGTGAGCAGCACAGCTGACTATGTCAGTAGCACCAAAGTCAAAAGTAACAACTTGCCCTGCCAATATCAACACATTTTCAGTGTTACCGTTTTCAAGGAGCTGTCCATGAGCAAGGGGTTTTTAAATATGTTTCCGTGTGTGTGCGGGGAAGGGGGGGCTCAAATGATTTGGCGGCCCACTTGCAATACCTCCGCAGACCAGCAGAGAGCCACAGCCCACAGGTTGGGAATCGCTCTGCTCTAGCATGTACAGCACACCCGAGCTGATCCCCCAAGTGTTCAATTGGATTAGACTACCCCAGAATGTGAGAGTCGAGAGAATGGAATAGCAGACCTCACCCAAAGTGAACACTTGTGAGATCAGCTTGGGCGTGCTGTACACGTGCTAGAGTGACCAACACAACCAGCTGTACATGCTCGTGACCAACACAACCATGTTGGCTGACCTGCCACGAATCCTGGTTGAGGAATAGAATGCCATCTCACAGCAACGTCTGACCAGGTTGGTGACCAGCATGAGGAGCAGGTGCCAGGGTGTTCTTCCATCCGCTGAGGCTCCTGTGTTCAATGAATAAAGTGTCAAATTGCCAATATGTCTTGTTTGTTCATAGTGTTCAATCGTCCAATCCCCCAAACAACTCAAAACAATAGAGTCAATACCAACAGGAGGATACACACTGTTTGACATTGAGAGGGGAATTTGACAGATTTGACGTTGGTGCTACTGGCATAATCAGCTGTGCTGCTCAGCACAGTTGATCCTTAATGAACTGGCTTTCATTTCATATAAGATACAATACTTGTGGCGTCCGGGTAATGTAGCGGTAGATTCCCTGCCTACCAACACGAAGGTTGCAGGTTCCCGCCCCCGTGTTACCTCCGGCTTGGTCGGGCATCCATACAGGCACGATAGGCTGTCTCTGCAGGTGGGAAGCCGGATTAAGGGTATGTGTGCTGGTCGCTGCACTAGCGCCTCCTCTGGTTGGTCGGGGCACCTGTTCAGGGCGGAAGGGAACTGGTGGGAATAGCGTGATCCTCCCACATGCCACGTCCTGCCGGTGAAGCTCCCCGCTGTCAGGTGAAAAGAAGCAGCTGGCAACTGCGCATGTGTCGGAGGAAGCATGGTGCTAGTCTACGGCTCTCCCCAGATCAGCAGAGGGTGGCGCAATGACGGGGCAGCAGGGGGAAATTGGCCAAGTACAATTGGGGAAAAAATTGGGGGGGGGGGGATCTGGGGGTGAATCTGGTAAAAAAGATAAGATTCCATCCTGAAGATACAGCAACAGCAGTGAGTTTCCAAACTTCTTGTGGCAAGATTATTAGGGATTGCTGTACCGAACTTTCAAGGGCACAGGTCCTCAACAACTTTACTGAGCAGGTCTTGCATGATGCAGCTTTACTGAGCAGGTCTTGCATGATGTCTTGCATGATGCAGCAAGAGCCTTGATTTGTCCTTTTTTATAACACAGAATTTTGAAATACTTAAATAATTAAAGCACGGCACAATGCACCCAAGTGAACATTTTGACATGGAATGTAAGTTGATACGACAACCTTCACCAACATAGAACACAAGTAAATATACAAAAAATATCAAGGTGTCCAAAGCTGCTACCTGAATTGCTTTGATGAGATAGTGTATTCATTTAGGAAAAAACCCTTGAGATGAATCATCTCGTTTTCGAGGGGGCCCTAAATGTTTTGTGAAATCAGGTTTTAATGGTCTTTCTGGTGTTAAGTCAAAACCGTTTTCAATGCTGATTTGATGTGAATTTCTACTGTGCCGTAATAATCGTGAAACTTTGGGGCTTGTTTGGGGTTGATGCTGAACTTCACCACCTCCTCCACCTCCACTGTCCATAGACAACAACACTCAACAGTCATGTGACATTGTGACGTCACCTTGGATTTCGGAAGAGAATTTCACCATTCACTGTTCTCCATCCTTTTTTGAAAAATCATTATCTAAAGATTTTTAAGCCTGGAACCCAGCTAGAGAACCGTGACGATAAAAAATTTGATTGAGAGTTGAAAAAACAGGGGGCAGGGGAAAAGTGCTGGGTACAAGAGTGTGTATAATATCAACCAAGTGCTCAGCATTGACAACAAGATGCATGGCAGATGCAATTCACGTTTTTGGTGAACCCACTTCCCCTCCACATGGCTCAAGTACTTCAACTTAAGTTGGTGATCCCAGAATGCCTTTTTTTATGGATTTTTCTCCCCAATTGTACCTGGCCAATTGCCCCTGCTGTCCCGGTTGTTGCTCCACCCCCTCTGCCGATCTGGGGAGAGTTGTAGACTAGCACAAGCTTCCTCCGATGCATGTCGCCAGCCGCTTCTTTTCACCTGACAGCGAGGAGTTTCAGGACATGGCACGTGGGATAATCACACTATTGGCCCTAATTCCCCTCCTCCCCCCGAACAGGCACCCGACAGACCGGAGGAGGCACTAGTGCAGCAACCAAAACTCTTTTTGTCTGTAGGCACATGTGACCAAGCTGGAAGTACCGCTGCCGGGAATTGAACCAGGGACTCCGTGGTGGTAGAAGAGTGCTTTTACCTCTACACTACCCAGATTGCCCCCGATCCCAGAATGCTTTTCAACAAACCCCAGAGAGAGGGCATCATTCAACTTGTAGCTTTCAATCAAAGGTGAATGCATGGCCTCATAAATATTTAAGTGGAACCAACAAGACTTCACCCGTTTCTTCTTGGGAGGGGGCATGAAAAGGATACGACGACGAGGGGTTTGTCGTAGAGAACATAGCCATTGGTTTCCCGCAAGGCTTTCTCAGCTATGCTCTCGCTGGGGAGCCCCACGAAGGCCTGGCCTTTCATCCGGCCTTCCTTCATTAACACAACATCAAACCTGAGGGAGAGGGAAGCAGGGAACACATCATTAACCTGAGGGAGGGAAAAGCAGGGAACACATGATGGAGAGAGAAGCAGGGACCACATGAGGGAGAGGGAAGCAGGGAACACATGATGGAGAGAGAAGCAGGGAACACATGATGGAGAGGGAAGCAGGGAACACATGAGGGAGAGAGAAGCAGGGAACACATGAGGGAGAGGTAAGCAGGGAACACATGAGGGAGAGGGAAGCAGGGAACACATGAGGGAGAGGTAAGCAGGGAACACATGATGGAGAGGGAAGCAGGGAACACATGATGGAGAGGGAAGCAGGGAACACATGAGGGAGAGGGAAGCAGGGAACAACACATGATGGAGAGAGAAGCAGGGAACACATGATGGAGAGGGAAGCAGGGACCACATGAGGGAGAGGGAAGCAGGGAACACATGATGGAGAGGGAAGCAGGGAACACATGAGGGAGAGGGAAGCAGGGAACACATGAGGGAGAGGGAAGCAGGGAACACATGAGGGAGAGAGAAGCAGGGAACACATGAGGGAGAGAGAAGCAGGGAACACATGAGGGAGAGGTAAGCAGGGAACACATGATGGAGAGGGAAGCAGGGAACACATGAGGGAGAGAGAAGCAGGGAACACATGATGGAGAGGGAAGCAGGGAACACATGAGGGAGAGAGAAGCAGGGACCACATGAGGGAGAGGGAAGCAGGGAACACATGATGGAGAGAGAAGCAGGGAACACATGATGGAGAGGGAAGCAGGGAACACATGAGGGAGAGAGAAGCAGGGAACACATGAGGGAGAGAGAAGCAGGAAACACATGATGGAGAGGGAAGCAGGGAACACATGAGGGAGAGAGAAGCAGGGAACACATGAGGGAGAGAGAAGCAGGGAACACATGATGGAGAGGTAAGCAGGGAACACATGATGGAGAGGGAAGCAGGGAACACATGAGGGAGAGAGAAGCAGGGACCACATGAGGGAGAGAGAAGCAGGGAACACATGAGGGAGAGGGAAGCAGGGAACACATGAGGGAGAGGGAAGCAGGGAACACATGATGGAGAGGGAAGCAGGGAACACATGATGGAGAGGGAAGCAGGGAACACATGATGGAGAGGGAAGCAGGGAACACATGAGGGAGAGGGAAGCAGGGAACACATGAGGGAGAGGTAAGCAGGGAACACATGATGGAGAGAGAAGCAGGGAACACATGATGGAGAGGGAAGCAGGGAACACATGAGGGAGAGGGAAGCAGGGAACACATGAGGGAGAGGGAAGCAGGGAACACATGATGGAGAGAGAAGCAGGGAACACATGAGGGAGAGAGAAGCAGGGAACACATGATGGAGAGGGAAGCAGGGAACACATGAGGGAGAGAGAAGCAGGGAACACATGAGGGAGAGAGAAGCAGGGAACACATGATGGAGAGGTAAGCAGGGAACACATGATGGAGAGGGAAGCAGGGAACACATGAGGGAGAGAGAAGCAGGGACCACATGAGGGAGAGAGAAGCAGGGAACACATGAGGGAGAGGGAAGCAGGGAACACATGAGGGAGAGGGAAGCAGGGAACACATGATGGAGAGGGAAGCAGGGAACACATGATGGAGAGGGAAGCAGGGAACACATGATGGAGAGGGAAGCAGGGAACACATGAGGGAGAGGGAAGCAGGGAACACATGAGGGAGAGGTAAGCAGGGAACACATGATGGAGAGAGAAGCAGGGAACACATGATGGAGAGGGAAGCAGGGAACACATGATGGAGAGGGAAGCAGGGAACACATGATGGAGAGGGAAGCAGGGAACACATGAGGGAGAGGGAAGCAGGGAACACATGAGGGAGAGGGAAGCAGGGAACACATGATGGAGAGAGAAGCAGGGAACACATGATGGAGAGAGAAGCAGGGAACACATGAGGGAGAGAGAAGCAGGGAACACATGATGGAGAGGGAAGCAGGGAACACATGATGGAGAGAGAAGCAGGGAACACATGATGGAGAGGGAAGCAGGGAACACATGATGGAGAGGGAAGCAGGGAACACATGATGGAGAGGGAAGCAGGGAACACATGATGGAGAGAGAAGCAGGGAACACATGATGGAGAGGGAAGCAGGGAACACATGAGGGAGAGAGAAGCAGGGAACACATGATGGAGAGGGAAGCAGGGAACACATGATGGAGAGGGAAGCAGGGAACACATGATGGAGAGAGAAGCAGGGAACACATGAGGGAGAGGGAAGCAGGGAACACATGATGGAGAGGGAAGCAGGGAACACATGAGGGAGAGAGAAGCAGGGAACACATGATGGAGAGGGAAGCAGGGAACACATGATGGAGAGGGAAGCAGGGAACACATGATGGAGAGGTAAGCAGGGAACACATTATAGAGAGGTAAGCAGGGAACACATGATAGAGAGGTAAGCAGGGAACACATGATGGAGAGGGAAGCAGGGAACACATGATGGAGAGGTAAGCAGGGAACACATTAACCTGAGGGAGGGAAAAGCAGGGAACACATGATGGAGAGGGAAGCAGGGAACACATGAGGGAGAGAGAAGCAGGGAACACATGATAGAGAGGTAAGCAGGGAACACATGATGGAGAGGGAAGCAGGGAACACATGATGGAGAGGGAAGCAGGGAACACATGATAGAGAGGTAAGCAGGGAACACATGAGGGAGAGAGAAGCAGGGAACACATGATGGAGAGGGAAGCAGGGAACACATGATGGAGAGGTAAGCAGGGAACACATTATAGAGAGGTAAGCAGGGAACACATGATGGAGAGGGAAGCAGGGAACACATTATAGAGAGGTAAGCAGGGAACACATGATGGAGAGGGAAGCAGGGAACACATGATGGAGAGGGAAGCAGGGAACACATGATGGAGAGGGAAGCAGGGAACACATGAGGGAGAGAGAAGCAGGGAACACATGATGGAGAGGGAAGCAGGGAACACATGAGGGAGAGAGAAGCAGGGAACACATGATGGAGAGGTAAGCAGGGAACACATGATGGAGAGAGAAGCAGGGAACACATGAGGGAGAGAGAAGCAGGGAACACATGATGGAGAGGGAAGCAGGGAACACATGAGGGAGAGAGAAGCAGGGAACACATTATAGAGAGGTAAGCAGGGAACACATGATGGAGAGGGAAGCAGGGAACACATGAGGGAGAGAGAAGCAGGGAACACATTATAGAGAGGTAAGCAGGGAACACATGATAGAGAGGGAAGCAGGGAACACATGAGGGAGAGAGAAGCAGGGAACACATGATGGAGAGGTAAGCAGGGAACACATGAGGGAGAGAGAAGCAGGGAACACATTATAGAGAGGTAAGCAGGGAACACATGATGGAGAGGGAAGCAGGGAACACATGAGGGAGAGAGAAGCAGGGAACACATGATGGAGGGGGAAGCAGGGAACACATGAGGGAGAGAGAAGCAGGGAACACATGAGGGAGAGAGAAGCAGGGAACACATTATAGAGGTAAGCAGGGAACACATGATGGAGAGGGAAGCAGGGAACACATTATAGAGAGGTAAGCAGGGAACACATGATGGAGAGGGAAGCAGGGAACACATTATAGAGAGGTAAGCAGGGAACACATGATGGAGAGGGAAGCAGGGAACACATTATAGAGAGGTAAGCAGGGAACACATGATGGAGGGAACACATGATGGAGAGGGAAGCAGGGAACACATGAGGGAGAGAGAAGCAGGGAACACATTATAGAGAGGTAAGCAGGGAACACATGATGGAGAGGGAAGCAGGGAACACATTATAGAGAGGGAAGCAGGGAACACATGATGGAGGGAACACATGATGGAGAGGGAAGCAGGGAACACATGAGGGAGAGAGAAGCAGGGAACACATTATAGAGAGGTAAGCAGGGAACACATGATGGAGAGGGAAGCAGGGAACACATTATAGAGAGGGAAGCAGGGAACACATGAGGGAGAGAGAAGCAGGGAACACATTATAGAGAGGTAAGCAGGGAACACATGATGGAGAGGGAAGCAGGGAACACATTATAGAGAGGTAAGCAGGGAACACATGATGGAGAGGGAAGCAGGGAACACATTATAGAGAGGTAAGCAGGGAACACATGATGGAGGGAACACATGATGGAGAGGTAAGCAGGGAACACATGAGGGAGAGAGAAGCAGGGAACACATGATGGAGAGGTAAGCAGGGAACACATGAGGGAGAGAGAAGCAGGGAACACATTATAGAGAGGTAAGCAGGGAACACATGATAGAGGGGGAAGCAGGGAACACATGATGGAGGGAACACATGATGGAGAGGGAAGCAAGGAACACATGATGGAGAGGGAAGCAGGGAACAGATGACGGAGAGGGAAGCAGGGAACAGATGACGGAGAGGGAAGCAGGGAACAGATGATGGAGAGGGAAGCAGGGAACACATGATAGAGAGGGAAGCAAGGAACACATGATGGAGAGGGAAGCAGGGAACACATGAGGGAGAGGTAAGCAGGGAACACATGATGGAGAGGGAAGCAGGGAACAGATGATGGAGAGGGAAGCAGGGAACACATGATGGAGAGGGAAGCAGGGAACACATGATGGAGAGGGAAGCAGGGAACACATGATGGAGAGGGAAGCAGGGAACACAACATTATCGCCGGTGACTTGCAGCTCAGCTGAGTCCACAACATGAGCCACTCAGTGTTAAGTGAGAAAAATGTCTATTATAACCACATAGCATAGTGGTAATAGTGGCTAATAATAACATTAAAAAGAAATGGAACTTGTATAGCACTTTTCAAGAACTTAACAACACTTATCGTGCTTACTGTAGCTAATCAATTGGTAGAAAATGTACTGTAGCTTTAAAACAGCTGCATTCACCGCCAATATCTGTTTTAAGAGCCTAACCCTCTGTTCAGCATTTGGTTTGATGACTCGGATGGAGAATTCACCTGAAGTACTACTGACGCACAAACACGAGAATGAAGGTTCGGCATGTTCCGCACCTCAATTTAGTTATGTATTAATAACATTATATCTCACTACTATAATAAGGCGGTCGGGGGTTCCGCGGCGGAGCACAATTGCTCAACAGTCTGTGCATGTGCGTGCGAGCGCACGAAGCGTGCCAGGCACACTAGAAATGAGCACGCAAAATTTCTAGTATAATATATTGCGCATCCCTACTTTATAGGGAATGTTACAAAGGACAGCACAACATACATGTTCCTCTCAGTCTCTGACAAAGGGTCGATGTATCTCCCATAGATGTATTTCAGCTCCTGGAAGACAAACAATGAAGAACAGCTAGTCAATGAATGAGTTTTCCTGTTACAATAAAGCAACAATACAAGTGTGATCTGTTGGGCAATATAGTTTTGGGGTCTACATCTCCAGGCAAAATTAAACATGAGTGTTGAGGATTTATAATGGACTTGAGCAATAAATAATGAATAATGGGGAATAGGCATAATATGCAGTTACCAGAAGCAGATTTGAATTGGGTGAAATGCTATGAATGTACCTACTTTCTCTCCCACTTGCTTAGAGACATTCTTCACGTATAGTCTGCAGGTTGGCTCGCCTGCTTCATAGCTTTTAAACACAGACATCCTTTTGATCTCTGTTTGAAAAGAGAGAAGGGGGGAAACAGTTGAGGCAAGGTGCATTTCAAAAATATGTACAAAGGATCACAGGGCTTGGCTATAATGACATGAAGGCAAATTCAACATCATTTCAACTCCATGCGAACCGTTCAGTCAGTTTTATTTAACCTGGAATGGACTTACAACTAAGAGATGCGCTGCTACATTAAAGTGATGATTAAATGTTTGATCTTAACACCTAGCAACTAGTTATTTTTAGCTGTTAACATATACGAGCTCAGCTGGCGTACAGTATAGCGTTTCTGCATGTGGGAAATGTGCCATTGGTGATTTGTTACGGTAGGTTTGACGAACAGCCACGTCTTTCTTATCATGGATGCTATAAGGTAGAAGATACAGGTTTCTAGATATGCTATTGTATGGTATTGATTGATGATAGAAAGTATCAAAGGTCTGACGAAGAGCTAATGTAGCTCGAAACGTTACCACTTGCACTTGGTGCAATAAAGCTATTGAAAAGGAGCCCATGTAGTGTGCGAGCGTGTTTTCATTTGTTTCACTGCTACATTTTTCGACTCAGCACCTACCCGAGGTCTCGGCCCTTGGATGTGCATGTTTTTATCTCTTTCTCTAGAAAGTATCAAAGGGACATTTATTTATTTGAAATAGTTGCAATTTAGTGCTTCAAAGAACTGAAAATTGTATTCCTTTTTGGTTTTTCAGTTGATAAAATTACTAAAGGCGTCAACAGTTTCCAGTTTCCACAGGCTTGCTATAGATAGTCGGTCTGTGTGGGAACGCCCACAAAACGTTATTATGACTGGCTACTGTGAGACTAGACGGTGGGGGAAAAACCCCATATATCTCAATGGGCTGACTCAGCAGCGGAAGGTGCTGCGGCTCTACACTACAGGATTGTGGATTCAAGAGCAGGTACATAGATGTCTGTTCAGATGTGTGTTTTGCAGGGGTTGAATCCCCGATCCCGTCTGCTTGGGTTGGGCTAGCAGCTAAATGCTAACTATGCTGAATGGGGAGAACGGGAGGATTTCCGCTATGCTGACCCATTGACCACACATCTACGAGGAGACACTGCCTGAATGTATAGATAAAAACCGCTGAAACCACCATGCCATGCAATAAATGTGTTAAACAAGTAGTAGTATACATTCTGTTGTATTCCTGAAGTTTGAGCCATTTGCAAAATACCCAGATGTTCCAAGACTTAAATCCCCTGATAACGCTGAGAACAGACAAGACACGGAAGCGCATTTCCGGCACGAGCAGGCGCCTGGCTGTCCACACAAGGAGCGCATTTCTCCGCGGTGGGTATCAGCAACTTTGCTCGTCTTCATCTTCTTGCTTCTTCTTCAGATTCTTCATCTACCTCATTTTTATCATGAATATATTACCTCATGTATAACATAATGTGTTTATGACAACTGTTCATGGCATGTCCACGTCTTGGGATTGGGGTAAACACTGATGAATGACCACAGTAGGACAAAGAGTGTTTGTTAACAACGTTGTTGTGTAGGTGGGTCTGTAGTCTCTCTCTGTCCCGCTCTCGCTCTGTTGTGCCAGATGACCACCTAAAACCCCACCTCAGATAGAAACATCACTCCCACCTCTCTCTCTTTCCCCCTCCCCCTCTCTCTTTCGCTCGCGGCTCATGGAAAAAATTGATAGATAGATTGGACCCATCCCCAGACGGCGAACAGAAGAGCAGAAAAGCGTGCTCCACGGCCAGTGTGGACGGTCAGATCAGTTCAAATGGGCCCCGAATGAAAACTGGCTGTGCTCCACGGTGCTGCGCTTCCACGTCCTGTCTGTTTTGGCCGTAAACCTCTCAAACTTCCATGATATTCAAGTAATTCCAAGTCCCTGTATAGGTAAGGTTTACCATCTCTAGACAGCCGTCCTTTCTCCAGCTCCTTCCGTGAGATGACGTCGGAGGGGAGGTTCTCCTCCTCCTCGCTGTCCTCCTCTTGCTGTTGGGAGGCCTGGGCTCTGGGGTACAGCTTCCCAAAGCCTTCAGCTCCCCGCGCCTCCCCACTGCTGCTGGCCACGGGCTCCCTCTCATCCTCTGCTGATAAAGACAATGTTACAAGCTGCTACATGGAGCATTTTTTAACATCAATAAATCATGACCCCCCTTAAGTTTGAGACAGTACGACTACTGTAAACAAACAAGACTATCACTGAGAAGACTGGCCTCTACAATGCCATCTTACATTGGGTGCCACCTGGTCAGATTTGGAGGGAAATCTGTTGGATTGCTTTACAAAACAGGAAGAGGGCGCTGTTCTCCCAGCACAAGTAGACCCTGTTCAAACCTGATACTCTCAAATACATTGGTATTGAGAATGTCCATTGCCCCGGAGGGGAGGCGACCTTGACTCTTTACTCCTGAGGAGAGAACTATTCTGGATCTACACACTGGATACCCTCACCCCTAGAGGTCTGAATGAGGATTTCAGCATAAAACCCTTCCTCTAATTTACTTAGCTTATATGAGAGCCTATTGAGTTTTGAACTGCTCTGTTGATTTATAAATATGAAATTCTACCCCTGTTGTACTGCTGTCTATTGTTGTTTATTGTTGGCCCTTCGCATTTGCTCCTGTGCTGCTCACCTTATTGTTGCTTGCTCCTTGTAGTGAGAGTTTAGTGGATTTGACTCCTATACACTTCTTAAGGTAATCCATCCTTAAATATAGAGGCGCCTCTCTAGACCATACCATTTTCAAGGTATGATGGCCTTTTGGCCTGATCTTGTTTCCTTATGTACCTTAACCCATTGATACCTGATGCAGCATTTGCGTGTATATCCCTCATTTGTGTGTGTATCCCTTTAAGACAGCGAACCGCGTTGACGCGGTTCGCTGTCTTAAAGGGATACACACACAAATGCTGCATCAGGTATCAATGGGTTAAGGGTCTGATTTATATGTATTTTTTACCTTGTATTTATACTTGATGGTTATGTAAACATATTTGTCTACTGTGTGTCTGTCATTGTACATCTGTGGCTTGTTTGTGTTGTTTGTAACTTTTATGTATCTTGTCTGGAGTCATGTGACTATCACGTGACCGGGTCACGGGTGTATTTAAACATGGCGTCTTTGTAAATTTTTCATGTCTGAGGAAGAGCAGTAGCTCAAAACGTCACTTGTTGGATGGCTAAATAAAAAGGTAAATTGGAGCTCCAGTGTGCGGAGCTTCCCTTTTTTCATATCAAACCTGGTATTAACCATCGACCGTCTAAGAATATGGACAGAGTCACCATGACGTCACCCATTGGTTTTTGGACTGCCATTTGGAAGCCTAGTGTGGCCGTCGCCATCTTGGGGTTCTTGCGCAGCTCGCGTGAGACGGCACGAGACCAGGGGTTTCCCAGAGCCACAGTGCTGCCTGCTATTGGTCCGTGATCGGCAAGCTGCACGATCACTGGACAGGCGACCTGTCAATCACGCCCAAAACTATTTTCTATCATCTATTTTACTCTAAACAGGTGAGTTGAAAATTCAACCTCCGTACAGTTGTTATGAAAGGTGAAATTAGCTATATTCACCTTATTCTTTGCCCACACATGGACGCATCCGCATTACGTCATTTCGTAATAGTATTTCCGTTTTAGACTTGCCAAAAACCCTGCAGGCAAGATGGCCGCCCACACTCCCCTCCTAAACTGGCAGAATTACTCCCCCATAAACTAACATATCTTGGCCAATAAGTATGTAACATACAAAATAAAACAACCCGTAATATCTTAATTTTATGTAGAATGCAGAGGACATGTAACTGTTTAGTTAAACTTGCATTCCAGGAATATTGTGCTCTAAAGATGACGTTAGTGGTTTCGTCCTGAAACCCACACGTTTTGCGCCAGCGTAACCTATGTGGGATTCGAAATAACGCATCCGAGATAGAAAACGTTATGAATATAGCCAGGTTATAAACAACAAACTAACGCTGGTGATCCGTATGGAAACAGTGTTACACGAAATGGTTAAAAGTTATATCAATTTGGTCATTCAGTGGCATTTTACTGCCATATAACATAACTAACTAGTGGCTAATATTAGCCACAGTAGGCAACTAGCGCTGAACCAGAAGAACAAATACGTTTGCGTTGAACGCGGAAGAGAGAAAAAGTGGGCTTGGTGAATAAGGTGAATAGACCACAACCGTGTTTTGAACTAGGTTGTAAACACGTTTAGTCTTGTTTTAAATTTGAGCATTTTAACATGGGGTGAATGGGGAACGACTCACTTTTGGAGCCAGCCTCAAGTGGCCATTCAAGGAACTATAGCTTTCAGTATCACTTCCGCAGATTCATCAACCCTGAGCTTGCCGCCTGGTATTAACATGCATATTGGGTGGTCCGATCACAAGTGAACAGCTCCAAGTACCTCAGTTCACACCTGGTATTAGAATGCTTGTGATCAGCTCTCCCTTTCTCACTCTACTGTATATGCAAATAAGCACGTATAACATTTCCAGAATGTATATTGTTTATTAAAAGTCTTGTCAATTGAAGTCAGTGTGTGGGAGTCTTCTGCCTCTTTGACTTGTCCTGATGTTCCTACTACGCACCTGACGCACACGGTAGTGCAGAGACTACTTCTCATTGCCGATTTGCAAAGACCAAATGTGATTAGGGAGGATGCACCGATCCAAATTTTTTCATTTCCGATCTGATTCCGATACCTGAATTTGGATATCTGCCGATACAGATACTATTACAATACCAGAGCTATTTTTTCTTGAATATACAGTACAAACAAACATTACGCCAATTGAATAAAAAGGGAAAGAAAAATACAACTGGCAAAAGTCAGACAAAATGAAGAAAATATACAAGGCAACCAAGGATTGCCTACCGTAAATTCCGGACTATAAGGCGCACTGGTGTATAAGCCGCACCTTCAAAGTTGACTATTTTTTTCTTATATAAGCCGCACCGGACTATGAGCCGCGGGTGTTTTAATGGTATTTTTTTTTTTTTTTTGTGTTTTAATGTTTAATTACCATATGTAATGCTCCCATTTATTAACATTTCAACAAAACAACATAACACAACACCACCTGTGTTGTTATTTACAGTGCACACAGTGTCATACAGTGTCATACAGTGTCATACAGTGTGGTGAAAAGAGGGCAAGAGAGGAAATTAAAACAGAAGTGGCTTTATAGTTAGAAAGAGTGCTAAAAAAGAGAGTTTTTTTTTTTTTTTTTTTTTTGAAAAAATCCATAGATAAGCCGCACCGTTATATAAGCCGCAGGGGCCAAAAAAGCCCAAAAAACGGGAAAAAAGGTGCGGCTTATAGTCCGGAATTTACGGTACTTGTTTGCTTTAGGTAAGGGCCCTCTGCATGTAGCTGGCTCCTATCAATTATCTCATAACTAGGGCTGTGACGAATAACCACATTTTTATAGGCTACTTCATTATATAAAATATTACAGGCACAATGCCTGTTGTAGAATGGAATTTGTATCAATAACACTATTCTTCTCCCGCATTAACCAGACAGTCTCTAGCCAAAAATTATGAGACTGGTGACCAACTTAGAAGCCAGGAGTCCAACGGGAAAAAAATATTATTAATTTTTTTCTCGCTCGCTGTTATTTTTTGTTCTTGCTTAAACCGAATGTTTTATGGTCACTCACGATTCAGTAGGTCACGGGTTGGCTTGGTTCCAGCCTTAAAACTCGTTATATAAGGATTTATCGAAAATATCTATGGAGAAAATGAGTGCGGAACTTACTTCCGGGGCAAATGACGTCACGAAAAGTCACATGACTGTTGAGTTCTATACTGCTCCTCCAGTCCTGCCCAGTGCCCCCGCCTCCCGCACTGCTCAGACAGACTTCTGGATGAGACATGCTGCTGCTACAAGCTAGCACACTGTGGAATGGATTTCTGGAACGGAGGCGTGTCTCATTAACTGTTCACCACGAGTCATGCATCGGCAAGCACATGGCACGTGGATCGTCAAAATCCGATGTGTGAATTACGGTATCGGGTGCCGATACTGATATTGGATCGGTCCCATCGCTAAATGCGATGCAGCAATGCAGTGAACTGTGCTTAGTCTGCGATGAGGGTTTGTCTGCAGACTGCAAAAGAGGGATGTAATATTAAGTGGGCGTAACTTGTAGCAGGGGGCGTAACTTGAAGTTGTTAGCAGCTACTGTAGCGATCTGTAGCTAACATTAGCAGTTTTTTCTTCTTGTGTATACGCCGCCATTGGCATGCAAAAATGAGTATGTACTTCCGCTCACGCAGAGGACGTCAGTTGAGTAAGCAGTCTTTCAATAGCCGTTTTTCCACATGCGTACGGGAAAATTACCTGTAAGTCAATATCGGACATTTCCCTTCACACCTGGGCGCTCGCATGTGGGAATATAGCAGCGAAATTGCCTGTATGTTGGGGGGCGGGGCGGCACTGCAGAGCGGGTGGGGAGTGACGTGTCGGCAAAACTCCGATGGTGAAATAAGTTTGCTTGTCACACAATAAATCACACTCGTTTGACTTAAGAGGGCATGTATGTTGTATCCTTCACATTCGCTAACCAGCCTTTGAACTGAAATATTTGAAGAAGTTGGGATCCGTGTCTGAGAGAAATAGCCTGGCTGGTTCGATGTTTATCCGTTCACCTGCGTCGCGTTGAAGCACTTTTTACAGACTGGCTTCGTTTGATGTGTCCGGGCTTGGAGCGAGCAGGCAGCAGAGAGGGGAGAGGGGGAAATCAGCACGCCCACACATGAAGCTGACATACCGCTCTTATTATCACAAGATCATTTTGGCAGTTTGCTTTAATGTGCGCGAATGATTAGATTATGCCCGCTGGAACATTAAGCAACGTGTGTACACCTCGCCCATGAGAAGGACCGCCTGTTCCGGCAAATGACTGGACCCGTTTCTCACTTGTGTCCCTGATCGCGCATACCGCTCTTCTGACTGGCTCGAAACTGGTGAAATGTCCGCGATGACGGGGTCGCGCTTATACCGGAACAACAACGTTCACACATGAACGCATTAGACCGCGTTCCGGTCATTTAGCGGTAAAAAGCGCATGTGGGAAAATGGCTAATGTGGCCCAGAAGAGGTCACATTGCGTGCGTACACACACACACACACACACACACACACACACACGCACGCATAAGAATGTGGCCTAGAGCTGTCCACTTGTGATTAGCTCACCAAATATCCATGTTAATATCAGGTGTGAACAGGGCCAGAGATTCGGCGATGACAGATGGTGGAAGAAAGTGAAAGGACAATCACTTCCAACATGTTTATCCACTTCAGTAAAGAGAGAGACGCCAAGGATGGGGGGGGGGGGGGGGGGGGGGGATGAAGCAACATCCCCTTTGTGTTCATAGTAATTACATGACAATTAGATTGACAATGATATGCTTATGTTAAAAAATGCTACAAATAGCACTTTTATAAACTGGTTGAGGATTGCAACAGCTTCATCAGTGATGTTTTGTCATGGTTTCATACAATGGATACTGTCCTTTGGTAGGAACATTAACATAATGCGACATGAGAATTGGTCACATTGATCATTGAAAGAGGATCAAGAAAAAACTGTGTGAAGAGTGGTCTATTGACGCATTTGGCTCTACTTCAAACCAAGTAGACTGAATAGTAGTAGATTCAAAATCTATTCCCGTTTTGCAAACATGAGTTTGAAAGGCAGTGGGGAAAATAACTCGGTGGCGGACTTTAGATGGAATTACTAAACTCAGTGAGCCTGATCAATAGATAGAAATGTGTCTTTGACTTTGACCGCTGGTTTAGTTTTAGGAATATGGTATCACATAAGCCAGAGGACAAATTGGTTTTATTCATAAGGATAAACTAAGGAGGTGAAGCTGGGAAAGTGGAGCCCTTACCTCCGCCCTCATCCCCAGATTCCGCCGCACCATGATTTGGACCGCTGCCTTCCAATATGGCCGCTACTTCTGGGGCCGAAATGTGGAATTCAATTTTCTTTGGTCCGGGGTGTTGTGGCTGCTCAAAGACATCACAGGGCTGCAACACCGGAGTACTGAAGGAGGCAGAGACATCATACAGTAAATCAGCACTTCCCTTACCACCGGCCTCCAAAAATGGCCACAATAAACTCAGCTCCTGGGTGGGTTAAGGGTTGGGATATTTTGTTTTCTGGTCAACCGGAGATATTTCCCAGTCTGCTACACGTGGCCGAGAGTCACTGGGCCGTGTGTGTATTTATAGGTTTGAAACCAAAGTTACAGGCTGTCATTGAGGAAGGGGATGTGCCGTGGAGAAACAATAGTCTCTGGGTCACAGGGCTATCTTTATGAGGGAGGCATATTGTCTGGAGGTTTAGGCCCAATTCCAATCCGCCCCCTTACTGACTCAACCCCTTAGAGGCGCGTTCACGTGAAGGGAGTGAGGGCATAGGGATGTCCCACGGTGAAATCGCAAAGTGAATGAGGGCTTGGAGTGAGCCCTTTCTGCCCCCTTACCGTAAGGGAGCAGCTGTGGCCACTTACGGAAAGGGAATTGCCCACAATGCATAGCGTTGTGACGTATAAAACAGGGTTAGTAGGGAAGGCCGCAAATATCTGTAAAAAAAAAAGAGAAAAGAACACATGCGCAAAACAAATGTGGTGTTTAGCCGCGTGTAAGGGGTGCGCTGGAATGCCTAAATTGACAATGAAACATTACATTAATAGGGACTTCAAATTAGACAAAAATGTTATATCTGAGGAATGCAAGTAGTTATATTACACAATCCTAGTATAATCATCGATCATTTCTATTACAATTGCAATCCACAACTTTTTGGATGAATGAGAAATGGTTTTACCGAATCTGTATTGTACAGTATTGACATTGTGTATAATGTTGGGTGACATGTCATTATTAACCTTATTTTAATTATAATTACACAGTTATAAATTGCAGATTTTGCAGTAGGCTAAATTTATTATTTTCAAATTACGGTACCTGTTGTCCACTCTGTAGAGTCAGAGCCTGGATGAGAACAGACTCATCAGGGAGTCTATCCCTCAAACACCTTAGGCGTCTTCGTCTTGACAATAAACAATATATAGCGACCCCCAAACCTGCCAGAGTCAACATCATCTTAGTCTCTGGGTCACAGGGCTATCTTTTTGAGGGAGGCATATTGTCTGGAGGTTTAGGGGCCTATCTTGGTACAGGCGATATCCTCTATTTGCGCTTGCGCACCTGTTTGCGCATACCTTAAGGCAGGGAAGATTTCAGTCCGCTGTCTAGGCGTTATGCCGAGTTTTACACCCTGCCCAGCAGCAGCTAAACGCATCGCCACCTTACGGGAGCATATATTGTAATGATTTATACAGAAACATAACTGTTTAAAAATGATATAATTGTTTGGGTAGACGTGACCTCCCTGTTTTCAAGTTAAAACAGACCAAAAATACAATTACCCGCGGGGGAGCATAACTCGTCACAACAACGGGCGCAAACGCAGATTAGAGGCATGCCAAATCATTTATGCACGGCGCAAACGAGATTTGGGCGGTGTTAACCACCAGAATTATTCACAGGTGTGGCCTGGCAATGCCTGGGCATTACATCAATCAGATTCCCATCTTGCTGTCCATGTAATACAGTTTGCGTGAGGCATGCTGTAATTCTCCACATGTGTAATTTGGATAGGTGTAGGCGTATTGACTGTATATATAATCCCCATCTCATAACGACACCATCACATCATATACCTGTTAACACCTTAAGTGCCATAGCCGAAATAATTCGTCTTACATAATCCAGCGCTTGAGTGCCAGAGCCGAAATAACTCGTCTTACATGTTTTTTTGACGGTGGGACATCAATCAACCCCTTTTACATCTTCGAGATAACTATTTGGAGCAAGAGCATGTGTGTAATCTATTTTACCGACCACTAAGTGGCGACAGAGACCGAGAGAAGTCACAGCCACGGGACCCAAAAGCCACAAAAGCAGCCGCCTCCCGCGGAAATGGCTTGGCGATTTTACTGTCAGAAGCCCGGACACACACACACAGAACGGACAGAGATCCCTTCCCCCCAGAGCCGCGCAGCAACGCGCGAACACACACACACACACACACACACACACACACACACACACACACACACACACACACACACACACACACACACACACACACACACACACACACCGCGGGAGAAAGCCATTCAAGGAAATGGCGACGCGATTTTACAGTAATCCATTTCAGACTCGTCTTGCCCGACAGGCAGACAGGCAGGCAGGCAGCAGCAACGCGCTTCTGACACGCCCGCTGTTAGAGCCAGGAGGAAGGAGGAGAAGACACACGGAGGGAGGAGTTTGAATGAGAGGGGTGTTTCCTGTTGTTATGGAGGAAATTACTGTTCAAAACTATTGTTTAGAATGTCTGACGGTCTTACTGATGCCAAAAATGAATGGTTAAAGTGACTGTTTCACAAAAAGCCATTTATCTCTGAATAAATTTCCAGACGCTGAAACCATGCTGTACTCAACGGCTAATATCTACATAACTACTAACTCTGCAAACTAACTCTTTTAGACAGAGAAAGCACACATTCTATTAGTTATTTTTAGATGATTGGTGTTCATGAATTCTTAACAGAAAAGAATCCTCGGCTCTTCTAAAATGAGCCAGAATCGTCAAAAACACCCCTGGCACAACTTACCTACAGGAATGAAAACATGGCTGGCATTCAATGTGTTAAAAACATCTGACTTTTTACTGGGGTGGGACCATAGAAACGTGTTTCTCAATTCATTTACCATAACCCCTCCTTGCAATGTGATAAAAGTTTCTCAGTGAATTATAGTTGATTGCCTCACCGAATAATCTGCTGGTTACTAGGGGTGGGAATCACCAGATGCCCACGATACGATACTGAAACGATACTTGAGTCACGATACGATAGTATTGCGATACTGCGATATTTTTGATATAGCGATATATTGAATATTGCGATATTTCGATATATTGCGATTTCTTACTTTTTCAACTGCAAATGATGTCCCCAAAGGAAAACTTTGTCAACATCTGGTTTATATAAGAACAATTTTTCAGTCTGTACATCTGACTTCAACCATTTTATTGCGGCAACATTGTCAAGTAGACAGACCAACAACTTTCATAAAGTCATGTCATAGTTGCATGCACCTGACAAACTGAACTGTTTGTTACAGTCTACTTACAGTCCACCTTAAGTGGATGTGTGCGTGGACTACTGTACTTACCGTATGTAGTTTTTGCAACTTCACTTCACTTACACAAAACATCTTGTGCAGCCCATTCAGTAACTGGGGAATTTGTAAATTACTGTTATGACAAAACTGTTACTGTTAAAACAAAATGAAAATATGCTACCGTTTGTTTACTGCTGGCCTTGGAACCAAAGTTTATAGTAGCCCGGTGGCCTGCAATTTTTTTTTTTTTTTTTTTGCAATATCGATACTTGGCGTCCAAATATCGATACAATACGTCAGGCAAAATATCGCGATACTGTGGTGTATCGATTTTTCCCCCCACCCCTACTGGTTACCCAATTTTAGCAGCAGAATTTGATGTCCTGGGGTGGCACGTCCGTGCGTAATGATGTTTCTGCGCTGCGCAGAGATTATGGTGCGCTCAAGCGCAGCGAGTGTTTTAGCGGCTAAGAGGTCCTTTTCAAAGCTCTTAGCGCAAAGTAATTGCGCGCTGCTGACGATAGGATAATGCCATCTATCCCCACATTTTAGCGCTGAAACGCCTGCTTTGGCATGTGGCACGCCTATGCCCAGTACAATTATAACAGGCATGCGCTTGTGCCCGCCCCCAATTTGCATTGCCATGGCGTTAAACGAGCGCAAATGCTAAATTACCGCTTTTGCGAAGATAGGGCCCCTAATCTCTGGTTCACAGGGCTATCTTTATGAGGGGGGCATATTGTCTGGAGGTTTTCGCTGCCTGCTTTTTTACTGTGCTTAAAGTGCAGTGCAGTGTGTTCAACAGGAGCTGTGCGTGAGGACTGAGATGTGCATGAGCACCTTGGCGTACAGTACCTCTGAGAGTCTGCTTTGGGAGCGTACAGTAGATCCTTGATCTTGGGCTTCTTTCTCTTAGAGGCTGCTTTTGTTCTGAGGGGTCTCTTGCACGCTTGGTTGACCAGGCCCATCAAACGAACAATCCTGGAATAAAGCAAGCATAAGGAAAAAAGGATAACTTCTACACCAACATCCAAGCACAACCTGAATATTGAACATTGAGCATTAATCTTCAAGTTTAAAAGCGGCAATAAGTACGATTTCTACTGCCCCAGCACTAAATAAGCACAAAATCTCTACAGGGAGTTGATCATTTGCTATTGCAATATATCAACTACCTGTGAGATTCTGATATTTCCAGCCTATACTGTTTTGGTCCAAACACTTACAACCCATTGGAATTGCAAGACACCCCCAAATGCCTGTTTAACCTGCTTTTGCCACGACACACATATGAGAGAATGAGCGGACTCCTCTCTAATGTCAGCGATTATTTGTGTCTCACCTCTCTTTGTTTTCGTCGTCTTCGTCGCTCTCATACTCTGACTCCTCCACACTGGACAGCTCCATCTCCTCCTCCGGTAAAGGGGGGTAGCCGGGAGGCAAGGGGGGAGGCATGGGGATGGGGGGCACAGGGGGCAGCTGAAACTGTAGGGAACAGAGCAACATGGCTTGTCCCGAGAACGCCTCTGACAGATCACATGTGCTAAGTTGTAGACAAAATGTTTCTCTAAGAACTAGAATTCATTGATATTGGCGTTACCATGGGGGGTCTAGCTGTGATTGGGCCAAAGGGACACGGCAAATTCATCTTGTTCATCAGATGAAGAACCTGTGTAAGAGGAGAGCCAAGGGTTGTGATACCACTCTGAGTCTTAGTTAGAGCTGTAAATTCAATTATACCAAGAGATGTGTGGGAATACACTGCTGAAGTCAAATAGACAGCATGTAACTTGGGCTCCATATGTAAACCAGACTGCTAAGCTTTTCATTTACAACACAAGGATCAAGGTGATCTGAGGCTGAAGGCAGCTGCTGGTGGTGAAGCTAAGCATGATGCAGGCAGCTCCTCTGTGACACACCAGCACCACCAAGAGACCAAAGAAGGATGCTGCAGCGGTGTACAGCTCCCAGAGCCATGATTTCCGCAAAACGAAAAAAAACAGACGGAATCATGGAATTTGGTAATACAAATTGAATCAAGTGTAAAACATGGAATATTGCAGAATTTCCCATAATTTGTCATCAAAGGTAGACCTAATTATTGTAGTAACTGAAATAAATGATTTCATAATTGTAAAATAGCCCTAGAGAAATGATTCCGTTTTGGATTGGGGTGTGTTGAGAGGGGGGTGGGTCTTGCGTGGGACCCTTACATCACATCACAACTTGGTTTTCAATTTGAGAAACATGTTGAAGAGGCTGTCAGAGAGACAAGTCATCAAAAAAACAATAAAATATTGACCCTAACCCCTGAATTAAAATGGAAAAACAGAATTTGGGGAAAAATAAAACGGAATTTGGAAAAAATAAAACACAATTCATATGGCCCTAGTTAAACCCATAAGTCATGCCTCTCACTTATAGTTTATTATTAATACTTGATCCCCAAATTGAAATTTACAAGTAGGGATGCCATGGTGTGGACATTTTCCCACCGGGTAATAAACCGTACCGTAAAACAAAACAAAAAAAACACTCCAGAGCTGCTCAGCAGTCCTCACGGTCCGGATTTTTTATATAACTGCTCTCAGTGCGACACACCCGTCAATATAGTCACCAATACAAGCGTGGTAGGGATGTCAGGTTAACCACAGAGAATAGTTTGGAGCGGTTATATTTGTCAGTCTATAAATTAGACTACTTTGCACACAATCCTTTCTACCCCATGTTTCTCCCCCAGTAAGTCAGCCCCTCCCATCCCTGCTGCTGCGCGCTGTTGTGAGCGCTGTCTGTCAGCCTCACATAACGTTAAACACTGGGGACAGATCTCCTCCTGGAGAAAAGAAACTAACGTCATTAGCCACAAATCTGGGGATTTTTTCTGGGCATGGGAGTAACGTGACCAGCAAGCAGCAGTAAATCAGGCAATGATGATAGCTGAGTAGCATCAGCATGTGCTTTTATCACAGCTAAGTCATCAATGCTAGCTATTACCACCAATGTTAGCGGAGGTTTAGCTAACCTATTAGCATCAATGCTAGCGGAGATTTAGCTCTGTTAAAACCACATTTCCAGAGATGGCAGTGGGAAGAGAATACACACAGGCTTAGATAAGGGTCTTGCCTACATGTGTATGAGGGGGGATTGTGTTCACAACATGTACAACTAACGTTACTTGCTGGTCTGTCTAAGCAGAGATATGATGCACTCAGACAGCCAGGATAGAGGGAGCGCTTGTAATATACACCAGCGCAGCTGAGCGCATGTTGAAACTGTCATGAGCGGGTGGAGTGGAAGGTGTTACCGGTGGGCATGTTATGTAATCGGTGTATGCCTCAACACCGTTTAACACCGGTAACACCTAAGACCGCAGCAATTCCATTTACAATGCAAATGTTTGCTGTTTGATCTTAGAGGTTGCCATTCTAAAACCACTGGGATACTTATTCTGGAATTCTCATTTTACTTATTTCAATCTGAAGCCTAGAAATGCTGTCATATTTGCATATTTTTAGTAAAGTTCCACTTTTCAGAAAATAGGAAAGAACAAATTCAGAGATAGTGTCAAAACATGAATAGTGCCAAGGGAGACATTTCCAGGTATTGGCTGAGGACTACAAATGATGCAGGAGGTACTCACTTGAACATAAAGCTTTGGCACACTCACAAGAGCATGTGTTATATTTGTCAGAATTCCATTTGAAGGCGGTGGGTATAAATATTTCAAAGTGGGATTTGCTTGGAATTTCAACCTGAGAGAGAGAGAGAGACACACACACACACACACAGAAGGGGGGGGGGAGTATTGGTTAAAGGAAATCTGCAGTTGCAAATGTGACAATGGATATCACTTTGTTGTTACTCAAACTCACATGCATGCACTGCACGGGGACGGGAGAGGCGCTACGGGGAGAACCCCAGCGGCAACTCAACAGGCAAGACCGCGGCTTCGCCTGCGGCCTAACGGAGCCAACTACAAAGGGCTTCCCGAGGAGCAGACTTTTTTTCTCTCTCAAAACAATTGAAAACCACCACATGTTAAAGCTGAACAAGGAGATCGATTTTATTTCACCAGAGCCGAAGGCAGCAGCACAAAAGAAACTAGAACGACCACAACGCGGACTTATGCCTCTGCCATTAGTTCATTCTTGAGTCCAAATCGCCATTTGAGGCAAATTGGAAGAAATTCCGTCAAGGCGCTCCTGAGATGTTGCGTTACAGAGCTTGGAAATTGGGTGTGTGAGGTCACAGTGACCTTGAACTTTGGCCATCAAAATGTAATCAGTTCATCCTTGAGTCCAAGTGGATGTTTTTTTATTTTACAATTTTCAGAACAAAACAGAACAGAACAGGCTCAAACAAAGACAAAAACAAAAACATACATATATCAACTTTTCAGCATGCATAGTGATAGCAGCCATGTAAAGTGTCAATGTGCTTGCAAGAAATGTGCGTGGGATCCCGCGCCAGGGGTCCATAAAGAGTCAGCCAGGCGAGTCATCAGTCACCTCTAACCTCGTCCAAATAGGCCAGAAACGAATCCCAGACCTCAGAGAATTTCTTAAGTGAATTGATCCTCAAAAACCGGAGTCTCTCCATATCTATAACTGAAATCATGTCCGTCAGCCACAGCTGGAAGGAAGGTGAAGAGGGGGACTTCCACTCCTTAAGAATAAGTCTCTTGGTGACAGTCGTCCCCTGTGTCAGGGACTGCTGTACAGCCATAGGGAGGAACAGCGAGGATTCTGAGCAGCCAAAGATGGCGGGTTCTGCCTCAGGCTGAAGGGCTACTTTGTAGGCCTTAGGCCCAATCCCAATTCCTATCTTAACCCTCAATCTTAACCCTCAGTCTCAAAAATGCGCACTCCCGCGAAGTGCTAGTACTGTCCCGATTCTCACTTTGTTAAGTTAAGGGTCGAGTTTGAGGGCTCTACGCCCCTCAGTTTTGAGATTTTCCACGACCACACTTGGCGGTGAGTGCGATCCCAGAATCCCTTGCGTGTCATCAGCTAGATCCATTCAGATGGAAGATGGCGGCGAAAGGAGGAAAAAAGTAGCCCTACAAAGTTAAGTATTTCCTTGTTAATAGAGATGTAACTAGAACGACCGCAATGCGGACTTATGCCTCCGCCATTAGTTCATTCTTGAGTCCAAGTGGATGTTGGAGCCAAATAGGAAGAAATTGCATCAAGGCGTTTCTGTGCAGAATTGGATATTTGAGCCAAATGTGAAGAAATGTAGTCAATGTGTTACTGAGATATGGCGTTACCGAGCTTGAAAATGGCATTTGTTAGGTCACTGTGACCTTGACCTTTGACCTTTGATAACCAAAATGGAATCAGTTCATCCTTGAGCCTAAGTGAATGTTTAAGGGGAATCTGATGAAATTCCGTCCAGGCGTTCCTCAGATATCGCGTTAAGCTTGAAAATGGCGTTTGAGAGGTCACAGTGACCTTGACCTTTGACCTTTGACCACCAAAATCTAAACAGATCATCCTTCAGCCTAAGTGAATGTTTAAGGTGAATCTGATGAAATTCCGTCCAGGCATTCCTCAGATACCGCGTTAACAAGCTTGAAAATGGCGTTCGAGAGGTCACAGTGACCTTGACCTTTGACCTTTGACCACCAAAATCTAATCAGATCATCCTTGAGCCTAAGTGAATGTTTAAGGCGAATCTGATGAAATTCCATCCAGGCGTTCCTCAGATATCGCGTTAACAAGCTTGAAAATGGCATTGGAGAGGTCACAGTGACCTTGACCTTTGACCTTTGACCACCAAAATCAAATCAGATCATCCTTGAGCCTAAGTGAATGTTTAAGGCGAATCTGATGAAATTCCGTCCAGGCGTTCCTCAGATATCGCGTTAACAAGCTTGAAAATGGCGTTCGAGAGGTCACAGTGACCTTGACCTTTGACCTTTGACCACCAAAATCTAATCAGATCATCCTTGAGCCTAAGTGAATGTTTAAGGCGAATCTGATGAAATTCCGTCCAGGCGTTCCTCAGATATCGCGTTAACAAGCTTGAAAATGGCGTTCGAGAGGTCACAGTGACCTTGACCTTTGACCACCAAAATCTAATCAGATCATCCTTGAGCCTAAGTGAATGTTTAAGGCGAATCTGATGAAATTCCGTCCAGGCGTTCCTCAGATATCGCGTTAACAAGCTTGAAAATGGCGTTCGAGAGGTCACAGTGACCTTGACCTTTGACCACCAAAATCTAATCAGATCATCCTTGAGCGTAAGTGAATGTTTAAGGCGAATGTGATGAAATTCCGTCCAGGCGTTCCTTAGATATGGCGTTAACAAGCTTGAAAATGGCGTTCGAGAGGTCACAGTGACCTTGACCTTTGACCTTTGACCACCAAAATCTAATCAGATCATCCTTGAGCCTAAGTGAATGTTTAAGGCGAATCTGATGAAATTCCGTCCAGGCGTTCCTCAGATATCGCGTTAACAAGCTTGAAAATGGCGTTCGAGAGCTCACAGTGACCTTGACCTTTGACCACCAAAATCTAATCAGATCATCCTTGAGCCTAAGTGAATGTTTAAGGCGAATCTGATGAAATTCCGTCCATGCGTTCCTCAGATATCGCGTTAACAAGCTTGAAAATGGCGTTCGAGAGGTCACAGTGACCTTGACCTTTGACCTTTGACCACCAAAATCTAATCAGATCATCCTTGAGCCTAAGTGAATGTTTAAGGCGAATCTGATGAAATTCCGTCCAGGCGTTCCTCAGATATCGCGTTAACAAGCTTGAAAATGGCGTTCGAGAGGTCACAGTGACCTTGACCTTTGACCACCAAAATCTAATCAGATCATCCTTGAGCCTAAGTGAATGTTTAAGGCGAATCTGATGAAATTCCGTCCAGGCGTTCCTCAGATATCGCGTTAACAAGCTTGAAAATGGCGTTCGAGAGGTCACAGTGACCTTGACCTTTGACCTTTGACCACCAAAATCTAATCAGATCATCCTTGAGCCTAAGTGAATGTTTAAGGCGAATCTGATGAAATTCCGTCCAGGCGTTCCTCAGATATCGCGTTAACAAGCTTGAAAATGGCGTTCGAGAGGTCATAGTGACCTTGACCTTTGACCTTTGACCACCAAAATCTAATCAGATCATCCTTGAGCCTAAGTGAATGTTTAAGGCGAATCTGATGAAATTCCGTCAAGGCGTTCCTCAGATATGGCGTTAACAAACATCCGTACGGACGTACGGACGGACATCCGTACGGACGGCCGTACGTACGGACAACCCGGATCCATAATGCCTTCGGCCTGGCTTCGCCGGCGGAGGCATAAAAATTACGATAACCATTGTATTAGCTTAATTTAATGTCATTTTATGGATTTCCGTTTTGGAATCCTAACAACAATTGTTGTTGCTAACGAGTGGGGGCTAGAATGACCGTGCTTTCCGACGTGAGGGCTGGCTTGACTGCAGTGTTTAACTGCAGTCAAGCCAGCCCTCACGTCGGAAAGCACGGTCATTCTAGCCCCCACTTGTTTTGTGGTGCGTTGCATTACACGTAGGCTGTATCTTGATCAAAACAACTCAACAACGACATTACCACCGAGAATTATGGCATTTCGTAACAACGTTAACAATGTTATAATATAATAATAAAAATATGTCTTGACCAGCACGGCTACTGACTATCGATAGTTAGCAACAACAAATGTGTTAGGCTCCAAAACGGAAATCCATAAAATGACATTTAAACTAAGATAATACAATGGTTATCGTAATTTCTACATCTATATTATCAAGGAAATATTTGTAAGGATGCTTTTTTCGTCTCCTTTTGAATTGACAGACTGGACGGAGCTTTGGCATATTGCTGCCCCCCACAGTCTGAAGACGTATCTGCCTTTAAGGGCTGTCCCATTTTAAAGTCGCAAGATAGCCCTTAACACTTAGTTTTGAGGGCTACTAAGATTGAGGGTTGAGCTTGAGGGTTAAGATTGAGGGTTAAGAAAAGAATTGGGATTGGGCCTTAGAGTACCAGTCAAATATCTTGGCCAAGAATCCGGAAAGTAAAGGACAAAACCAAAAAGCATGGGATAGTGTACCCTCTAACACCTGACACACAGCGGCGAGACAGAAGGATAGATCCTGTGCAGTCTAGCCTTGGAATAATGAAGACGATGAGTGACTTTAAATTGGATCAGCTGGTGTCTGCTGTTAACCGAGCAGAGTTGGACCAAAGACAGACTCCTGTCCCATATAATTTCAGACAAATCAACACCAAGCTCCTCCTGCCACGCCTCTCTGATCCTCTCAGTGGGGACCATGGTGTGATCATCAAACAGACACACAAATCTGGAAATAAGATGCGTAGAGTGAGGGGGGCTCAACAAAACATTAAAAAAAACATGTTCACTTGGGAGAGCCTCAAAATCCCGTCCAAGTGGACATTTGAGGCAAATTCGAAGAGATTCCATCAAGACATTCCTGAGATATCGCGTTAACAAGCTTGAAAATGGCATTCGAGAGGTCACAGTGACCTTGACCTTTGATAACCAAAATGGAATCAGTTCATCCTTGCGTCCAAGTCGATGTTTGAGCCAAATCAGAAGAAATTATATCAAGCCGTTCTTGAGATATTGCGTTAACGAACTTGGGAATGGCGTTCGTGAGGTCACAGTGACCTTGAAGTTTGACCACCAAAATGTAATCAGTTCATCCTTGAGGCCAAGTTAATGTTTGAGGCAAATTTGATGAAATTCCGTCAAGGCATTCCTGAGATATGGCGTTAACAAGCTTGAAAATGGCGTTGGAGGTCACAGTGACCTTGACCTTTGATCACCAAAATGTAAATCGTTCATCCTTGCGCCCAAGTCGACGTTTGAGCCAAATTAACAGAAATTCCATCAAGCCGTTCTTGAGATATCGCTTTAACGAACTTGGGAATGGCATTCGTGAGATCACAGTGACCTTGACCTTTGACCACGAAAATCTAATCAGTTCATCCTTGAGTCCAAGTCGATGTTTGAGGCAAATTTGATGAAATTCCATCAAGGCATTCCTGAGATATCGCGTTAACAAGCTTGAAAATGGCGTTCGAGAGGTCACAGTGACCTTGGCCTTTGACCACCAAAATATAATCAGTTCATCCTCGAGTACAAGTCGATGTTTGAGGCAAATTTTATGAAATTCCGTCAAGGCATTCCTGAGATATCGCGTTAACGAACATCGTACGGACAACCCGGATCCATAATGCCTCCGGCCTGGCTATCGCCGGCGGAGGCATAAAAATGATTGAAGTGAGATGAACAGACTTGAAATAGATGTTCACAAACTTTTTTTCCTTTGGGGACATAATTTGCAGTTGAAAAAAGGTAATAAATCACAATATATCGCAATACTAAATATATATTGCAAGACTAGCATATCGCAATACTATCGTGACTAAAGTATCGTGATAAACTGATAATATCATATCTTGGGGCATCTGGTGATTCCCACCCCTATAGACCAGTGTCTTCTCTTCTTCTTATTCCAAGTAGGCTCCTAACTGGAACACAGAACAGCAACCACACAACGCCAAAGGGCTCCGGGCAGTCATCCTCAGCAAGTGGATTTTTACAGGGTGAGGTTGCTACTGTAGCACTACTCCCATTACCCCTAACCCATGTCTTTGATGGTGAGAGGAAACTGGACCACCTGGAGGAAACCCACGTGAACACGAGGGGGGAAGTGCATGCAACCTTCACACAGAAAGGACCTGGGATGGACCGGGATTCAAACCCAATAGACCAGTGTAGTTAGTATTGATCCATTATACAGTAATCAAACTAACACCATCATATCAGAGATGCAGGCCACTCGCTGGCCAATATGTCGGTCTAACCTAAATTACATTCCCTCACCTAAAGCCTTGTCGGAACCAATGTGAGAATATGCTTCTCTTTAATACGAGGGGAAGGAGACTGGATTTGGGAAGCTGGCGCAGTGCAGATTGTCAGCCTTGGAGCCAGGGGTATGAAAGAGCACCCTGGCTTGTGCCACCTACTGGCAAGACAGGTTGGCCTGTCAGGCGCACATAGGCTGCCTCCGTGTAATTGGGCACGAGGCCGCTGACGGCGCCTGATTGCAGCTCTCAGACTCTGTCAGCTAGCCTGCAGGCAGCAGCCACTACCTGACAGCAGTTTAACCAGGTGTGTGTCACCTAGGGTTGGCACGATGGACGATGGCATCAACCATCGTGATGGGCCGACCCCCCATCGACCTCTGAGCCTTCTACATCGGATCATCATAATCAATTATCTGTTCGAATTAAAATTGTGCCGTTTTAATAATAAAAAAGGCCAAGTCCACTTACCGTAATGCGCGGGGGACGCGCTGACCGCATTAAACAAGCGCACCCAGTTCAGAGAAGCCTCCCGCTCCCCTCCTCCGCTCTACTGCTTATCTGAACTGGGGGCGCTTGGTTAATGTCGCCGGGGCGTCCCCTGCGCGTGAGAAGTCGGCTGTGTTGTTGTGACAACTTTTTACGACAAAGAAGAAACTGCACATTCTTTCCTGTTTTCAACCCAAAGTGAGTACAAGTCTTCAACTGTGAATTGAACTCGCCTGTTTCCAAAGTGAAAGTTGGAGTCGCTACTCGCTCCAGATACAGCAGCTGTGTTTCTCAAGCCATTTCTCCTAAACTCTCTCTCATTACTCATCATCATTAGGTTCCAAAGCCCACGCGAATCTAACGTTATATCAGCCAGTAATTCAGTCAGTTTTCTGCCAGCTAGTTAAATTCAACACACACACGTTGTTGGTGAGGATCTGTAACATTAACGTTATTTGTTTTGCGCCGTTCAAATTGCTGGTAGTGACAGCCACTGCCCACTTCAGTTGCCTGGCTCTGTGCTGTAGCACAGAGCAGAGGCTAATAGCCTATCCAAGCCCGCTGGTATCATGTCCTGTTGTTAACGTGAACGCATTGCAGCGGCTAGCCAAATGGAATTACAGCAACGCAGCGACTTAATAAATAATTAATTACACCCCCCTCCCCCCGGACGATGCCATCGTCCAAAACGATGTTTCACTGTGAAACAATCACGATGGGTATTTGGGTGACATCGCACAACCCTAGTGTCACCTGCATATTAGATTGTGAGGTAGATTAATTGGGATGAGTATGGCTTCCCTCACAGTCACACACCCTGAGGAATATCGAGGTAGGTTTGATTACAAACACATGGGATGTGATCAAAACACTGGTGGGCGAGCTGTCATTCCAGGGTTCAACCAGTATGGGTTTTAGATAGGGATGCACCTATCGATCGGCATGTGACCGGAAATGGCCGATTTTCACGTGATCGGCCTCGATCGGTGATCTGCGCCGGTCACTCTAAAATGCCGATTCTGTGAGCCGATTTTCAAGTGACGTGCGCGCACCCAAAAGCAGCGAGACAGAGACGGATGAGTTGCAGCCAAAACAAAAGCTGCCACTACAACACATGCCACAGCATGTCTTCGTCGGTGTGGAGCCGCGGAGGGGCAGGGTAGGTTGGAGTCCACTCCAGTCTGAGCGGCTCGCTTCACCTCACCAGCTCTTCCCCGACCAGCGTCCACTTCATCGCTGCCTGCTGCTGCTGCTATCTGTCAGTCACGACTCACGTTGTAACGTGGATACAGCCAGGAGAGGACTTGTGTTTCGTATTGCGAATAGAAGGACGAACATAATAATAAAACGCATCGGACCAGTGTGCCAGATGATTTTTTTTCGAATGGCGGATAAAAGAAAACGCGCTCTGTGTGTAAACTACAATATTCAAACGGAGTCAACTCAAACTCATTTCCTCATCTAGGCTACTCAATAACAGCCAAATCCACAACTGTAGAGTGGGCATGGCTTCGAAGGTCTCTGGGCTCCAGAGCTATAGGCTATAAACTCCTTGTCCATGGATAACATTTTGACGTTTATTTATTTTATTTTATTAGTTTATTTGGTAGGGACATATACAAACAAAACATTAAACCCCATAGGGGAAGAGATGCTTTGTAACAGATTTAGCCATAGGCTACTTTCCATCTGGAGCCCCTGTTCTGTTGCACCTTTTTTCTTTTGGAAAAGTAAATGCATGATAGCTGTGGGATATACTGGAATTAATTGTTTTATATTCATTGTATTTACACAAAAAAGAAAAGCTCTGTCCAGTAACCTGGAACACTTTTATTTTGAGATGTTTTTGAGTGAGATCGTCCTACCTAATGCAAATGATAAGAAATGTGACATGAATGTTAATTTTCTATTAAAGCAAAGTAAAAAAGTAAAAAAATAACCCGCCAATTATTGTTCTTAGAAAGAAAATCGGAATCGGCAAAAATCGGTATCGGCAAGTCAGACTATTCAAAAATCGGAAATCGGAATCGGCCAACAAAATCGCAATCGGTGCATCCCTAGTTTTAGACAGAAGCTGTCGATAATGTTTTGTGCCGATGTCCAAAAGCCAATTCAGATGTCAACAGAAGAATCTGTCCTCCAGCAAACTGATGACTTGTTCAACCTCACCATTATTTCATTTAGAATAAGAACACCATTAGAGAATGTAGAATAATGACTGTTTGAATCATAGTTTCTCTCTTATCTCTCTACCTACAATACAGACAGTCCGTTATCTCTCTACCTACAATACAGATAGTCATGGAATTCCATGATATGAAAAAGATTGAGAATCACTGCTATAGACGCTTTTCAAGGAATTGTGTGAGGCTGTGGTTTACAGTGATTTTACAACATGGCACGCCGCACCTCTTAGTCATTGTAAAATGACTGTAAACCATGGCTTCTTGGGGCTTATTGCTTCATTTGAAATGTAGCTTATTTCCTGTCAGCTATTGTATTAGCAAACACTGCAACAGGAAGTAAGCCAGGGGCCATTTAGAATGTTTATGTTGTCAAGTTAAAACCGTCAATAGGGCATTAGGCTATGTTGTCCTAAATCTGCAGGACCATCAGAGACAGGCAGCAGCAGTGCAGCACTCACCAGCCACCTGATCTAAATGTCATAAGGCTCTGTGTGTGTGTGTGTGTGTGTGTGTGTGTGTGTGTGTGTGTGTGTGTGTGTGTGTGTGTGAGTGCCTGCTATGTGTCACCACACAGGAATCAAATTAAAGGACGGCTTTACCGTGGGGAATATGAATATATATTAAATCTCACGCCCCTAAGGTTTTCGAATCCGTTGAAATTTTTGAAATTGGAGCTTCACTGCCTGACCTATCAAGCATCTCTCACATTATTTGCATGACCCTCTGACGCAAAACGCGTCGGGGCGTCATGCTCCGCCTTGCGGAAGTCGTGCACCTATGAACTACAACTGTTGTGAGCCATGGTCCCGCCTCTAGAGGTCCTCCACGCCCCTTCAGAGGTCTGAAGAAAAACAAAAAGGCAGCCATCTTTTTCGACCACCTAGCCTGCTGTAGCTAGGTTAGCTTTCCATAGCTCCTTGCAAAGAGACGATTTTCTCGGGAACGGAAGCACGGACAGACACGTGACTGGCGGCATTGGAAAGCTCGTCAAATTTTACATCTAGTAGTAGGTGGGTTGAAGTAACGAAATCAACGCTGAGCAATGTACCCGTTTTTACAGAAAATAGTTACAACATCAGATGCGCGTAACTCCTACGAAAATGCCTTAAAATGCATGATTTTTTTTTTATGAAGACATCTCCCGACATATATACTTCAGTTTAAATTTGGTGCAATTTGGAGGCAATTTATTTTCGATTTATTTCTTCTTCTCTCCATGTAATATTGTCGAAGCCTTCTTCTTCTTCTTCTTTGAGTTTTATGGCGGTTGGCAAACATATATGTGCATTACCGCCACCTACTGGAGTTTGATATCAGCCAAACGCCTGAGGGGTGGGCATGGAAACGAAGGCCACGCGAGCCCAGTGCATTGTGGGAAATGTAGTATTTCGAGTCCCCGCACCCGCACCTCCCCCCCACCACCCCCCCCCCCCACACACAGAGTGGATTTCTGGTGATATCTCAGGCTGTAAACAACCAATTTCAAAAATTTCAACGGATTTGAAAACCTTAGGGGCGTGAGATTTAATATATATTCATATCCCCCACGGAAAAGCCGGCCTTTAAGTTTCAATTAATGTTAGGCTAGTTAAGCCATCCATACGCTGCCACATTGTGTAGAGCAGCAGGCAGCCAATCAGGAGCCTGATTGATAGGTCACACCAACACAATGTTACTAACTGAATCGATGAAGCAGGTTGCACGTCACACCAACACAATGTTACTAACTGAATCGATGCCCATACAGTACATGCCACACTTACCCAAGGTTAGGCGCAACGCCTGTCTCTATGAGAGGAATGCTTGGCTCTTTCTTCTCCTGCTTCTTCTGCTCTCCTTTCGTACGTTTAGTACTGGAAAAAAGAAAGAAAACATTTTTTCCTACATGAAAGCAACGTCTGGATTGATCTCAGATGAAGGTCATCCATCTAGGTGCAAAAAGACAAAAGGAGCCTGACAGTTACAGCCTGTGCAAAACAACAAGACAGGTCATACTTCCATTTGATGATGCTTTAGGAATGTTACCTGTCTGACACTGGTGGCTCCTTCAATAGTCACATGATGATCAGAATCACAATCACTTTTATTGCCACAGTATGCAAGTTACATACGAGGAATTTGTCTTGGTGTCTTGTATGCTTTAGGAATGTTACCTGTCTGACACTGGTGGGTCCTTCAATACTGTCACATGATCTTGGCCTTTGGCAAACTCCACAACAAGCGTATGATTAAGAATCTGCAGCTGATGGAGCCTGCTGAGAGCCTAAAAGAGATGCAAGGGGGAGCACACAATTCAGATAGGTGTGACAGTGTCTATTCACCACGCCCACTTTTTCTCTCTTCCGCGTTAGACGCAATTGTATTTGTTCTTCCGGTTCAGCGCTAGTTGGCGGCCAATTTCAAAAGAAAACGTCACTATGAATGAAGTTTGACAACATTCAGAAGCTACACTGCGGCCAACTTCAGTTACATGTTCATAGCATGTTCCTGCGAGGAGCCGATGGCTGTACCCGGTCGGCATTTAACGTTAGTTACAAAAGCACTTCGACAGTGTTTTCTCACTGCCAGTAAGCCTACAGTAGGGTTTGACAGATGCTAGTCCGACCGGTCAGCCAGCCAGTCCTCGCTGCTCGTTAAATATTAACAAATAGGTGTTATTCTGATAAACTAGACACATATTTGGAATGTTACGTTCTCATCCGAAAAAATATTAAAACTTTAAAACCGATTGTTTTTTTTTGCTTAAAAACAGCTTTTTAGCAAGTCTAAAAATTATTACGGTAGACTTCCAGGTCTAAAACGAAAAGACGATTACAAAATGACGTAATGCAGAAGCGTCCTTATATGGGCATTGCAAAGTACAAGGTGAATAATACACATATGCAAGCATGTCTTAAACTTAATCCAATTACAACCACTATCAAAACAAAACTTGCCTTTTCTGCGGACCTCTCGCTGCTGAAGGATGCAAAAGCTGCATGTTTCTGTGGAAATACAAAAATATCTTGTATGATAGTGTCTGCACAAAATGATGAGCCAGGCCAGCGAAGGTTGTTTCTGTTGTTTCATTCTACATGTAAACAGATTCAAGCAACCATCTGTAAACAGAATAGGTCAACTTAAATGAATTTCGGGCTCACACGGTGTCAGCCAGGCACAACCTACCAGAGGACCTCTCTTTGAGAAGGCCCTGACTGACTCCGCTCCAAAATACTTCAGGAGGTCCTCCTTCTCATCCTGGCTCAGCTCAGCCGGTAAGTGGCGGATAAGCAGTGTCTTGCTGGGTTTTGTCTGGACTAGTGCCTCATTCTTGTCCATTTCACTGTAGGAAGGCAGAGGAATACCATAGTTAAATATAATTTGTTTTATTCATTATGATACCAGAATAAACTCCCGCACACTGTCTCCACATGCAATAAAAAGTTTAATCAGAATAACGTTTCGGTCGTGAGACCTTCATCAGATTCTTCTTGTAAAGAAGAGAATGCATCGAGATGCATCGATAATCGTAATCGAATCGAATCGTAGCCCTCTGAATCGTAATCGAATCGTGAGGCCAGTGAAGATTCACAGCCCTAATGTTCACCCCAGAGCACTGTTCGCTTGTTTATTCAAATTGAACGTCTTGCATGTCCAAACTGCACCGAAAACAACACTGCACTTCCTCGAGTCCCGAGCAGGTTGCTACAGATATGGGGGTCATCCCTATGTTCCCCGGGTCCTATGTTCCCCGCTTTTCCCAAATAGGGTCCTATGTTCCCCGCTATGTTCCCTGGGAGAGGTTAGGTTTTGGGTTAGGGTATGGGGGAGGTTAGGTTTAGGCGTGGGGGGTGGGAGAGGTTAGGTTTTGGGTTAGGGTCTGGGGGAGGTTAGGTTTAGGGTTAGTGAAAAACGGGGAATATAGAACCCGGGGAACATAGACATGATCCCCAGATATGTGAAGGACACATATCATACACATACACACTCATAGAGATTCCTGCTAGTGGCTTTGATATTTGGCTCTGTATTTAGACTCATTCAGAGCGCCACATCTCCCGCCCCACTTGCAAAGATGCTACCACCAACTTCACTGAATTGACTAGTGGAATGGAATCAAGATTGCTTTGTTGCCATAGAGTAGTAAAGAAACCAGAAGTTAGCTGGAATCAGATCATTTTGACCCCCCCCCCCCCCCCCCCCCCCGCCCCGCCCCCTTCAAAACAATCGATTTATAGTTGTTGAGGATCAACTAATCAATTAATCGTTGCAGCCTCTACTTGAAACACTATTTTGACAGATAAATAATGTGACTTTTTTTTTTTATTAGTTAATTGATTTACAGTGCTACCAATGCAGTGCTACGTAGCTATGTTGGTCAAAGGTAATTTTGTGATACCACAACCAGCATGCGATCCCAATAACGTTAGCGTTAGTTGATATACGTTAACGTTATAGTAATAACGCTACATGCGGCTTTTATTGAAATTAGTACTGCCGAATTGAAGAGGGGTCCCTAATCGTTCGTAAAAGTAGCTACGTAATTCGTGTTCTACCAGGTAACGTTATGTAACTTTCCCGATAAGAAAGGTAGCAATAACTCCTATCTTTTTAACAAAGTTCGGCCCACTGCTATCGCTAACATTAGCTCAATGCTAATGATGCACAAAGCCAACAGCAAGTTCTCTTTACCAACTTATCTTATCTCACCTTAGGAAATGCAGCTCCCAGGACGCTGCAAATAACTCACATTCAAATACAAAATAATTTAAACAATAATTTAAACACGGCTTTAGGTTTACTTGATAACATAACCTACGTGCCTGCTAAACAGCATGCAGCTAACTGGTAGCCCACCGATGCTACTTCCGCGCAAAACTTCTTCTTCTTTCTTCTTCTTCTTTGGGTTTCCGGCAGACTTCCGCGCAAAACGATCGATGATTGGTTATTTATGCTACATTCAATTCTTATGAGAAAAAATGAGGATACCAGCTACGTTTTAGAAAACAACGTTCACTTACTAATAATACTCCTCGAAAATATTATCTTCCAGCTCATAAATAATGGATGCATAGACAAATAACCCGTGTTTTATAGATCAAAATTACCTCAACTTGAGCCTGAATAAGCGTCAGTCTCTCTCTCAGCAGTCTGATGTGGTTTGAAGCCTTCAATTCCTTTTTCCCATAGTACTTGAAAGCAGCATTAGTTGTAGTTATTGTTTTTCACCAGCAGGTGTCAACCTCAGCACACAAAAGACACAAAACATGCTTAGTAACAAATTGTTCAGCATCACTTTAGCCTCCTCAACCAATGTCACAACAACAACAACAATAATAATAATATAATCATAATAATATCAACAACAACAACAACAACAACAACAACAACAACAACAATAATAATAATAATCATAATCATAATCATAATCATCATCATCATCATCATCATCATCATGACTTAATCAAAACTTCCTGTGAAGTGATGCAAATCACATGATAAAGTTGGAAACCTAGTAAACAATTACATTTTCATATGCCCTTTATTTAAAAAAAAATCGAATTATAGTGTTGGATTTTGTGGAACAAAGGTGATTAGATTAGTGAGGGACGATCGAAGGTGCAGGTGCAAGTCTTCCTTCCGCTTTCACTTTCTACATACATAGCTTACATAGCATACATAGCATCTCAATGTGGGCTCCCTCCGTGGACCCCCAGGGGGCCTTGAGGAGGTTCCAGGGGGGGTCCCCAGCAAAAAAGGTAATAATTTATTTGAACTAAAATTCCAATCAGCCTAACAACCCCAACACCAGGCTCCTGCAAGACGTAGGAGTGGAAGGCTCCTCACACAAGTTAAAATTTTATCGGATGGGGCCCCTTGGACAAAATCGGGGTCCATGGTCTAATTTGTGTCAGTTTAGGGGTCCTTGACTTGAAAAAGTTTCTGAACCATTAGCCGTTAACACTTTTCAATAAGGTACACAAATAATAGTTACTAGTAAACTAATGAGAAATTCACTTTTAGTTAATGAATATTTAATGATTAGCTCATGGCCTTTAATCATTAGTTAATCATTAATTAGTTAAAGTCAGTTCTGAGTATAGTAGTTAATCATTAGTTAATCATTAGTCTGTCCTTTAAAACACAAGTACTTAGACAGAAGTAGTATTTGGCTGAAACATACCTAAGTACTTGGACATAGTATTTGGATGGAATATACCTTTAAAACTATAAGTACTTGAACAGAAAGTAGTATGTGGGTAAACATAATACTTGGTCTCTGGCTCTATAGATCCATCCATAGTATGGCTCTACCAACTAACCTGACTTAACAGGCTGGTTAGGTCAGTTGGAAGAGAACCAGACTAACTATTTTGGTGCCAAGGGTTCGAATCTGACCAGCAAAGTCTTGAATTTATTTGTTCAGGATATAATGTTTCACTATAGGCTACACAAAAAGAGTAACTAATGGAAAGATAATAGTTAAGTAATGATTCAGTACTCATAAACTACTGAGTATGATGCATCACTTTGCAATAGGGTACACAAAAAGAGTAACTAATGGACAGGTAACAATTAAGTAATGATTCAGTACTCATGAACTACTCAGTATGATGCATCACTTTATAATACGGTACACAAAAACACTAACTAATTGACAGGTAATAATTAAGTAATGATTAACTAACGATTAACTACTCACAAACTGACTATTAACTAATCATTAACTAATGAGTAATTACTCTACTCACAAAGTGACCTTAACTAATGATTAACTAATGATGAACTACTATACTCACAAACTGATCATTAACTAATCATTAACTAATGAGTAATTACTTTACTAAGAAACTGACAACTAATGATTAACTAATGATTAACTACTGTACGGTATTCACAAAGTGACTTTAACTAAATCATTAACTATCCATTAACTAATAGTTCGTTTCTCATTAGTTTACTAGTAACTACTATATTATTTGTGTACCTTATTGTAAATGTGTTACCATTAGCCTAGATGCTGCAGGAGTGAAAGGAGCACAACATTAACATCAGCTCTTTCTTTCTAGGCCTTTAGCAATTCCTGGAGACAGAAGGAAGGTTCTTTATTGTGGGGTGAACATAATGTCATGCTTCTGTCCCGCCTTATGAAGAGGTCTTCAGCACTGTTAATTTCGTTGACTACATACAACTAAAACTATAGGCTACCTTTTTCCACTGAGGAAAACTAGATTAAAACTGACTAAAACAAAGTTGTGATGACAAAACCTATGAGGAAATCTATTGACATTTTCATCAACGAACGAAAACTAGACGAAAATGTTATTCTAGAGAAACATTTAAATAATGCATTACACTTTACTAAGCCTGTTAGAGTTAAATCTACAGTAGATTTAGTCAACTAAAAACTAGACTAAAACCAAAACATTTCAGATGACTGAAAATATGACTAAAACTAAATGGCACTTTTGTCAAAAGACTGATTAAAACTAACAACTAACTAACTAACTAACAAAATTTGCTGTCAAAATTAACACTGGTCTTCAGCCTCCTATACCCCCACCCGCACCCCACCCTGGAAAAAAAAATCTCCACTTCTCGAGATGCCTCCAAATTCCTGGGCAAATGAAGCCTTTTCTTTGAGGAGGGACACGGGGGCATTCCTCATCGGGGGGAACACAATAGCCCCCTTTCACCGTGGCCCAGCTCTGAAATTTCACAGGTGATGGGAGGACCGACAGACACTCAATCCTCCTCCCCGCCGCGGACGTAAAGTGCCGGGCGGGGAGTGAGAGGGGATAGAGAGAGGAAGAGAAAGAGAGGGAGAGAGAGAAAGAGAGAGATGATGAGAGAGGGAGAGAGAGAAAGAGAGAGATAGAGAGGGAGAGAGGGAAAGAGACAGAGAGAGAGGGGGAGAGAGAAGAGAGAGGATGAGAGACAGAGGATGAGAGAGAGAGAAAGAGACAGAGAGGGAGTGACAGAGAGAGGAAAAGGGAGAGAGAAGAAGAGAGAGGGAGGAGAGAGGAGAGAGAGGAGAGAGGACGAGAGACAGAGGATGAGAGAGAGGGGAATAGAGGACGAGAGAGGAAGAGAGAGAGAGGAGGAAGAGGGAGGGGGATGCTGAGCGAGAGCGCGGCGGCCAGGAAGAGGAGACTCAGGTTTGACCGATATCGGCTTCACAATGCCCATACTGAGATTAGTTTGGGATTGGGCAATATTTTTACAGTCAATTTGACACCAATTCCACGTAGGCCTATTCAGTGTTTTCCCCTAGAATTGTCAGCATTCCCACAAGTCCTTTAATCCTGGAAAGTTGGTGAATTAGAGAAAGAACATCACACCCAGGTGCTGAAGTAAGTGGTGCAGTTCATATGCTACAAACAGACACCTCGTGCTACAAACGGACACATGTGATGTATAGAAGCGGCTGCACCGCTTAATTTTGTGTGTGACTGACAGACGGGATGCGGAACCCACTTACTCAATTTGATAAGATCACAGTTGTTCGGTATGAGCAAGAGTCGTCCAATTTAGAACCTCAGCAGGGAATGATTTCTGACATCACTGATCACAGTTCTCACTGCAGTTCACCCATGTCATCACACTTTCTTGTGTGTGATGTCACACTGATGACATCACCAATGACATCACAATTGCTAGAGTGACATCACTGGTGACTTCACAATTGTTCAAGTGTAGAAAATAAGCACTCCATTTGGAGAGATTTGGACTGGGGAAAGGCTTTATTGATATTATACGTGTTTTATACGCGAACCCCACAGCCATGGTCTCTACTAATGGTCTACATTCCAGTCCGTTTCCCATTTTCAGTGGCACTCGGCATGCTGCCTTTCGCCAAGCCTCTTCATTCTCTCGCTGAAACCCTAGCACTACATCTAAGGCTAAATCTGATTGCTGCTCCCATTCAGATTAATTCTTCATCACATACTATATCGGCATTCGCTGATGATGTGCTCATTTACTTGACATATCAATAGCTCAATACCATCCCTATAGGTTCTCGACTATTTGGGACCCTTTTTTGGCCTACTTTGATGAAGTTAAGAATGAATGGTGTCTGAGGCTCTCCCTTCTGGTTTCTCGTGGACCCCTTTGCATGGGACCCCATGCACAATATCTATTACAAACACAAGCACCTTATGCAGCTGGTAACAACATGTTTTAATATTGAACGTTGCTGATGTATTATTTCTTTCCTGTGTCTGACTGAGCCTGTTTGTTTGTCTTGTTCGTGTATTATTATTGTTCTATAAAGATTGAAAATAAAACATTAGATTGATCTTTTTTTGCATCCCTACTGTCACGGAGGCTCACGTGATAGCACGCGTACCACGGAGGCTTGGTCCCTCACGCGGCCGATCTTCCTTATACAACATAGTAAAGTCTAACTATAAAAACATTTTCAAAGCGGTGCAACGGGACATAGCCATATGGACAAAATTGCCTGCTTCTTTGCAGACAAGGGTTGCTTCCATTAAAATGAATGTACTGCCACCTATCAATTTTGTGAGCATGATGATTCCACTGCCTCCAGTATGATATTGGAAAAAGGTTGACACATTACTACAGGAATATATTTGGGACGACAAGCATCCAAAAATCAGGTTTTCTACCCACAAAGATGGAAAGGTGAGGGGGGCCTAGCCTTCCCAAATGTCTTGTTATATCATCAGTCTTTCCAGTTACGCCCACTTGGTTTGAGGAAACTCAAGCTGCTTGGAGAGACATTGAGGATACATTACAGTAGTATCTCCATTTAAACTTGAGGATATTTTATTCTCTGCTATAATAATCAATGCATGTTACGTTTTGGTCCTATTATTTCGAACACAATAAGAAACTTCAGGATGGTTGAAAAATACCTGGGAGGTAACTGGAAATCACACATGAATACCCCCTTGTGGCAAAATAGAAATATTATGTCAGGGAACAAGCCCTTTGAATCAGTGGTATGGTCATCAAAAGGGGTAAATCATTTGGAGATATATTCAATTCAAGTGACCTTATTAGTTTTGAAGAACTGTGCCCCTTTTTGATCTACCAAGGACATCTTTCTTTTTATACCTTCAATTACGGAGTGCACTCCGTGGTTATGGAGTTCCACGGGGTACAGGACTGCAAATGTATCCAATCGAGAGTTGGGTGACCACATTGCCCACCAGAGGACTTGTGTCAGCCATATACTCACTACTTCAACACACTGCCCACTAGAGGACTTGTGTCAGCCATATACTCACTACTTCAACACACTGCCCACCAGAGGACTTGTGTCATCCATATACTCACTACTTCAACACACTGCCCACCAGAGGACTTGTGTCAGCCATATACTCACTACTTCAACACATTGCCCACCAGAGGACTTGTGTCAGCCATATACTCACTACTTCAACACACTGCCCACCAGAGGACTTGTGTCAGCCATATACTCACTACTTCAGCACACTGCCCACCAGAGGACTTGTGTCAGCCATATACTCACTACTTCAACACACTGCCCACCAGAGGACTTGTGTCAGCCATATACTCACTACTTCAGCACACTGCCCACCAGAGGACTTGTGTCAGCCATATACTCACTACTTCAGCACACTGCCCACCAGAGGACTTGTGTCAGCCATATACTCACTACTTCAACACACTGCCCACCAGAGGACTTGTCAGCCATATACTCACTACTTCAACACACTGCCCACCAGAGGACTTGTGTCAGCCATATACTCACTACTTCAACACACTGCCCACCAGAGGACTTGCGTCATCCATATACTCACTACTTCAACACACTGCCCACCAGAGGACTTGTGTCAGCCATATACTCACTACTTCAACACACTGCCCACCAGAGGACTTGTGTCAGCCATATACTCACTACTTCAACACACTGCCCACCAGAGGACTTGTGTCAGCCATGTACTCACTACTTCAACACACTGCCCACCAGAGGACTTGTGTCAGCTATATGCTCACTACTTCAACACACTGCCCACCAGAGGACTTGTGTCATCCATATACTCACTACTTCAACACGTTGCCCACCAGAGGACTTGTGTCAGCCATATACTCACTACTTCAACACACTGCCCACCAGAGGACTTGTGTCATCCTCACTACTTCAACACACTGCCCACCAGAGGACTTGTGTCAGCCATATACTCACTACTTCAACACACTGCCCACCAGAGGACTTGTGTCAGCCATATACTCACTACTTCAACACACTGCCCACTAGAGGACTTGTGTCAGCCATATACTCACTACTTCAACACACTGCCCACCAGAGGACTTGTGTCAGCCATATACTCACTACTTCAACACATTCCCCACCAGAGGACTTGTGTCAGCCATATACTCACTACTTCAACACACTGCCCACCAGAGGACTTGTGTCAGCCATATACTCACTACTTCAACACACTGCCCACTAGAGGACTTGTGTCAGCCATATACTCACTACTTCAACACACTGCCCACCAGAGGACTTGTGTCAGCCATATACTCACTACTTCAACACACTGCCCACCAGAGGACTTGTGTCAGCCATATACTCACTACTTCAACACACTGCCCACCAGAGGACTTGTGTCAGCCATATACTCACTACTTCAACACACTGCCCACCAGAGGACTTGTGTCAGCCATATACTCACTACTTCAACACACTGCCCACCAGAGGACTTGTGTCAGCCATATACTCACTACTTCAACACACTGCCCACCAGAGGACTTGTGTCAGCCATATACTCACTACTTCAACACACTGCCCACCAGAGGACTTGTGTCAGCCATATACTCACTACTTCAACACACTGCCCACCAGAGGACTTGTGTCAGCCATATATATACTCACTACTTCAACACACTGCCCACCAGAGGACTTGTGTCAGCCATATACTCACTACTTCAACACACTGCCCACCAGAGGACTTGTGTCAGCCATATATATACTCACTACTTCAACACACTGCCCACTAGATGACTTGTGTCAGCCATATACTCACTACTTCAACACACTGCCCACCAGAGGACTTGTGTCAGCCATATACTCACTACTTCAACACATTGCCCACCAGAGGACTTGTGTCAGCCATATACTCACTACTTCAACACACTGCCCACCAGAGGACTTGTGTCAGCCATATACTCACTACTTCAACACACTGCCCACTAGAGGACTTGTGTCAGCCATATACTCACTACTTCAACACACTGCCCACCAGAGGACTTGTTTCAGCTTAATAATGATTCACACATGGTATTGAGTGAGAGACAACGCAAGTACGGCAACCATTTTAGGGCATCCTCCTACCTCAGAGTAGATAGATAGATAGATAGATATTTTTATTCAAGTGTCATGCACACAGGGTGCCCAGCCCGCATGGGCTTATAAGACACTAAAGACAACAATCTTTAGAGTATTGGCTATCATTCCTCAGACTAAGCGTTGTCAGCTCTTGTGTATCAAAGTACACTGCATCGCGTGTGCTCTGAAACGCCTTCAGTCCTCACACGAAAACGCCGTCATTCCTCCAGCAACATGCCTCACTTATCACTCAAACTAGCTGTCAGTCATCACTCCTCACATCTCACATGAAAACGTTGTCATTCCTCCTGCAACATGCCTCACTTATCACTCAAACTAGCTGTCAGTCATCACTCCTCACGTCTCACATGAAAACGTTGTCATTCCTCCAGCAACATGCCTCACTTATCACTCAAACTAGCTGTCAGTCATCACTCCTCACGTCTCACATGAAAACGTTGTCATTCCTCCTGCAACGTGCCTCACTTATCACTCAAACTAGCTGTCAGTCATCACTCCTCATGCCTCCATGCTCAATTCATGGAGGCGTTCTTGCGGTTTCTCCATCACACATGGAAGAACAACCAAAAACAACGGAGTGATGACTTAGGAAGTCCTTCTTTCCGTTTTTTAATGAACATCGTCGTTGATTGTTGCTGACGACCTGGTGTTGACTGTTGATTTACTGTGGTCGGTTGTAAATGTTAGCATCCATGATTTGATGTTGTACGGGGGCTGTATGTGCACTCCCCTTATTCTGTACTGCTTGGGATATGTACATGTAATTGTATATTGCGTTTTTATTGCCTGTTGTTTGTCCTATATTTATGGTGGCACTCAGTTTCCCCGTCGGGGATTAATAATGTTTATCGTATCATATCGTATCGAGAGTCCTGCATTGTTTGATGCTACAGACTGCACAAAATAAAGGTTCAAAACCCAGCCGCAGAGCCAACGAGCCCGACAGATAACCTCCCCTACTTAGCCTCTCGGCTAATAAACTTTTTACGATAGCAGTAAAGAAAGAAAAAAGAAAAAGAAAAAAAAACAGTGTTTTTAAGGGGCCCTATTATAGGAATTCTTATATTTTTAGAGGGTCAAAGATATTTAATGAAGACCAAATCACTTTTAGTTGCAATATATATATATTTTTCTGTTTGAATTAGATTTCTTTTTTACAGGCAGCTTCAGACCAAGTAGAGTCAACGCATCCGCATCACAGCTGCTGGTCCTGATTGGCTCCCTCACTATGCTGAGCCATATATACTTGAAAACAAAGTAAACTGAGTAATACAGTATGTATAGTGTATGCCCAGGTGTTGATCTAGTGATATCTATAGATGTTTAGAAGAAGAGGTGTAGGGATTCTGGGCCAAAATATTTGATTGGTACTCTAAGGCTTACAAAATAACCCTTCAGCTGGAGGCGGGACTCGCCATTTTCAGCTCCGCGGAATCCTCTCTGCTCCTCCCTACGGCTGTGCAACACTCTCGGACACAGGGGACTACTGTCGCCAAGAGACTCATTCTGAAGGAATGGAAGCCCCCCTCTCCACCTTCTTTCCAGCTGTGGTTGACGGACATGGTTTCAGTTATACGGATGGAAAGACTCAGGTTCCTGAGGACCAACTCACTCAAAAGATTCTCAACTATCTGGGACCAGTTTCTGGCCTACTTTGATGAGGTTAAGCGCTCACCCGACTGATATCTCATGGACTATATATTGACTATATATATATATACACATATAGTGTCTGAGTTTGTAAAATTTTGTCCTTTGTGTCCTAAAAGAAACTGGAAAATAAAATAGACTCAACGCCTACAGCCTCCTATCGTGATCAACTCCCCATGGCCTATAGCCAATACTCAGTGGCTGGGCAGAGGGGGGAGGCTAATACCACCTTAGACAGTAAACTCAGGTCAAGTCCAGCCTCCTAGGTTTTAAATGGACCCTTTCATGACTGGGGCTCTGGATGGGGTAGCGGGACCTCAGTGGTGAGATAGTGTGTGTTTCCAGCAACCTGCATGGAAAACGCAGTCAAGCACTCAGGTGCTGATATCACGCGTCCACTGTGCCTCTACCTCTACATGTGTCAAAGACAAGGATTGGTTTATTTTCCTGGCAAATTGGAGTTGGGGGTAGGTAATTGTATCATGGTTCAACTTGGGTTTATGAAGACCATGAAGAATATTTTTAGATTGAAGATTGATATTTGGTGCCGATATACAATAACTTTAAATTTAATCATTTTCATTCACTTTCAAAACGTACAAGTGTTCAGTGTCCCCCAACATCCCTGTCTTTTCCCTTGTCTTCCTGTTTAATTGTGTGTGTGTGTGTGTGTGTGTGTGTGTGTGTGTGTGTGTGTGTGTGTGTGTGTTTGCGTGCGTGCGTGCATGCGTGTGTGCGTGCGTGCTTGTGTGTGTGTGTGTGTGTGTGTGTGTGAGTGAGTGAGTGAGTGTGTGTGTGTGTGTGTGTGTGTGTGTGTGTGTGTGTGTGTGTGTGCGTGCGTGCGCGCGTGCATGTGTGTCTGTGTGTGTGTAGGTGTGTGTGTGTTTGACAAAGCCCATCTCTCAGATTGGTGTGGAATGCCAGAGCATAGTGACTTTGGTTTCAAGTCTGCACTTTCCTCCCTCTCAAAGCCAGGCCTAAAGCTGGCCTTGGTTACAGAAGCATTCAAGCCAAGCTAATTGTTTGACCAGGCTATTTATTCATACATACATATACACATATACATACATACGACCATACATACATACACCCATACACCCATACACCCATACATACATACATACATACATATTGTACATACATACATACATACATACATACATACATACATACATACATACAGTACAGACAGTACAGACAGACAGACAGGCATGCAGGCAGGCAAACAGACAGACAGACAGACAGACAGACAGACAGACAGACAGACAGACAGACTCAAACCAATTTGACCAAGCTATTTATTCGTTTGCACAAGTAAGCTGTTGTGAACAGTGGCTTCCACAAATAACCTTCCCAAGAGATGAGCCATCAGGCCAGGTGTATTTGTGAAATAACACAATGCCTGTGACTGCTCTGATATACTGTGGCCCTATGTAGCCTATTGTTTTATTAATACTAGTGCAGTGTTCATTCAAGAGATGCCTGAAAGCTGTGTTCTGATTGGTCGAATCACGTGAAATTCAACTTTATCAGGGGCCCAGGCCAGCAGTGCACCCGTCAAGTTCGAAGTCAATCGGATGAACGGTTCTCGAGATACACGAAAGCCGTGTTTTTTTTTGTTTTTTTTGTTTTTTTTAGAGAACAATATACAAACAAGACAAACAGGCTCAGACACAGGAAAGGAAAAAAAAAAAAACATACATCAACATTGCAACATGGCGCTATCAGCCGCATAATGTTATATGTGCTTATATATATATAAAAAAAAGTGCATGGGGTCCCGCGCAAAGGGTCCATGAGATACCAGCTGCGCGAGCCAACCGTCACCCCTAACCTCAGCTACTGGTCATTCTTAACCTCGTCGAAGTAGGCCAAAAACAGATCCCAGATAGTTGAGAACCTCCCAAGCGTGTTGGTTCTCAGGGACCTGAGTTTCTCCATCGGTACAACAGAGATCATGTCCATCAGCCACACCTGAAAAGAAGGTGAAGAGGAGGACTTCCATTCCTTCAGAATGAGTCTTTTGGCGACTGTTGTCCCCAATGTCAGAGATTGTTGCACAGCTGTAGGGAAGTTCAGTGAGGACTCCGAGCAGCCGAAGATAGCGACTTCTGCCTCTGGTTGTAGGGTTATTTTGTAGGCTTTAGAATACCTTTAGAATACCAGAATACCAGAATCCTGTTAGTGAAGGGCAGAACCAGAAGGCATGAACGAAAGTCGTGTTCTGATAGGTTGAATTGCACGAAATTTGACACTGCACTTTCTCAGGTCCCCAGCAGCGCACCCGCAAGTTTGAAGTCGATCGGACAAATGGTTCTCAAGATATGTGAATGTTAAATATAAACTGCACCACAAAGTAAGTGAAGAACCAGAGTTAAAAATAAATTAAAACCTATGAATAACAGTTTCAACAAGTGATAATTATTGTTCCAAATGAAATCTTTTTGACAGCGGGGCAATTCTAAGTCTCCTTTTGTACATAAAGACGCAATGGAGGCTTAAGGTTCCGAGTTTGGGGCATTCTGGTAGTGTAGCGCTAGATTCCCTGCCTACCAACACGAGGGTTGGAGGTTTGCGCCCCCATGTTACCTCCGGCTTGGTCAGGCGTCCATACAGGCACGATTGGCTGTGTCTGGGGGTGGGAAGCCGGATTAATGGTAATTTTTTCTTCCCTAAGCGCATAAGTAGTCCTTTTACTATTGCTGGAGGACTCTGGAATTGCCAGTCAGCTGTTAAGAAAACTGAGACCATAAGATGCGATGTCTCGTCATAGACGCTGGGTTAGCTGGCTCAGCCTGGCTGGGGGCGTGGTTAGCGTGGGGTAAATCCCCTGTTCGATCCATTCAGCAAAGTTTAAATTTAGCTGCTAGCCCAGCCCAGGCAGACACGATCAGGGCTTCAACACGTCTTGTGTTCTGCTCTAGAATCCCCAAAACTGTAATTAGAGCCACAGCACCTTCCTTTGGTGAGTCAGCCCATTGAGATTTATGGGCGGTTTTACCCCACTCGCGCGCCAGCCGTATAACATTTTGTGGGCGTTCACACACATGCCGACTGTCTCTATCTCAGCTCATGCTCTATCTCAATCCCTCCACTTTCTAGCCCTCACAGAGACCTGGATCATACCTGAAAACAGTGCTAGTCCAGCAGCACTGCTCTGCTGCCTATTCCTTCTCGCACACCCCCAGAGCGGGGCAGGCACAGGTCTCCTCATCTCTCCCAAATGGACCTACACGGTCACTCCTCTCTCTCATCTCTCTATATCCTCTTTTGAGTCCCATGCAGTTGCTGTATCCCTACCTATCAAGCTCAACATTGTGGTGATCTACTGCCCGCCTGGTCAGCTTGGTAGCTTCCTTGATGAGATGGATACCCTCCTCTCCGTCTTTCCTGACGATGGCACTGCACTCATTATTCTGGGTGACTTCAACATCCAGGCGGTAACACTGCAATCTCCCCTCTTCCTTAACTTCTTCTCATCCTTCGACCTCTCCCTCTCTCTATCTCCACCCACTCATAAGGCAACTTGCTTGACCTGGTCTTCACCCAATCCTTCTGCACTTCCAACCTCACTGTTACTCCTCTCCCTGTATCCGATCATCACTTTATAACCTTCTCCTTTGCCATCTCCCTCCCCAACCCCCTCCCATCACCCACTCATACTATCACCACCCGACGCAACCTAAAAACTCTCTCAGCCACATCCCTCTCTTCTGCTGTCCTCTCCCTGCTTCCCTCAGCTGAGCAGTTCTCTTCCACTACTCTTTTATCCTCTCTCTCCTCTGCTCTTGACTCTCTCTGCCCTCTCACCTCGAAACCAACCTAAATTATCTCATGTCACTCCCCTCTTCTGTGACCTTCACTGGCTTCCCATCTTGGCTCGCATCAAATTCAAGACACTGGTACTGGCCTACAGGGCAGTCCACACGACAGCCCCTCCGTATCTGCAATCTATGGTCAAGTTCCAAACATCGCATTGCTCCCTCCGGTCCTCCACCCGTCCAGATCACCTCACCCCTCCACAACTACGTGGGCTCAAAAGTCGCTAGTCCCGATCGCGACTCTTCTCGTTCCAACGCCACAATGGTGGAATGAGCTCCCCCCTTCGGTCAGAACAGCCAAATCGCTGCCAATCTTTCCAAGCCAAGCGGAGACTAAAAACTCACTTGCTCTATCTTTGCTAAATGAAATTGCTGATAAACCACGGACGACTACAATATACATGTACTTACAGCTACAGAGCAGATAGGACAGAGGTAGATAATCATGGTGCAGGGTGGCTCTCAGGCAGAGAGCTATTAAACCTCTAATTCTCACGTCTCTACAGCTGATCAGAATCCAGGCATAAATAATATTAATATTTTTTTGTCTCAGTTTAATCAGTACCAGCAAACATTTGATGGATAATGAAGATGAGGAGGCAGCCACTACTGATAGCTAGTGACATATCCTCTAACTTAGTACATCCAACATTAGTAGAGGAGTTGAAGAAGCGCTTTAAAGCTGCACGAGACCAAATTTGTTTGTAAGAAATCCACGGATCTCTACCTTGCAGATGTACGTCAGTATTTTCGTGAAAAGAGTCTATTTTATATCCTGCATTCAGTCATCTATACTCACAAACAGAAAGTTCTGTATGAGCTTAGGACTGAAATTCAACAGGTGGAATTTAATGCTGAATTCAACAGTCGAACGAACTCACAGTGGTCTCTGTGATGAATGATCATGGGGGGCCTCTGTTAGTGTAACCCGCTCTCCTTATGCACCGACTTCAACCATTGGATGTGTTTATTTGTGCGCTCTCTTCCGGGCCACAGACTGGGTGGATGTAGGTAGGAACGTGGAGAGTTATCAAACACGGTGTCACCCGCTCTGGAAGACCCTGCCGAGGGTGACGAGAGGTCAGGAATCCAACGTGAAGGCAGAATGCGAGGAATGTTGCCTGCAGACCCGAGTGCACAAACCCAGTGACCATGGACAGATATGATCTAAGGATTCACAGAGTAATGGCTCGGGGTCAAAAATACAGGATGAGTAATGTTACCCGAGTGTCAGGCTCCAAAAGCATAACAGTGCAAAATGAAGGGAAGTTGTTTTAGAGAGCGTCACCGGACAGCTGTGCTGAGAAGATGCTCCGGAGTATATGTGTGTGAACGTCTTCTGAACATGATAGATCTCTACCTCAGGTGATGCAAAGTACCACTGAGCAAATGACTGCTACACATTCTGCCATGTCCGGATTCACATGTAATTCAAAACGCATGAAGAATGACAGTTCAAACATTTACTTTCCTACTTAAAGCCCTCAAACCATTACATGTGGTTTGAGGAGCACTGTGGGTTGGCGTATGAAGTTTATGGTCTGTGGTTTCATACAGTCAATCATTTCCACTGTCATTATCCAGGAATATGACACTCAAATAGCCAGGTACATGAGAATAGATTTGTTTGAGGAGAAATTGTGTTTCTTTCACAGACACACAATCCACATTGTAATCAAGTGATACAGCCCCGTCAAATGTTTTTATTTTACGTTTTTATATTTCTCTGTTTTTACGTTGTGCCCCCACCACCCCCCGCCCCCCGAAAATCTATATGAAGCCTAGATTTCGCTGTCTTTGTAAGAAACTTTAGCCTGGGAATCAAACCTGACGAATCCCAGCGAGCATGTTTTATTTGCTCTGGCAGATGTTTCTGACCTCCCTCCCGTTCAGACAGTTTGATACATTTCAATCAGCACTATAGAGTACCGCAGGGATGAAGTATTTTTGTAGTCGGACTTGGAACGCGGAAGTTCTTCACGGTTTCTGCCTATGGGATTTTTGAATGGGTTTTTGGCGCAATGCTTCAAATAAGGTCTGTGGGCAACGCAAGCTTATTCAAACGCGAACCTGTGTTCAGCGAGATAATCTTCACACATGAGGACCACTTTCATGAGTTTTGAAGCATAAATTCGAGCCCTAGAAGTAAAAAGCTCATGCTAAGCTATTTCAGAACTACACACAGTGTCACATAGGCTTCCACGTCACGTCACCACAGCCAATTCAACCTGTAGTGTTGTTGATGTGTGCGCTGCTGTGCACTGATTACCCCGGGCTGAACCAGATGAGGGAAAGAGAATTTCCGTGTTCGTCCTTTGAAGTGATGACGTTATTGACGTATAATATCCCCGTCGACTCAACAGTGTAGTCTCATTTAGCCGTTTGCTAGCTAGCCACCCTTTTAACGGCACGTAAAAAATCTTAAAAACTCATAAAAGTGGTCCTCATGTGTGAAGATTATCCTGCTGAACACTGGTTCACGTTTGAATAAGCTTGCGTTAACCACAGACCTCATTTGAAGCATCGCGCCAAAAACCCATTAAAAAATCCCAAGGCAGAAACAGTGAAGAACCCGGAAGTGTTAGCATCAATGTTTTCCGGACTCATTCCTGCGGCTCTCTATGTCACCCGTTTTGTTACACTGATTGGTTGTAGGTCTATCCAATTGCGTCAGGAGGCATTTTAGTCTGCGCCCATTGATAACACCCCCTGGAAATCGAAATGGAACAGAGAGTTTCCAGACTCATTCGCATTTGCTCATTGGTCTGGCAATGTGTGGCGATGTGTGGCTAGCTTGGCTAGCTAGATCAACTTCAATATCTGCTTGGAATTCCCAGACAGGTTGCAAATGATTTGTATGCATCGTTTGACAGAAGAAGTCATTTCCTGCCTCGTGGATCCACTGTCAGCTGTCTTTTTGTTGCCTCTCTCTCAGTGAAAATGAAAACCAAACACAGCCCTCCTTGCAACAGCAACAGCTTTCAACTGACCCCAAGCCCTTCTGATAAAGTTAGCAAGCAAGCACTTTCTTCCCAGAAACCATAGCATACTGTCATGTATATGCTTCGACATAGCTGTTCTATTTCAGCTCAAAGATCCCTCAATCACTCATTTAGCCGGGGTCATCCCTATGTTCCCCGGGTCCTATGTTCCCCGGGTCCTATGTTCCCCGTTTTTGTGGGACCGGGGAACATAGAACCCTGCTATGTTCCCTGGGAGAGGTTAGGTTTTGGGTTAGGGTCTGGGGGAGGTTAGGTTTAGGCATGGGGGGTGGGAGAGGTTAGGTTTAGGGTTAGGGTCTGGGGGAGGTTAGGTTTAGGGTTAGTGAAAAACGGGGAATATAGAACCCGGGGAACATAGAACCTGGGGAACATAGACATGATCCCATTTAGCCGAGTAGCCCTGTGCCCTGGGTTCTCTGCTTGATGTACCATCTCTCCATCTCGCCCCAATACAACAGTTTAGCCCATCTGCCCTCTGCTAACTGCAACTTATCTCTGTAATGCGCGGGCACCCCCCTGGCTTGACTGTACCACATGGTGAAGAGAGCAACAGGGCTGGACGTACCACAGGGGTCATCCGCTCTTCACTGCTGCGACTATCCCTGAGAAGATGGATGTTTGCTGGGGACATTTTAAGCTTTCATCCCCTTTGTGACTAAAAAAGATTTTGATGTGGTTGCAACTTGTCTGGGCTCTGGGTGCAGGAGAAATTTCCATATAAGGACATTAATCTTATTTTCTCTTTGGTGAACTGTGTCATTGCCTCTAAACTTCTGAACTAACCTTAGGTACGTGCTTAACAGCTGACAAGATTCAAGGACCGTCAGCTCACCATGACATGGATTGGGCTTTGCCCAGTCATTACCATCCCTACAAAGAATTCCTCCCACTGGATCCATACGGGATGCAGACTGCATTGATCTTTGATGGAACAATGAAAGGTCTCTGTATTTATAATAAAGAATAAAAACCCTACACATTCCTATGACATCATCTGTGCAGGCCATATACTTTACTGAGAGACCGCGATGGCATCGGTAGCAAAGCTCCACATACGGAGACCATTCACAGCGGTAAGTGGTTCCAGAGAACGTTTCACAGCCACGCTCGAAACTGCTGCTCGTCTGGATCATGCACAGGTTCATTGTATCAGCATCTCAACTTCTTTGAACCTCTTTTCTTATGGGATTATGTCTTATTATAACTGAGGTGAAAAAGAAACTTCAAGTAAGTTTAGACAAGGTATCATAATTATAGAGAAGATGAAGAGAAGATCTTGCAAGGACACTTGCTTTATTTCTTATACAGTACAGTACAGTACAGTACAGTACAGTACAATACAGTACAGTACAGTACGCACTCGTATGAATTGCCTCTCTGACCAGACATAAATAAAATATGACCATCAATCCCTAAGTGGCTGAGTAACCTGCAACACCCAGCTTAGGGGTGCAGTGGGGCAGTGGTAACACTATCACTCTCACCTCACAGCAAGAAGGTCCTGCCTGTTGTGTGCTTGTTGGCACTGGGAGTATGTCTCCCCATGCCATCAGTGCCTATAGTGCCCAGGTGGGCTATCTCGGGAAAGGGGCCTTTCTGTGTGGAGTTTGCATGTTCTTGCCGTGCTTCCCTGGGGTTTTCCTTCCTTCCTCTATCAATATGGACCCTCACTAAAAACATGCAAGAAGACCGTTATCTGACCAGCGGTGGTTGGAAGAAGTTGTTCCCCCGGGCGCTTCACTGCAGCTGCCCACTGCTCCTGGCTAGCCCGTGGAGGTGGACAAGCCAGGATGGGAAAAATGTGGAGCGCAAATTTCACGGCACATCTAAGCATGTGTGTGCAACTGTAGCTGATCCCATCTTGGCAATCCCCCAACTAGCATTGGGGGATTGTGACAAATAAAGATGGGGATTGTCCGTCCTGTACCTTTACAAATGGCAAACCTTGGCTTTCCAGACCCACTATATGTCTTAGTTTCTTCCATTCATACTGTATGCCTTATCACTGCTTCTTCTTCTTCTGCTTGGAATAAATAGAAGAAGAACTGTGTAGTTAGCATGAGCAGTGATAGCCACCATGACTGAACAGACAAAGGAAGGAGCGCTGAAATCCAAGGAAAACAATGTCACAGTACTGGACTCATTGATTGACAGGTGATCTCTGTGAAGTGCAAAGCAGAGACACCACACCAATGAGGATGAGGATTTTGTGGATAACCAATTAAAACAAATCATGCCTCAAATTAAACTTCCACAACTCTTGGTTTAACTATAGGGATAATATCTCAAACAAGTCATAACTGATGTCATGATGTATTGAGGGTGACCATAATATGAATACTATACCCTAACCTGGCCAGAACATCCTTAGCTTACCGCGTAATCATGGGAAAGTGACGCTTCTTGTTTTTTTTTAGATGCCAGTAATAATGTGTAAAATTTATTTATTTATTTATTTATTTATTTATTTATTTCGGTCATGGGAAATTAAAACATTTCATAAAATAAAACGAAAAAGTACAAACAAGCAGCACAAGGCTGATAGACCGAAAAGGTGTAGGCTGAAGCTATAGCTTATAGCGCCTACCCTTCTTACTTAAACAAGCTATACAACAGAAAAATGATTAACGAATAATCAATTATAAACAAAAACAGAGACAATAATTCTCAAATTCAAATAATTACACAATTGACAATTACACTGCATATACATTGCATTACCCGAATATGCACATATACCGGTACACATATATATATATACATATATATACATAGGATATCTTAATAATAAAATTAATGCTGATATGTGTTACTCTAGTCTAACTACCAAAATCTGCAAGAGCGAAAATGTTTCCATTGAAAATACTAACCCCCGTACTAGCCCTGCCACCCCCGTCACCCCCACCACACACATGCTTTTCTGCAGCATACCCAAGCGTACTCCGGTCTGTGCTGAAAGTAAGCATGCGGGGGCTTGTGTTGGAAGACTTGCCAGAACCCCTGACATGGCAACGCAGGTCTGAGCAGTGCAGAAACAGGCAGCCCCATAATGCTGGAGGTGACTGCCACATGAATCGTGCCGAGCTCCTTACGCTTTCCCAAAACCCCTTCAGAGGTCAAAGATCAAAACAGGGCAGCTACACACAGTGGTGCATGATATCCTCCTATCCTATCCCAATTTTAAACCATCCCCTGACAGTGAGTCAATGAGTTTGCTTACCCACACCGGGACCGATAGTCAAACCAGGGATTTATAATTAAAATTCCTTGCAGCGTGTGACTGTAGGTGATAATGTTTGAACAAGTTGCTGACTTCTAAGACCATGATTGCAGCTCAGTAGCACTAGATTACTTTGTGAGTTTGCGTATAATTTATCACAGTCTGCCAAGCAAAGACGTTATTAAGCTCCACAGAGAGACCCACAGTCATGTCCATAATTCCAGCATTGCCATGTAAAAGTATGGACGTAGCCACCATCACCCATCAGTTTGCTGACTCCAGTTTGGAAGCCTTGAGTTTGGCATTTGGACTGTCGCCTTCTTGGTTATTGGAGTCAGAAGCAACAAGCATGAGACCAAGGGGTTGCCACAGAGATGCAGCGCCGCCTGCTATTGGTCCATGATTGCCGAGCTGCACAATCACTGGACAGGCGAGCTGTCAATCGCCCCCCAAAGCATAGTGTGCTTTATCGTCTATTTGACTCTAAATGGAACCATCATTTACTAAATGAACCTCAAGATGTGTTGAAGAAGACTTTAAACTAGCGATTGAGACCATAAACTCAATAGGAAAGTTACTGAGCTCATAAATCAAGTGAGAAGTACGGTCATTTTCCCATTGAGTTCCACAACATCAGACTTTTTGTTGTTGTTGCAGTCAGTCAGCCCTCTGCTGGCGGCTTGAAATAATCCAGGTTTAAGGCAGGTTTAAGAGGATGCAAACCCGGATTAGGGTAAGGGGGGGTGGGCGGGGGGAGACAGGGTATATGGCTAAAGTGCACTAGAGAAATATAACATAGGATAGAGCCAAATAACACAGCATAACAACACGGCATAGCATAGAACCAACACAACACAGCACAACGCAGTGTTTCCTCTCATGTGAACAGTCAGCCAGTGTCTCCTCTCATGTGAACAGTCAGTCTCCTCTCATGTGAACAGTCAGTCTCCTCTCATGTGAACAGTCAGCCAGTGTCTCCTCTCATGTGAACAGTCAGCCAGTGTTTCCTCTCATGTGAACAGTCAGCCAGTGTTTCCTCTCATGTGAACAGTCAGCCAGTGTTTCCTCTCATGTGAACAGTCAGCCAGTGTCTCCTCTCATGTGAACAGTCAGCCAGTGTTTCCTCTCATGTGAACAGTCAGCCAGTGTTTCCTCTCATGTGAACAGTCAGCCAGTGTTTCCTCTCATGTGAACAGTCAGCCAGTGTCTCCTCTCATGTGAACAGCCAGCCAGTGTCTCCTCTCATGTGAACAGCCAGCCAGTGTCTCCTCTCATGTGAACAGTCAGCCAGTGTCTCCTCTCATGTGAACAGTCAGCCAGTGTCTCCTCTCATGTGAACAGCCAGCCAGTGTCTCCTCTCATGTGAACAGTCAGCCAGTGTCTCCTCTCATGTGAACAGTCAGCCAGCCCAGCATATCTCCTCTCATGTGAACAGCCAGCCAGTGTCTCCTCTCATGTGAACAGTCAGTCTCCTCTCATGTGAACAGTCAGCCAGTGTCTCCTCTCATGTGAACAGTCAGCCAGTGTTTCCTCTCATGTGAACAGTCAGCCAGTGTTTCCTCTCATGTGAACAGTCAGCCAGTGTTTCCTCTCATGTGAACAGTCAGCCAGTGTCTCCTCTCATGTGAACAGCCAGCCAGTGTCTCCTCTCATGTGAACAGCCAGCCAGTGTCTCCTCTCATGTGAACAGTCAGCCAGTGTCTCCTCTCATGTGAACAGTCAGCCAGTGTCTCCTCTCATGTGAACAGTCAGCCAGCCCAGCATATCTCCTCTCATGTGAACAGCCAGCCAGTGTCTCCTCTCATGTGAACAGTCAGCCAGTGTCTCCTCTCATGTGAACAGTCAGCCAGTGTCTCCTCTCATGTGAACAGTCAGCCAGTGTCTCCTCTCATGTGAACAGTCAGCCAGCCCAGCATATCTCCTCTCATGTGAACAGCCAGCCAGTGTCTCCTCTCATGTGAACAGTCAGCCAGTGTCTCCTCTCATGTGAACAGTCAGCCAGTGTCTCCTCTCATGTGAACAGTCAGCCAGCCCAGCATATCTCCTCTCATGTGAACAGCCAGCCAGTGTCTCCTCTCATGTGAACAGTCAGCCAGTGTCTCCTCTCATGTGAACAGTCAGGCAGTGTCTCCTCTCATGTGAACAGCCAGCCAGTGTCTCCTCTCATGTGAACAGTCAGCCAGTGTCTCCTCTCATGTGAACAGCCAGCCAGTGTCTCCTCTCATGTGAACAGTCAGCCAGTGTCTCCTCTCATGTGAACAGTCAGCCAGTGTCTCCTCTCATGTGAACAGTCAGCCAGCCCAGCATATCTCCTCTCATGTGAACAGCCAGCCAGTGTCTCCTCTCATGTGAACAGTCAGCCAGTGTCTCCTCTCATGTGAACAGTCAGGCAGTGTCTCCTCTCATGTGAACAGCCAGCCAGTGTCTCCTCTCATGTGAACAGTCAGCCAGTGTCTCCTCTCATGTGAACAGCCAGCCAGTGTCTCCTCTCATGTGAACAGTCAGCCAGTGTCTCCTCTCATGTGAACAGTCAGCCAGTGTCTCCTCTCATGTGAACAGTCAGCCAGCCCAGCATATCTCCTCTCATGTGAACAGTCAGCCAGTGTCTCCTCTCATGTGAACAGTCAGCCATTCTCCTCTCCTCCAATCACAGGTGAGTCCTTCAGGTTGGACAGCAGCCTGTCATCTTGCAGCAGTGAGTTATCGTTCTCCATCTGAAAACTGAAAACCTGTCTGTCTCTCCTTGTTTTCACTGTGGTGAACTTACCGGATATTGCTCTAACTGAAGTTAAAAGGTGCCTATTTTATCTTCAACATTCATCGTCCATATTAACTCAGACTTCGTCTATCTTCCCTTTGCCTCCACAGCATTCTACAACTTCAGTTTCCCAATGAGCCCAAATCAGCATTCACTCCCACATGATTCTATGCAGTGTTTGTCATGTACTTTATGGCCAACGAGTGAACAAAGATTCAGATACTGGGTTAAACATCAATGCTCCCCCCCTCCCCCCACAAAAAGTGCCAGTTATTACACACCTGGTGAGCATATCATAAACAAACCATAACCACAATGTACTGTGAAAATGTAGCCTACTCAGGTATCGATTTTAGTAATTTTTGAACATGATTACAAATCAATGGTTTAAGTTTTAAAGTGTGATTTTTTTTCCAACTATGTCTTCTAATGCGGCAGCAAGCTTTTGGTTTGGCAAAGAATAAGCTTGTGAGCTAGCTAGCTAGTGACTAGCTTCTCTACTTCTGTAAGACATAAATTATGTTTGCTTTCCATTGTGATTTACAGGAGAAATTGTATGGTACATTGTCTGCTCACTAGAATGTACAGTGCGTTGTGTGTATCACATGTCCCAAAATTGAATAAGTCAACCAAAACTGTTAATGTCGTCTGCTGGGTATTTGGTCAGCTGGAACCCACACAGAAAACACTAAGAACTGCAGTGAGTGTAGGCTACATGTAGGCTACCTGCACTGTATTTTACTTACATTCTACAGTGATAACCCAGCTGGCACACAACGTCATTAGACGTTGATCTTTGGTTGGATGGAGGTCGTGACGTCCGTGACCATAATCCAATGTCAGTCCAACGTCTAATGTCAACGTCAGGTTGACGGTTAATACTGACGACATCTGACGTTGATATTATGTTGGTTTTAAGTTGTGTTTTTAAATAACCAAAATCCAACGTCTGGTAAACGTTGTAATATTAACATCCACACAACGTTAAATTCTAACATCATCAGACATTGATATTTAGTCGATTTTAAGTTGTGTTATAAAGTAACTAAAATCCAACGTCTTCTAAACATCCCAATATTAACGTCATTATAACGTAAAATCCCAACATCATTAGACGTTGAGATTATGTTGATTTTAAGTTGTGTTATAAAGTACCTAAAATCCAACGTCTTCTAAACATCCCAATATTAACGTCAATATAACGTAAAATCCCAACATCATTAGACGTTGATATTATGTTGGTTTCAAGTTGTGTTTTTAAATAACCAAAATCCAACGTCTGTTAAACGTTGTAATATTAACATCCACACAACGTCAAATTCTAACATCATCAGACGTTGATATTTAGTCGATTTTAAGTTATGTTATAAAGTAACTAAAATCCAACGTCTTCTAAACATCCCAATATTAACGTCATTATAACGTAAAATCCCAACATCATTAGACGTTGATAATATGTTGGTTTTAAGTTGTGTTTTTAAATAACAAAAATCTAACGTCTGTTAAACGTTGTAATATTAACGTCCCCACAACGTTAAATTCTAACATCATCAGACGTGGATATTTAGTCGATTTTTAGTTATGTTATAAAGTAACTAAAATCCAACGTCTTCTAAACATCCCAATATTAACGTCATTATAACGTAAAATTCCAACATCATTAGACGTTGAGATTATGTTGATTTTAAGTTGTGTTATAAAGTAACTAAAATCCAACGTTTTCTAAACATCCCAATATTAACGTCAATATAACGTAAAATCCCAACATCATTAGACGTTGATATTATGTTGGTTTTAAGTTGTGTTTTTAAATAACAAAAATCTAACGTCTGTTAAACGTTGTAATATTAACGTCCCCACAACGTTAAATTCTAACATCATCAGACGTGGATATTTAGTCGATTTTAAGTTGTGTTTTAAAGAAACTGAAATCCTACGTCTTTAAACGTTCCAATATTAACATCAATATAACGTAAAAACCCAACATCATTAGACGTTTATATTATGTTGGTTTTACGTTGTGTTTTTAAGTAACCAAAATCCAACGTCTGGTAAACGTTGTAATGTTACTGTCCACACAACGTTAAATTCTAACATCATCAGACGTTGACATTTAGTCGATTTTAAGTTGTGTTATAAAGAAACTAAAATCCAACGTCTTCTAAACGTTCCAATATTAACGTCAATATAACGTAAAATCCCAACATCATTAGACGTTGATATTTTATTGGTTTTAAGTTGTGTTTTTAATTAACCAAAATCCAACGTCTGTTAAACATTGTAATATTAACATCCACACAACGTTAAATTCGAACATCATCAGACGTTGATATTTAGTCGATTTTAAGTTGTGTTTTAAAGAAACTAAAATCCAACGTCTTCTAAACGTCCCAATATTAACGTCAATATAACATAAAATCCCAACATCATTAGACGTTGAAATTCTGATGGTTTTAAGTTGTGATTTTAAGTAACCAAAAATCCAACGTCTGTTAAACTTTGTAATATTACCGTCCACACAACGTTAAATTAGAACATCATCAGACGTTGATATTTAGTCGATTTTAAGTTGTGTTATAAAGTAACTAAAATCCAACGTCTTCTAAACATCCCAATATTAATGTCAATATAACGTAAAATCCAAACATCATTAGACGTTGAGATTATGTTGATTTTAAGTTGTGTTTTTAAGTAACCAAAATCCAACGTTTGTTAAACGTTTTAACATTAACGTCCACATAACGTTAAATTCTAACATCATTAGACGTTGATATTTAGTTGATTTTAAGTTGTGTTTTAAAGAAACTAAAATCCAACGTCTTCTAAACGTCCCAGTATTAACGTCAATATAACGTAAAATCCCAACATCATTAGACGTTCATATTTTGTTGGTTTTAAGATATGTTTTTAAGTAACCAAAATCCTACGTTTGTTAAACATTGCAATATTAACGTCCACACAACGTTAAATTCTAACATCATCAGACGTTGATATTTAGTCGATTTTAAGTTGTGTTATAAAGTAACTGAAATCCAACGTCTGTTAAACGTAGTAATATTACCGTCCACACAACGTTAAATTCTAACATCATCAGACGTTGATATTTAGTCGATTTTAAGTTGTGTTATAAAGTAACTAAAATCCAACGTCTTCTAAACATCCCAATATAAATGTCAATATAACGTAAAATCCCAACATCATTAGACGTTGAGATTATGTTGATTTTAAGCTGTGTTGTTAAGTAACCAAAATCCAACGTTTGTTAAATGTTTTAACATTAACGTCCACATAACGTTAAATTCTAACATCATTAGACGTTGATATATAGTTGATTTTAAGTTGTGTTTTAAAGAAACTAAAATCCAACGTCTTCTAAACGTCCCAGTATTAACGTCAATATAACGTAAAATCCCAACATCATTAGACGTTTATATTTTGTTGGTTTTAAAATATGTTTTTAAGTAACCACAATCCTACGTCTGTTAAACATTGCAATATTAACGTCCACACAACGTTAAATTCTAACATCATCAGACGTTGATATTTAGTCGATTTTAAGTTGTGTTATAAAATAACTAAAATCCAACGTCTTCTAAACATCCCAATGTTAATGTCAATATGACGTAAAATCCAAACATCATGAGATGTTGAGATTATGTTGATTTTATGTTGTGTTGTTAAGTAACCAAAATCCAACGTTTGTTAAACGTTTTAACATTAACGTCCACACAATGTTAAATTCTAATATCATTAGACATTGATATTTAGTTGATTTTAAGTTATGTTGTAAAGGCTCTCTGCGTGCGATAGGTCTGCTCTCGGCAAATTGCCGGCGAGACGATGAGGGAGACGGCCGCCCTGTGAAGCATCTGGGGCTCCTGCCTCACCGTCCGCAAAGGCATGTCCTCTGGCTGGCCTGTAAGGGCCAGCTGCTGTGCTGCTGGGTGTAGGAGCACGGTCCACTCTGAGCGGTCGTCCATTATGGCGTATGTGTCCAGCCTCTGGTCCCCATGTTGGGTCACCACTTTGCAGACCTTACGGAGGGCATGACGGTTTCCCCATGGAGGTTTCCCAGTGTAGTCCCCCCCCCCCCCCCCCCGGTTCCCCCTGGGGGAGCAGGGTGGCTTGATCCGTCAGGGGGAGCCGGGTGGCCGCTTCTTTCTGGGGGAACGGGCTTGGGGCCCGTTCTTGGCTTCCTCTGCTCGGACTTCTTGGCATCCCTAGAGGCCTTGGCTGGAGTTGTCTCCATGAGCCCGGGCAGGGCCAGGAGGTGAATTCCGGGAATAGGTAATCGTGATGGCTGGTCCCGCCCTCTGGGGGGGTCCCAGCTGTCGTGTCCGGCTATCTTGTGGGAATGGTTGACGCCGGCCGGCTGACTGTGCCCCGTGCTGTTGGTCCCAACGTTCGCCATGCCTACCTGAGTGTGGTGTATCCCAGTGGCGGGCTCGGCGGAGCCGTGCCCGTTGCACTCTATTGCATGCTCAGGGTCGGCGACCTTTGTTGGCGGACGTGTCCTGGGTGCGGGTGTTGGTGGCATTGGCAATGGCCGTTGCCCTTGTCTGGGCAGTGGAACCGGGGGTTGCGTAGTTTGGGTCATTGGCTCTGGGGCTGCCGTGCTGACCTGACCCTGGTCGTGGGAGGTGCGAGGCACGGGTGAAATGTTGAGCCGGGGTGCGGGCACCGGTAAAGTGGGTGGCGCCCTCCGGGGTGCTAACCCTGAGGCCGGTACGCACGCCGGCTCGAAGGACCAGTTTGTAAGGAAGTTTATGTGCTTGCCTTGTGTGAAGTGTGAAGTTGCCGGATCTTAGGTAAGGGCTCACGGGCAGTGGTCGATTAGAACCACAGAGATGTCTTTTCAGGCTTTAATGAAATATCAGGCAGATAGGAGCAAGGCAGAAGCCACGTATAGAGCTTACAGATTGCAGAAAGGGGAATAGGACCAAGAAGCATATCATAACAGAACAACACCTTTTTATACCCCCCCACATTCGGGGTATGACACCGTTGGTGATGTCACAACGTCCGGGGAGGTATGACATCATCGGTGACCTCATAAAGTCACGTCTGCCATCACAGTCAGCCTAGACCGTCTGCCATCGCTGATGACCTCACAGGTGAACTCTGACATCATCATCGCTGATGTCACGGCGGTGTCATCATCATTACGTCGTTGGCTCTGGAGCTGCCATGCTGACCTGACCCCGGTCATGGGAGGTGCGAGGCACGGGTGAAATGTTGAGCCGGGGTGCGGGCACCGGTGAAGTGGGTGGCGCCCTCCTGGGTGCTAACCCTGAGGCCGGGACGCACGCCTGCCTCTGGTCTTGGGAGGCGGGAGGCACAGGTGGAACTGCCTGCTAGCCTGAGTCGTTTTTGAGATATAAGCTTTTACATATTACATGATAAAGCATGCACGGTGTACACCAACATATGCAGGGTGAACACGGCTGTTTCTCAAGAGAGGTGAGGGCTAGAAGGCTGGTCTTTTGGTATGTTTGTGGCACCCCCTGCTACTCTACGACCACCAAGTGTCAGCCTTCTAGCCCACACACAGCCCGCCCACATGCCACCAGGGCTACTTACTATCTAAATTGATCTCAGAAGGGTGGGGGGTGACGCCCCTTGGCCTCGCCCACTTCCATTTAAGGTTATCATTGTAGTTCAGGACCTCCGGCTGAACAGACGTGCAAAGAATTTAGTTATTCTATCCATCCGTTGCAATGCTATGGCAAATTAGCTGTTCCCCGGCCTTCTGAGCGACCCTGATTGGCTCTCATCTTGGCATGGCTTAACGGAATGAAGCGATATTCGCTACACCAGTTCAGGACCTCCGGCTGAACACACGTGCAAAAATTTTAGTCATTCTATCCATCCGCTGCAATGTTATGGCAAATTAGCTGTTCCCCGGCCTTCTGAGCGACCCTGATTGGCTCTCATCTTGGCATGGCTTAACGGAATGAGGCGATATTCGCTACACTAGTTCAGGACCTCCGGCTGAACACACGTGCAAAAAAATTAGTCATACTCTCCATCCGCTGCAATGTTATGGCAAATTAGCTGTTCCCCGGCCTTCTGAGCGACCCTGATTGGCTCTCATCTTGGCATGGCTTAACGGAATGAAGCGATATTCGCTACACCAGTTCAGGACCTCCGGCTGAACACACGTGCAAAAAATTTAGTCATTCTATCCATCCGCTGCAATGTTATGGCAAATTAGCTGTTCCCCGGCCTTCTGAGCGACCCTGATTGGCTCTCATCTTGGCATGGCTTAACGGAATGAGGCGATATTCGCTACACTAGTTCAAGACCTCCAGCTGAACACACGTGCAAAAAATTTAGTCATACTCTCCATCCGCTGCAATGTTATGGCAAATTAGCTGTTCCCCAGCCTTCTGAGCGATCCTGATTGGCTCTCATCTTGGCATGGCTTAACGGAATGAGGCGATATTCTCTACACTAGTTCAAGACCTCCCCCTGAACACACGTGCAAAAAATTTAGTCATTCTATCCATCCGTTGCAATGCTATGGCAAATTAGCTGTTCCCCGGCCTTCTGAGCGACCCTGATTGGCTCTCATCTTGGCATGGCTTAACGGAATGAGGCGATATTCGCTACACTAGTTCAGGACCTCCGGCTGAACACACGTGCAAAAAATGTAGTCATTCTTTCCATCCGCTGCAATGTTATGGCAAATTAGCTGTTCCCCAGCCTTCTGAGCGACCCTGATTGGCTCTCATCTTGGCATGGCTTAACGGAATGAGGCGATATTCGCTACACTAGTTCAGGACCTCCGGCTGAGCACACGTGCAAAAGATTTAGTCATTCTATCCATCCGCTGCAATGTTATTGCAAATTAGCTGTTCCCCGGCCTTCTGAGCGACCCTGATTGGCTCTCATCTTGGCATGGCTTAACGGAATGAGGCGATATTCGCTACACCAGTTCAGGACCTCCGGCTGAACACACGTGCAAAAATTTTAGTCATTCTATCCATCCGCTGCAATGTTATGGCAAATTAGCTGTTCCCCGGCCTTCTGAGCGACCCTGATTGGCTCTCATCTTGGCATGGCTTAACGGAATGAGGCGATATTCGCTACACTAGTTCAGGACCTCCGGCTGAACACACGTGCAAAAAATTTAGTCATACTCTCCATCCGCTGCAATGTTATGGCAAATTAGCTGTTCCCCGGCCTTCTGAGCGACCCTGATTGGCTCTCATCTTGGCATGGCTTAACGGAATGAAGCGATATTCGCTACACCAGTTCAGGACCTCCGGCTGAACACACGTGCAAAACATTTAGTCATTCTATCCATCCGCTGCAATGTTATGGCAAATTAGCTGTTCCCCGGCCTTCTGAGCGACCCTGATTGGCTCTCATCTTGTCATGGCTTAACGGAATGAGGCGATATTCGCTACACTAGTTCAAGACCTCCAGCTGAACACACGTGCAAAAAATTTAGTCATACTCTCCATCCGCTGCAATGTTATGGCAAATTAGCTGTTCCCCAGCCTTCTGAGCGACCCTGATTGGCTCTCATCTTGGCATGGCTTAACGGAATGAGGCGATATTCTCTACACTAGTTCAGGACCTCCCCCTGAACACACGTGCAAAAAATTTAGTCATTCTATCCATCCGTTGCAATGCTATGGCAAATTAGCTGTTCCCCGGCCTTCTGAGCGACCCTGATTGGATCTCATCTTGGCATGGCTTAACGGAATGAGGCGATATTCGCTACACTAGTTCAGGACCTCCGGCTGAACACACGTGCAAAAAATTTAGTCATTCTTTCCATCCGCTGCAATGTTATGGCAAATTAGCTGTTCCCCAGCCTTCTGAGCGACCCTGATTGGCTCTCATCTTGTGCATCTAGTCTTGTAGCGAAGCTTGTGGGCTTGCCTCGTGAAGTGTGCTGGATCGAAGTTGAGGGCTCACGGGCAGTGGTCGATCAGAACCACAGAGATGTCGGTCCTCGGATGCGGTTGAAGGAATACCACTCGTGACCTGGCTGGTTGTAGGCAGTCGGTCACCAGGGCCTGGCTGGTTGTAAGACAGCCAGGGTTCAGCTCGGGTTCGGATTTGGTCGTGGTAAGGGTAGACATTATGAAGTAGAAAAGAAGTATATAAGAAGTAAGTATACCGGATACAGCGTCACAGAACACCTTGTATATATATGTTATGTCTGACATCGCCGATGACCTCACAGGTGAACTCTATGCTATGACATCATCGGTGACCCCGTAAAGTCCCGTCTGCCATCACAGTCAGCCTAGACCGCCTGACGTCGCCGATGACCTCACAGGTGACCTCTGACGTCATCATTGATGATGTCACGGCACTGTCATCGTCATTACGTCATTGGCGCGCCGGTTCGCGAGCATCGACTGCCCCAAGAACAGGCCTAACAGTGGGCCATTATGGACCCTTTTCTACAAGTCTATTGAGGGTAATCTTCAGCCACATCAATCACATGGTTTCCTCCCGGTGTGCAGGGACCATATTTTCCATTGGGTAATGTGGGACGTGCACACGGTGACCTTGGAACTTTGACCCCACATGCCTGTCACTCTACTGAGGGATGGTACGCTCATGTGTATATTACAAGTCTTTGGTGTCTAAACATGATTATGAAACAATAAACTCCCCAAGTCCTTCAGGAAAAAAAGTTCCTTTGATCAACCTCTGCCCTGGGGGCCTGACAGCCCTTATGCCGCTGAGTCCAATGTTAGCAAAACGTTCTCTGAACATGGTAGCACTCCAATCTTTTAATATGTTGTATATGGGTCCCATATGAGTAGATTTGTGTTGTTTGGTGCCAATCGCTTTTCTCGTTTCAAGATTGCGGGCGCTGGAACATACACAGTCGTGCCAAAATGAAATGGCCGCCATTCAACCAAAAATGGATGAAACGACTTGAAACTTGACATAACACCTCATTTCTATGGGTGAAGTAAACCGCAGGACAACACACTGCGGCCCCCACGGACCCCGCCCGCAGCAAAGCACCCCCGACGTTCACTTCACATGAAAGATGCCTTGCCACAAGCAGAAACCGCAGGAGCTACGACATGCCGCCCCCACGGCGGTATTCCTGGTGAGAGTGTGGCCAGAGCACTCACACCGTTGGAAACCCTTCTACATCCTCAGCAGGTATCTCAGGGTCAACAGCGTTTCGCCCCCCCAGCCTGTACGCCTCGCCTGAGTGGGGCTGCGAAGATTAATCTTCGTCTGTAGAAGGGCTCCAACTGCGAGCTCTAGTCAGCCACACCCATCTTGCACCCCTTCTTCTTGTGCTCTGAGCAGGTTGAGCAAAGAGGTCCAGGGCACTGTGGTTTAACTCCTGACCCCGGTCCTCCGCCGACTAACAAGCAGTACTAATAAACCCAGAGATAACTCTCTGGATAGTATCAGGTGCTTTGCGTTGCTGTAGCTGCTCTTTGCACTTGGTCTTGTACTTGTAGCTAGCTTGCGCAGTGCCTCAGGGTGCCAGCCCTAACACTGTTGCGTGCCGTCTTTCCGAGCTGTCATCCGTTCTTTCACAGATGTCCGTGGGTCTTCCCCCACCGCCAATCTATACATATATTATGAATATATACTATAGTCAGATTTACATTCAAACATAAGTTGCTGCTATTTGGGCTACTTGGTGTTGGTGTGTGCTGTCTGGGCTACTTAATAATATATAATAATAATCATAAAAAAGGTATTCTGAACAAAGTAGCGCTCCGCCCTTTTAACCCACATTTTTTCTTCAAACGACACGAAACGTCAGCATCTGCATCGTTAGACTGTCCTACACAAAAGCATCAAACAGCTTTTCGATTGGTCAAAAATTGAGCCCACAGTGCATCAAAATGCACTGCCTAAACAGCATCTTAATTACCCTAATTACCTAGGGTAATTAGGTTGTATTTGTGATGGCATCAGTCACTCGAGCAATTGTGATGCCATCAGTGATGTCACTCGAGCAATTGTGATGTCATAAATCCTTCCTGGCTCACCCTATATAAGTGGAAGCAGTGTGTCCGTCCTGGCTCACCCTATATAAGTGGAAGCAATGTGTGTTTTTACATGCAAGCATCCAGTCCCATAAAACACCACTATTATGTTTAGGTAGAGGCTAAATAATCACACCATGTTGCTTGTTTCATGCTCTTTACTTCCCTGCCGTAAACCCACGCTTTTACAACAATGCCGTACATCGGGTGCAGTAACTCTTAAAGGCACAGTAACATGTACCTAAGTTAACAAGGCCAACCAGGCCGTAACATAACGTTATCAGACAACATTTTCTCCCCCCACCCCCCTTTTAAAGAACATAACATTCAGTCCACAACCCCCTGTGTCCCTTATCACCCAGTCACATAGTCTCCATGCCAGGCGGGCGGGACCCTCACTCTCTGAGGGCGCGCAGGCTGGGGAACAGCCTCTGGCTGTGGTGGTAGGTTACCCCCCACCCGATTTGCTCCTGGTCTGGGCTGCCAGCCGAGCGCCATCACTGCAGACAGGGGTGGTGCAGGTGCTGTTGGAGCTGCGACTCTGTGCAGGCGGTTTGCGTGCCAGCGGCTCCCGTTGTCCAGTCTGTACGTGGCCGGACCCAGCTGCTGAGTCACCTGGAGGGGTTCAGACCAGAATGACTTCAGCTTGTTCTGGCGGTGGGGATGTTTAATCCTGACCCAGTCCCCTGCAGACAGTGTGGGGGTCTGTACTCTGCGAGAGGCATCAAACCTCCTTTTCATCTGGGCCTGTGAACCTTGGACCCGGGCTCTGACTTTCTGGAGCCCTGGCCTCTCTTGTGCAGGAGCTGGCTCAGCTCTCAAACAGTCCAGTGGTTGCTTTAGCTCGCGCCCGATCATGAGCAGTGCAGGTGACACCCCCGTGGTGGAGTGCTTGGATGCCCGGATGGTCAGGAGAGTTTGGTTGAGTGCGGCACTGAAGGTTTTCCCTTCCTCCAGGCAGGCTCGGATTCCATTTTTGAGGGTTTTATTTAGTCTTTCCACCCCCCCATTACACTCCGGGTGATACACTGCTGTCCTGATGTGTCTGATGGACCGCAGTGCCAGGAACTCTGATAACTCTGCTGATGCAAATTGGGGCCCATTGTCCGTTATGATGACACTGGGTAGGCCCCATCGCCCAAACAGGTTGGTGAGGCGGTCGATGACTGTGTGTGTGGTGATGGAGCTCAGTTCGACAGCCTCCGGCCACTTCAAATGCAGGTCATGCACCACCAGCAGGTAGCGCGCATGTGCGGGCGCCCCATGGAGCTCCCCACAGAGGTCAACCTGGATATGTTCCCATGGTGCAGATGGCCAAGGGATTGGAGTGAGGGGTGCTGTAGCCGGCTGGCCTGTCTTCCCGCTCAGAAGGCAGCAGGCGCAGTTACGCACCAGCTCCTCTATGTCAGAGTCTATATGGGGCCACCACACTGTATCTCTGCAACGTTGCTTCACCTTGACCACCCCCAGATGCCCCTCGTGCGCCATGTGCAGTATTCCGGCCCTCAGAGTCTCCGGTACAATGGTGCGGTGGCCGTGAGCGAGGCACACAGCCCCCCAGCAGGAGAGCTCATCACGGACCCGGTGGTAGGGAAGCAGATTGTCGTCCACCGTGGCAGGCCAGCCATCTTGGACATAAGCCCGGAGGGTTTTGAGAGTCTCGTCTTCAGCTGAGGCCTGCTGCAGCTCTGCCAGGGTGACTACCGTGCTGAGGGGCCCATGCAGAATGTTGACCCAGTCTTCGTCGTCCTCCAAATCGGGTGTCACCCCACCCGTCTCCTTCGTCACGGAGACCGCTCTGGATAGGAGGTCAGCCGCTGTATTAGCACGCCCCGGCACAAACTTAAGGCTGAAGTTGTACTGATTCAGCCTATCAGCCCACCTCAGCAGTCTGATGGGCCTGTGCCCCGAGCCCCGGGTTGCCAGCAGTGCCGTCAGCGCCTGATGGTCCATGCGGATGGTGAAAGCCCTGCCGTACAGGTAGACGTGCCAGCGTTCGCACGCCCACAGACAGGCCAGGGCCTCCCTCTCCCCCACAGAGTACTTCTGCTCCGCCGGAGAGAGTGCCCATGAGGCGAAAGCTACAGGGCGTTCCACCCCCTCCTGGACCTGGGAGAGCACCGCACCAAGCGCCACCCCAGAAGCATCACAGGTGACCAAGGTGGGCGCGCTCAGACTGAAATGCGTCAATGTGGGTGGGGACGTAAGCTGCTGCTTGATGGCATGCACGGCCTCATGGCAGGCAGGGGTCCACTCCCACACAGCATCCTTTCTGAGCAGCTGGCGCAGGGGGGCAGTTGAGTCAGAGTGTGGTATGAACCGCAGATAGTAGGTGGCCATCCCCAGGAAAGAGGAGAGATGGGATGGCGACTGCGGGTCTGGCAGGGACAGAATGGCTTCAGTGTGGGACATGATCGGGGCAATACCGTCCTTGGAGAGCCTGAAGCCGAGGAACTCGACCTCCGCAACTCCAAACACGCACTTTTCAGCATTAAGTGTGACCCCCTGCTGTTCAAAACGTTGAAAAACCTGCTCCAGGCGAGCATCGTGCAGCGCGGTGGAGGGTGCGTGTACCACTACGTCGTCCAGGTAGATGGAGACCCCCTGGATTCCGGCCAGGATGAGTGACATCTTCTGAAAGCAACTTGGGGCCGATGACAGTCCAAACGCCATGCGTTTATATCTGAAAACCCCCACGTGCGTGACAAACGCTGTGAGGCTCATGCTGGCAGGTGCCAGGCGAGTCTGCAGGTAGCCGTGACGTAAATCCATCTTACTGAAGACAATGGAGCCGTGGAAATGACTAGTAAGCTCCTCGGCCGTGGGTAGAGGGTACTTATCCGGGATGATGGCTTTGTTTACATCCGTCAGGTCGACACAGAGGCGCAGCCCGCCCCCCCGTTTCTTGGCTATCACCAAGTTGGACACCCACGGTGATGCGTTGATTGGTTCAATGACATCCCCCTCCACCAGGCAGCGTAGCTCCGCCTCCACTGCATCACGGAGGGCGAGGGGAATGCACAGCAGAGGCTGGATAACGGGGCGGACAGACAGGTCAACAGTAGGCCGGTGAACAAATCCAGACATGCAGCCCAGCCCTTTAAACAGATGTGGGAAACGGTCGGGCCAGGAAATGGCGACCTGCAGGACATGCAGGCCCCTCGCATCAGTCATAGTAAAGCCCAGGGCGAGGAACAGATCAAGACCCATGATGTTGGCTCCCCTCTGTGTGATGTAGAACTTGGTGTCAGGGGCAAATTGTTGGTCATATCTGACAGGAAGGCGGGCCACACCCAAAGTGGAGATGGGGGAGTGGCCATAACCCGACAGAGCGTTACCTGCTGCTTCCAAAGGCACGTGTTTGAAGAGTCAATCATACGTGCATTTGTTCAGTATTGACACTTTTGCCCCCGTGTCCACCAGGAGCGGTACGCTTGCTCCACCCACACGACATGTGCAATGCTTGAGTGAGGTCTGTATTGTGTTGATTGGAACAACAGCTGTATCTGAGTGGGCAGGAGGGGAGCGACAGCAGCGTGCAAAATGATTCATCATGTTGCAGTTACGACAGCGCTTGCCCACAGCAGGGCATGACTGATCTCTGGTTGCATGTCTAGAGGAGCCACAGTTATTACAGCACTTGGGCCCGCCCTCTCTAAGGCCTCTGTCCACTCTCTGTACATCCCAACTGTCACTCACCACGTCTGCAGCAGCGGTCCCTGCCGTCTCCTGAGCCACAGTCTGAACTGACGGGGCGAATGACGTCACAGGCTCGTGCACAGCGCGGCCCAACTTGCGCACCTCCGATAGAGCCGTTTCCAACTGCTTCCCAATCACTAACGCATCCGCCAGTGTCATGGAGTCTGGCTGCAGTAACAGCCTCTCTCTCAGCTGGTTACAGGACGTTTTCTCTATCAGTTGGTCCACTATAAGTCCATTCTCTAAAACCCCAAAGTCACAAAGCCTAGCCAGCTCGCGCAAGGCAGACACAAAGTGCGCGACCATCTCACCCGGCTTCTGAGCCCTCTGACGAAACTCAAAGCGGTGCATGCGTCGGCTCCTTCCCGTGCTGAAGTGAGACTTTAGGGCCGCGGTAGCTGTAGCATACGAGCCATCCGTTAACGTGAGTGTGGCGAAGATCCGCTGTCCCTCCTGGCCGAGGCAGTGGCGGAGGAGCGCGCACTTCCTATCCTCTTCCAAATCGAGTGCCCCAAAGCCAGCAAATAATCCTCAAACGACCTCTGCCATCGATCCCAGGGAACAGCTGGGTCACTGGGGACGGGTAAAAAAGGTGGCGGCGGCGGCAAAATCAAGTCAGCCATCCTCGCTAAATAGGCTAAATAATCACACCATGTTGCTTGTTTCATGCTCTTTACTTCCCTGCCGTAAACCCACGCTTTTACAACAATGCCGTACATCGGGTGCAGTAACTCTTAAAGGCACAGTAACATGTACCTAAGTTAACCAGGCCAACCAGGCCGTAACATAACGTTATCAGACATAACAACCACCACCAAGCATCCAGTCAGCAATGGGTCGTGCCCGGCCACAACCCATTGCTGCGCAGCAGCTATAATTTTAATTATATTTTATTGGGGATACTGTAATCCTTTAAGGGCCCACTCTCATTTGTTTTGAAACCATGCAGTAGCTATAGTAAAGATAAATTAAAATGTGCAATGTGTATACAGTGTTCCTGGCCATGGCATAAGGGGTTATCATACCAGTTTTTTATAAAGCAGGCTCTGGTAATGTTATACCTTCAAGGATTTTAGTAACCACATACTACTACTGATGTTGTAGAGGTTTTAAAGGCAGCCGTGGGGGACCAGTTCCCACCATCAGCTGTCTCTCTCAAGGGCCTGGCTCAGGTCTTGAAGCTTGCGTTGACACGGGTGTGTCTGCCAGGACACGGTCTAATAATCTCTGAGTACTTCTAATTATCCCGTCCTGTTCCGGACTGCTATTGGCTTCGTCTCCTGAATCACTCTGCATGGGGCGTGGTGTTCGTGGCATAGTTAAGAAGAGCTCATTCTACTTGATGTCATACATCGTCGGCAGGGGCATCACATCTGTCATGATGTCACAGGGCAGCATTGTGATGTCATGGATGGACTCAGGGATGTCATGTGATGGACTCAGAAGGCCCAGAATGTGCCCTGGGAGCTGGCCGGCCCCTGGTGTTGATGCGAAGTCTCCGAAACAACTGACATAATTATTGTTATTGTTATTATTGTTATTATTATTGTTATGATTGCTATTATTGTGATTACTATTATTATTATTATTAGTATTATTATTATTATTAGTATAATAATAATAATAATAATAATAATAAAGTCTGACATTTAGTCATTTCTGGTCATATCAAAATCAAGACTGAGCAATTACAACATTTTGATCAAACACAAATATAAGTAAAATTAATAACAAAAAAGAAGTCAGAGGTCTAATCATAAATCAAAATCTGATTGATTGTCTGTACTACCAACAGGAAAGACAGATCCTCATGAACAGATTGGAGAGCAATCGAATCAAGCTGGAGTTAAAATAAATATTGCAGTTGAATTCAGGGAATGTGGGGTATAGGGATATATTTTTTTTTAGAGGAAACTGGACGAAATAGAAGAATATAGTCAGGATAGTGTTTTAGAAGTCCGTTCTGATCCACACTCCATTTCAGAAGGTGGCGGTAATGCACCATAAGTTGTTTGCCAACCGCCATAAAACACTACTAGAAGAAGAAGAAGCTGGCCTGAGTTTGAAGTTCCTGCGCGGGTTAAAGCATGAAGATGTTCACTTTTTGGCTCTCATCGGATGGTCTCATGGGATTAGCAGTATATTCAACTAAAGTAAGCAGGAAAGGTAAGTCCACTACTAGTAACAAATGAGGTTAGACCAGCCAAATCTGTGTTTTTAAGTCGCGCAAAGTGACGCTAATGGCGTTAGCATTAACGTTAGCATTGAGCTAACGCTAATGTTATGGGCTACGATTGCAACTCCCCAGCAAGCTGTTGTTACTGTTAAGTTAGCCTACATTACTAACGTGATTATAGGTACAGGACACACTGGGCTGATGTACCACAGCCTGCCAGTTAACTTTCAGACCATGTCCGGCTAATTTGAATGAGTTTAGACTTATTTTAGTTTAAAGTGTGTTGTTACTAGTTAGCTTGCTAGCTAGGAGTTCTCTTCACAATGCATGGCTTGCAGAAATGGAAATTCTGGGCCAAACTCAATTTATTTGGTGCAGGGTAATGGATAGCACAACTTAGTTGTGTCTTCTGATTTACTTCTCAACATGTGCTCATTAGCTCAGTGTCTATCAAAGTGTTTGTATGCAAAATGAGAATGTAGTGGGTAGCTTCAGCAGCACACATTGCTGTGTATTAATGTGTAAATGTATTCTTGTTAAGTTAGCTAAGAAAGCAGTATGATGAAACAGTATGAGATTTTGGTTGATTAAATTGATTGAGGACAAGGATGTTTGTACTCTATAGACCAGGAAATAACTGGGAGCCTGTAAGATGTTTCCCACCTGCTGCTGCAGTGTCCTCCCTGAAATCCATCCACAGCTTTCCCCCACCTGGATTTCATCTGTCTCCCTCTGCCTCTATGCTTCAGGTAAAATCTATTAGACTTCTGAGTACAAACTTGCTTGAATGATTCATAATTCACTGTATGAGAGAGTGACTGAGACGCTTTTATAGAAATGTCAGAGAAACCTGTATGTAAGTCATGCCTTTGCATATCTTTGCCAACAGCTACAGTGTGTCTAGCCACATATGTTCCGCTGTTCTCTGTTCCTCTGTGATCCACTCTGAACTCGCGTCACACAGCATAGCATAAGGAAATTGGGGAGTCAAGTGTTCAAAACTCTCTGCTACCAGTCTCCGACGTCCAATCACAGATCCAAAGATATAATAATGTCCCTATGGAAGCCAGTAGTTTAGGCGGCGGTTTTAATGATATTCCTGCATGAAACAACCTTTAAAAAGCAGTCTTTCCACAGCCTGTGCTGAATTTACAGCAGGGTGTTTGATCTCACTATCATGGTGCATGCGTCTGAGCAAACATACAACATTGCAGTCACACGGATACGGCAGCACATTGATCAAATCATCAAATCAAGTGTTGAACTTGAATGATTTGTGTCTTGTAAGGACATACAGGCTAGGCACCACAAATATGGTGCATGACAGAAATAAAACTGATCTATCTAGTATCTATCCAGTGCACCTGGGAAGTAAAACTTCATGAAATATTATTATATCTTTGGATCCGCGATTGGACGTCGGAGACGGGTAGGAGAGCGTTTTGAACACTCTACTTCCCCAATTTCCTTATGCTACGCTGTGTGATGCTAGTTGAGAGTGGACCACAGAGGAACGGAGAACAGTCAGGCTGGGGACCTTCAACCTGCCTCTCGTCTCAACATGATGGAGCCCAGCAGATACAGGTAGAGCTGTTGTGTGGTGTGTTTCATTTCATGTTCACATGGATGACCAACAGAAGTTTGATGACCACTATTGACAAAGGCGCATTATCTCACAACACTACTATAGACGGTTTTCACAGAATGGCCAGTCCTCCACTTTAATGATTTTTTTAATGCAACAGGAAGTGAGCTGGGGTTCAATTTAGAATGTTTTTGTTGTCAAGTTAAAACCATTTATAATAAGGCATTATGACTGCATACAACCACACATAACATTACACTGCGTCATTGTATGGTAACACACTTGTCTGCTATCTTGTCTCTTGTGTCTGCTTCCAGGGCCAACCAAGTGATGCATCTGCCTCCCCCTCTGTCCAGCCAATGGACACGTCCACTGCCATCCACTCCAACTCCTCACACCTCTTCTGCCCAGTCTGAGGACAACAGCCCATGCTGGACCCAAGTAAGAAAACATCTGCATCTCACACTGGATATGCAGTACAAGCAACTTAAAAAAAAAATCTACTCCAAATTACAGGATTATTATTAACTTGTTGGATTAAATGTGGATGCAGGGGAATGTGATTGGCTCATTGTTGTTATACAATCTCTTTACTTCCACGGTGATAGACAGCTTGAAGTCTGGCATTGTAAGCGTGTATCTAACTTCTGTATCATGATGTACTTACTGCCGGGCACATTATAGAGAGCCAAAGTGAACGTCACTTCCTGCCTTTCTCTCGGTACGAGCATCTGGAAAAATATGAATGGGGGTGAATGGTGAGAGACAATACTTTTTTGATCCCGTTTGAATTCTGCCACGGGGTACACATGTACATTTGTCAATTTAAAAGATAACTTTGCAAGTCAAGAAAGTCGCAGTTTGTTCTGAAACTGAAACGTAAGGTTTAGTTTTGTCAATCAACTACATCTCTCGTGTCTCACAATACGTCACACCATCAACAACGTGGACTGGCAGGAGAGATGTCACTTATGCGACTGGTTGTGCATTATCTATATGGAAGCGTAGTCGGTCGTGCTATCTGAAGACCATGGATTAATTGAAGAAAGACCGACATGAAAGCAGCAGCGCAACTCATCCAGAGCAGGCCTAGGCTACAACTGTTGTCGCGCAGGGCAGCATGTGAGTGTCTGTGTGTGTGTGTGTGTCTGTGTGACGGTACGTGCACATCTACAATGGCAAATTCGCTTTTCCGCTGTGTCGCAGCGTTTTGTGGGCGTGCAAACCAGCTTCCAGCTTGGAGCTGTAGCCTGTAGAAACGTTGTACACAGGAGGGTGCGGGGAGGAAATGTGTAAGAAGAGCTGTCATTGGGTAGCTTCAACGAAAGGTCCCGCCCTAGTCCCGCCCCGCGAGCGTGAAGCCGCTCGGAGACAAGCCGCCTCTAGTCTGCGACAGTGAAACGCTGTGGGCGGTTCCAGCGGCAGGGGGCGCGAGGTAAATGGACCAATCAGACACGGAAATAGAGCAAGACAGCCTATCAAGATGCAGCGTCAAAGCGGCTTTTTCAGCAGGCAAGCCGCCGTGCCATTGTAGATGTGCACGTACCGTGAGAGAGAGAGAGGGGGGAGAGAGACAGAGTTATTAGCTGCTTTGCACACCTTGGAAGCTCTGCTGTGCTCCTCCTGCGTCCGGAGACATATTACATTAAATTGGCCGTTGCGGGCTGCTGGGTTGGGCTGGGTTCGGAATTTTCAGATATTTTAACGGGGCGGGCGGGGCGGGCTGGCTCCGATGACGGGTTGGGTTGGGGCGGGCCTTAAAAAAACCTGACCCGCGCATCACTAGAAAGTAGACATCATTATTGTAGTAAGCTAAATTATTTCATACTTGTAAAATAAAACTAGAGAAATTATTCCATTTTCGATTTGGGTCTTTTGAGAGGGGGGTGGGTCGTTCTCGCGTGGGATCCTTACGTCACCTGACAACTTGGTTTTCACTTTGAAAAACATGTCAAAGAAGCTGTCTGAGAGAGCCAAGTCATTAAAAAAATCGATCCTAACCCCTAAACTAAAAAGATTATTGCTCCTAAGGGACCCTAAAGCTGCGTTCACACCGACCTATTAAAGTTTTTCGCTGGCATCGAAAATACGCTCTCCGCCCGGGATGAAATATCCCAGCTCGAGCTAAATTACGCTGGCATCAGTCGCTCCCTGTTCAACGCTGATTGGCTGCCGTGTGAGAGTGTGTCAAATATCACACTGGCTTGGAACAAACCGCTGGTTATTGTGTGGCAACAAACCGCATTGACAGCTGACATGAAGGCTACGTTCACACAGCCAGCCTTAGTGCTTGAATCTAATCTTTTCCCACCTAAGTGACTCAGGTCAGTCTTTTTTATGACTGTGTGAACAGTACAAGTCACATTGAAAGTTACTTTTTTAAAGACGACCTGGGCTACTTTCAAATGTGGAAAAACATCAGATTCGAATCTGATGTTTTGGAATGTGACTCCGGTGTGAACAGACATCTTGCCCATATCTGACTTAATGCTTCAATGTGACTTTTACGTCATTCCAGAGCGACATTCGTCACTATTCTGCACTGGCGGGAGGAGGGAGGACCAGATTGTGATTACAAACATGGAGGACAGCTGCGAGGGAGGTAATCAGTGGAGGAACAGTGAGGTTTTAGACCTCATAAGTATTAGCAAGAAGTAGCAGCTATTGCTCCACAGAAAGCCATTATTAAAAAAAAATCTAAAGGCTCTCTTTCTCCTCTTCCTCGCTATCATCTGCACCTATATGACGGCACGGTGGCTCAGTGGTTAACACTGTTGCCTCACAGCAAGAAGGTCCCGGGTTCGAACCCCGGTCCGTCCCAGGTCCTTTCTGTGTGGAGTTTGCATGTTCTCCCCGTGTCCGTGTGGGTTTTCTCCGGGTGCTCCGGTTTCCTCCCACCATCAAAGAAAGACATGTATGTTAGGGTTAATACTCCTGGCTGTCAGTGCCCCTGACCAAGGTACTGGCAAAATAACTGGAGTTGGTCCCCGGGCGCTGCACAGTGGCTGCCCACTGCTCCTAGTTCTAGGAAGGTTCCTAGTAGAGGATGGGTCAAATGCAGAGGATGGATTTCCCCAAGGGGATAAATAAAGGATAACTTAACTTAACTTAACTATATTCCCTGTCTTCCACTGCACAATAACTTGTAAATTGAACCGTAAACAACAGATGAAACAACATCGTCAGCTACCGCCATGTTTACTGCTGTCTTCTTCTGGGTTTATGTAGAACAGCAGTGTGCTGCACATGCGGGTCACTTCAGGTCCGCGACCTGTTCACACTGGAGTCTGATATGGGCCACTTTTAAAAAGTCTGTGTGAACAGCCACACAAAAAATCAGATGTGAGCAACAAGTCAGATTCAAGCACTAATGTTTGCTGTGTGAACATAGCCGAAATGAAGTCTGTACTAGCTCACGTTAGGAGCACGCTGATAGGCTTAGCTTGTAAACAACTACAGTGGCTCGTAGTGGACAAATATCATGACATTGCGTAACATTATAGCCCCCAGATGTCCGTCAATTATTGTGCCTGTTGACGAGCGATTTAAACAGAGCGACAGAGTGATTCCATAGGGTTGAATCAAGCGACAGAGAGAAAAATAAATATCTCGGTGTGAACACAGCTTTAGGAGCAAGAAATAAATGAGCACAGAATGATTAAAAAATAAGGAGGCTCTAGTTAGTCTCAAGAGATCAGAATGAGCAACAGATTTTTTTGCTATGGTTAGATGGATAACAGTGAAACTATGATCAATATAGTATTTTTTCTATGTTCTCCAATTGTGTTAACTATTAACTACTACTAACTTAACTACTTTATTCAGAATTGACATCACAACATACGTTTACTTGCATTTCACTTATGGTTATCCGCTTGTGTAAAGTAAAGGTAAAGTCCCACTGATTGTCACACACCTGAGTGTGCGAAATTTGTTCTCCGCATTTGACCCATCCCCTGGGGGAGCGGTGAGCGGCAGCAGCACCGCGCTCGGGAATCATATGGTGATCTAACCCCCCAATTCCAACGCTTTGATGCTGAGTGCCAAGCAGGCAGGCAAATGGGTCCCATTTTTATAGTCTTTGGTATGACTCGGCCGGCGATCGAACTCACAACCTCCCAGTCTCAGGGCGGACACTCAAACCACAAGGCCACTGAGCTGGTGTAAGCACACAAATTGAAATATATCATGAAACGACAATGGTTTAAGCAAGTGTACTCAAACTTTTGACTGAGTAATGGCTAACTTAAGTTCTGGCCAAGGGACAACAGTTGGAAATTAGCCATCTGGCTAACACTGTCACATTGACAGTGATGTTATGTGCACTGTAGTGCGAAAGCATGTGAACTAAGCACAAGGCCAAAACACATGCTGTGTGGCACTAAAAATCATTTTCCAAGGTTGGCAGGTCTGCTGTAGCAAGAGTGAGCAAAATCTCAGAACACTGGCAATTGTACAGGAAAGAGGAAATGTCACAATTAAAAAAAAAAAAGACAGTGGAATATCCTCAACTGTTATGTACACAAGGCTGAATTAATTCAGTGATAAGCTCAGTGTCTTCTTGCCCCTAACTGTAACTTCTGTTCCAGCTACTAATGTTGGAGAAGACTTGCTGCACTCACTCTCCCGGGATGAAATCAACAATCTTTTTCCCGGTCCTGAAAACTTCCTGAGTCTGTATGGCACCTTGTGATGTGAGACAAAAGGGTCAGTGCAGGGAGCACGTCAGTGCAACACCAGCCCCCTGCAGGAAGCACCAGCACCCCAGTGCAACACCAAGATCACAGTGATAACATGTATGTGGTATTGCATTTAATATACTGTATGCATCTGTGAGTCTTTGGATGAAAACGTTAGGCCACGCAACAGCTTTAGTGTCTGTCCAGGGATCTTAGTATTCCATTCATTTGTAAGTGTTTGGAAACCTAATATTTCCCAATACTTTTTTCTTCTGATGTAACCTGCAGCCAGCACCCAAGTGCCATGCCGATCTGAAACCAGCAATGCCAGTCACCTGCAATGAGCACCGCAGAGCAACGCCAGGATAGCAGTGATGAAACATGTATGTATTTTTTAATACTCTGTATGCAATATTGCAACAATACATTAGCCCACAGTCCACATACCTTTTGTTTTTGGGTCATGGTTTCACTACGCATTTTATGCATAAGGAGAAAAAAATGCTTCCATTTCTAAAATGGAAGCATGGAAAATGGAAATGCTTATTAGCAAAAAATCTATTTCTGGTCTATAATATGAAAGTATAAAAAAACACTTGCAAATGTAAAAGTGCTTCTTAGTAGGGCTGAACGATTTGGGTAAAAAATCTAATTGCGATTTTTCTGACCGATATTGCGATTTCGATTTAATTTCGATTTTTTTTTTAATCAAGTTTCAGTGCAATATTAACTGTAATAAATGTAAAACACAATGGAGCATTTGCCTACCACATTCAAACATCACAATCAACAAACTGCTCTATATTATAATGCAAGGATGAGAACTTGGATAAGAATTCCTTCCAGCAACATTTATTTGCTTTTAAACAACAGCTGCAATTCTCTCTGTGTCTCAGTCTTTAACAATACAAACAAAACAAAAAGCACCAGCATCGCTGCAGCTCTTGAAGTAACTGCCCAAGGATCACTTGGCCTTTTTTGCAGCCGATGGCCTGGCTCCTTCCTGTGCTGCACTTTGAGGCACAGCAGCAGCATCTGGGGGTGATGGCAGCCCTCTTCTCCTGCAAAACACAGACACAACTGTTAAGTTTCACATTAATGCAATTCACAGCACACACATTCATTCACACATCAAATACGGGGCACAGGGCAGGCTATATACACAAGCAGTGTTTCAGTGAAGCCCTATTTTGCAAGGAAAGCCAGGGGAGAGAGGGGGAGGATAAGGAGAGAGGAGTGGGAGAGGAGAGAATTAATGCAAGTTACCTTTAGTGCCACCTGCACTTGTTCCATCTCTCTCTTCACCCGGGCCTTGATTTGTGGGACATTCTCTGCACTTATGTAGCTTGTTCGCAACTTTTCTGAAAAACAAAATAATTAACCAAATTATTCTATAAGTACTACATGGCTGTATTGCATTTTTAAGATTGGAACTAATTATAGATGATGTAGGAGGGAGAGAAAGTAGGGAGGAGAGATGGGGAGGGAGAGAGCAGAACGCTGGGAGAGAGGACATTAGCTACTACAGAATCATTCCATTTCCCAGACTGACAATATATTGGCTATATAATATATTGTGGGAGGTGAAGAGGGGCATTTAGACATTACTGTAGGCTTACCAAGCTAACGTTACAATACAAGTAGCCTACTGCATTCAGGCAGAGTCAGACTGATAATGTTAAGTGAGAGGGGAAGAGGACATGTAACGTGAGCTAGCCAGTTAGGGCTAGCAAGCTAACTTTACTAGCTAAATGAGCTATCTCCTTAGGGAGAGAGCTAGCGTTAGTAAAGTTAACTTGCTACGTTGCTAGCCCTAGCTGCTAGGCTAAATAACGTACCGATGGCGAGGTGTAGTCTGTGGTGAAGCACTGGAGTCTGGTCCATCTGTTGATTTCCATAGCTTTTATGACGTTTGAAGCGTTGTCGGCACCGCGCTTGCTTAACACTGTCTAAATAACCGATGCTCTAAATCCAAAGTAGTTCCAGCCTTTCTTCGGTGCTAAATCATCCGGCGGCCGCTTCTTGTTCTTGTTCGGCTGAAGCTATTACACTTCCGAGTCTTGTTAGATAGCTGCCCTTCCATTGTAGAGAATCCAGTCAGTGGCGCACTATTAAAAATCCAGTCAGAGTGAATAATGTGTCAACTTTTGTAAAGTTCGCTAATCGGCTCGCTAGCTATATTCTGCAGACTGCTGCAGCCATGGGGCTGCAGCTAGGTTTCTCCTCCTCCATCCAGGCACGTTTGATGCTGGTGCTGCTGCGTAAACATACGTCCGTCTACTACGGCGTGCTGCTGCTGCGTAACGACGTCACGTAACGTGTACCTACATGCAGTCATGTCACATGTTAAATCGAAGCCTTTGCGATTAATCTAATTGCGTTGTTTCAAATCTCGGTTTCGATTTAAATTCGATTAATCGTTCAGCCCTAATTCTTAGCCATGACTACTTGTAGGATAACCTAGGTAATAACATTACGAGACATTGTACATTTTATTTTCGAAGCAAATAGATAGCCGGAGCTACTTTCCTGATAAAACAGGAAATGTCAGGAAAGTAGTCTCTTATGGGGTTGTGTTTCTGTGGCTTTCTCTTTAAAGCTGGAGTGAGTACATTTACAATTGCTGGAGTGAGTACATTTACAATTTGTTTATATAAACAAATGTCCATTACGTTCAAGGCATTGCCAAACAAGTTCCCACAATGCTGTATTTCTCAATATACCAGAGTTTTCAATCCGACACAGTCGTGCCCGACAGGTAGAAAACTCAGGTATACTGAGAAATGCACAGAGAGAGTTATGTGGTGCAGATAGGCTTAATCAGCATTGTGTGAAGTCGTTTTGCAATAGCTGAATATGTGCATAACATAAACATTCGTTTATGTTATGCACTCCAGCTTTAAGCAGCGAGGCCCAGTTCCATGTCTTTACGGTGAGACTTGTGCAGTATATTGGATACTGCATGCCTACATTATGTTTTGTACTTTGTCATTTTCACAATGACATAAGGAGAAGTGTTCACACTGTGATTTTTGTTTTAAGAGTCGCTTTATTGAAACTTGGTTTCAGTATCTGGTCAGCAAAAAAATTATACAAAATCTTTTTCTCCGATTTGATGTATAATGATTGTTTTAACTGTGATGGTTTTTCTAATTGGTAGTTTTCTAATCTTTTACATTGACTTTTGTCATCTAGGTTTCAGAAGACCCAAACGGTTTCCTGCGCCAACAACCTCTATCATCTCCAGTTGTGGTCATCAGTGAGGAAAACTGCATGATCGCCATGGGAGCATGCCAGTGGCGACCTTCGAAAGAGATCGGTTGAAAGAGGGACTTGTCTACCCGATGGCATATTATTATGTCCTACACCTCACTTACTCCAAGTGTGACTCAACAGTGCTCTCAGTACTGCAAGCTGAGATCCACCATGATGCCATCCGTGATGGACATTCAACCCCTTCCTACAAAAAGCCTATGGGCGAATGGAAGGCCTTCATGAGTGAGGTGAGTGTGAGAGAGTGAGGGACAGGCAAATGGAAGGCCTTCATGAGTGTTCTTTTTTTGGAGGAAAAATATATATTGGTCTGCCATCACTGTAGAAATGTCTTAAAACCTTGTCAATTGTTGTCTGAGCTTCAGTTCTGTGTTGTAACAGTCATGTTCTGCCATTTCACATTCAAGACCTTTTAAATGTGTTATTTTTTCGATGTGAATATATATGTTCTCAATCATGATGTTCATTTACGCTGAGTTAAAAATAATTTGCGTGCTTTTAAAAGAAATAATTTTATGTTACATGCATGTGACATTGTGTCCATGTGGGGGTGTGCGAAGAGTGCTCCAAGTGGTGCTCTGCTTTAACTCCCTGTCGTGGGCGTCCCCCCCCCTCCTCTCTTTCACTCATTCAGAGCTTCAACACAACAAACATGGCTGCTGTGAGCACATACGGTCTTGTCTTGGACATGGACAGAGCGAAATATGGGATTATTTTGCTTACGTTACATTGCTGACAGTGACAGGGACTGACACTACATAGCCCGTCAGTAAACAATGTTTAAAAGTGCGGAGGCGAACTGGCGAAGGGAGCTGACCAAACGCCGACAAACATCCCGACTTAAAAGAGCAACAGGTTAGCGAATGTGATCGATAACCTAATTACATTCCCTCAAATAAGTTTTTTATTTTGTGACGAGCAAACATTTTTCACCGTCAGTTTGACGAGGAAATGTGCTCAGTACGAGCGACCCTCTGCCAAGTAACATTATTGAGTCATGACGCTGTTTATTTAATAGGGTGATCTGGTTGTAAAAATAAAACATTTACATCAGAAAGACATTGAAAGCAGTGATTGATAAATGAAATCCAATGTTTTTCTACAAATTGCATCATTGGGAGGTTGATTCTGGCACTCAATATTAAGGGTGGGCAATATATCGATTTTATATCAATATTGTGATATGAGACTATACATGGCAAGGCTGTCCAAACCCTTTTGAATGGGGGCCAGATTTGATAATGTGAAAATACCTGGGGGCCAGCTACTTTCTGTTGTATCTGAATTCTGTTGAATTGATACAGTACATAGAAGTTATGGCAAACTTAGTCTCGACGCCAGACCCATGAGAGTTCTTACGCTGATACACTAGGTTACTGCATGCTGCAGAGCTCTCTCTGGGTCTGGGACACTTCCCCTCAGAGGGCTGGTTATGGGAGGGAACCGTTCACTTGGCCAGTCATATGCCAGTGATGGCTTCAGTCCTCTCCAATCAGTAACGACTTTGCGATCAGACAACACGGGAGGCGCAGCCCATTTGCTCTCTCATCGGTGCTACGACCTGTCACTCATTCAATTTCAACCCGCCTTCAAAACCAGCAGTGGCTGTTAACTGGCACAGACTCACTTATGTAGTATACGGAGTGCAGCGATTCAACATAATATTTGAGTCTGGGGAGAGACTATGGCAAACTAAGACAGATGGAATTGAATGCTTATGGGAGAGGAGAGTGACTGCTGTGAGGAAGATGTTGAAGATGATGATGGCTAAGACACATCCTTGTTTTACTCCTACTTTGACGTAGAAGGGTCAGACTGTTGTCCACTTATTTGAACGTGGGCTTGCATGCCGTCATGAAATAGCTTTAGAATGGAGAGGAATTTGGGTGGGACTCCAAATCGACTGAGTAGGTCCCAGAGTAGCTTTTGATTTACTGTGTCGAATGCCTTCGAGAGATCAATGAAAGCCATATACAGGTCTTGCTTATGTTCTCTGCACTTCTCCTGGATCCAGGCAGTGGTGGCCGATACAAATTGGCACTGACCTCAAACTATCCAATCAGACAAAAGTTGACATTTTCTCGGAAACGGAAGGTCAGATCGAGATGCCTATAAAGGACTATAATATATTTTCTCACCCCAAATCCATCCATGAGTCTCTACGAGTTACAGTTGCAGAGATACGTCCGCCCTGCATGCAGGACTACAGGAGAGACATAGAGGACAGCGAAGTTGGGGGTTTAAGTCACTGATCAAACACTCGATTTCAGTGATTGCTGTCAGAATATAGAGCCATTTAACACTTATTTTAACACAAAAACATTGCTGAATGTACCTTTAATGTGATAATCTAATTTCTTACGTTCTGAAAATAAATCCTGTTTTCTAAAATTCTGTATTCAATGTTGATTTTTTTCTTTTTGTGATACGAAAGTTTTGACATCAACCAGATTTAAATTTCTACCCATGTCTAGCCAACATTGGAGGCTGATGCCTAGCCAACGTTGGAGGCTGATGTCTAGCCAACGTTGGGTTTTGATGTCAACCCCAACCAAAATTCTGTGTCTATATAACGTTGGAGGCTGATGCCTGGCCAACGTTGGAGGTTGATGTCTACTCAACATGGGGTTTTGACGTCAACCCCAACCAAAATTCTATGTCTATCCAATGTTTGAGGCTGTCTATCCAACGTTGGAGGCTGATGTCTAGCCAACGTTGGAGGCTGATGTCAGCCCAAAGTTGGGTTTTGACATCAACCCAATTTTCATTCTCAACCAAACTTCTACATCTATCCAACGTTGGAGGCTGATGTTTATACAACGTTGGGGGCTGATGTCTGCCCAACGTTGGGATTTGATGTCAACCCGATTTTAATTTCCAACCAAAATTCTACATCTATCCAATGTTGGATGCTGATGTCTAACCAACGTCAGAGGCTGATGTCTATCCAACGTTGGAGGCTGATGTCTTGCAAACGTTAGGTTTTGACGTCAACCAGATTTTCATTCTCAACCAAAATTCTACATCTATCCAACGTTGGAGGCTGATGTCTATACAACGTTGGGGGCTGATGTCAGCCCAACGTTGGGATTTGATGTCAACCCGATTTTCATTTCCAACCAAAATTCTACATATATCCAACGTTGGATGCTGATGTCTAACCAACGTCAGAGGCTGATGTCTATCCAACGTTGGAGGCTGATGTCTTGCCAACGTTGGGTTTTGACGTCAACCAGATTTTCATTCTCAACCAAAATTCTACATCTATCCAACGTTGGAGGCTGACGTCTATACAACGTTGGGGGCTGATGTCTGCCCAACGTTGGGATTTGATGTCAACCCGATTTTCATTTCCAACCAAAATTCTACATATATCCAACGTTGGATGCTGATGTCTAACCAACGTCAGAGGCTGATGTCTATCCAACGTTGGAGGCTGATGTCTTGCCAACGTTGGGTTTTGACGTCAACCAGATTTTCATTCTAAACCAAAATCCTACATCTATCCAACGTTGGAAACTGACGTCTATACAACGTTGGGGGCTGATGTCTGCCCAACGTTGGGATTTGATGTCAACCCGATTTTCATTCCCAACCAAAATTCCACATCTATCCAATGTTGGATGCTGATGTCTAACCAACGTCAGAGGCTGATGTCTATCTAACGTTGGACGCTGATGTCTTGCCAACGTTGTGTTTTGACGTCAACCCGATTTTCATTCTCAACCAAAATCCAACGTCAGTTCAACGTTGGAGTCCAACGTCGATATGACGTTAAACTGACGTCCCGTGCCAGCTGGGAAGCTATGGATGCATTTTTCTTTTAATTTTTGCATAATTACAAGATGCAAAAAATAGTAGTACAAATAGAAACAAGCATGTAAATACTGTAATACAGTAACATTGACATACAGTAAAATAGAAAATCAATGTATTTTGTGTCAAAGCAATAAAAACTCACACATGTTGGACCACATAGAACAATGTTGTGCAAACTGCATGAAGTGTTTTGAACAAGTGAACTCAGTATTGACTTGAGGAAGGCTTGTAACTAATTGTGATGCCAGATTGGGAGTCCAGATTTGACCACCCAGCTGTTCTATTGTAGGTCACGTTCATAAGGAAAGGCAACAAAGGCTGTCGTATAAACCAGCATTTTATTTGCTCTTTCTTTTATAGTGCGCACTGGGTTTTAAAAGTTCTTGGAATGGTATTAGAGCCAATAGGTGCTGCATGGTAAACATGTCTCAGTATATACTTAACTCAATAGATAATCTGTTGAACATCTGTTAAACAGCTGAATTGCTGAATATTGAAATGTTACCAATACACTATAAACTCTCTGTAGGCAGACTATCCAAATCAAGTGTTACTGTAGGCTACTAACACTTGTAAATACAGTAGGTTGAAATAGCTAACATGGGTCATGGAAGGATATTGGAACAGGGACCTTTATGAGATGAGGAAAAAAGCTTCATGATAGCGCTCCTATGTGCCTTCAGATCATACCGTAAGGACCTACTTTGAATCAAAATTCCACCACATCACATCAGCATTCAGTGGCACACACAGCCTATCATTTTGAATTTATGCACACAGACACACCGACAGACACACCGACACAGACACACCACCTACAGTGTGTGACCCAGCCTGTCTATGAACCCCGTCTCATTTGGAGGGAGTGGTATTTCAGTCCCGCCCTTATAGGCACACACTGCACTGCATGCTGGTACAGGACAGGCTAGGCTTCACTCTGCTGCAGAGTGGGAGGGAGGAAACAGAGACATATGAAAAGGAGCTCTGTGAGCGAGGCTGGACTCCCAGTGCCCACAGAGCTAACCAGGAAATGTGAGAAATTTTGGTCAGGGCCTGCTGACAAACTATATTGGTAACCTTTGTGTTGCTCCTGAGGAATTCTGAGGCACATGATGGGTGCATTAGAATCACATAATGATATGAAAATGTACAGTATATGCTATAGAGCTCACCTGTTGTCACGTGACCGTTCAGTGACTTTCAGCGATAGTCACGGTTGCGGAAGAGTATTTCCCTGTTCATATTCTGCAATGAGATTTTGATTATTAACCATAATGGTAGACTGAACACAGGCAAGCTAGGTGTGAAACAATGCTACATGTTCCTGTAGAAATATTTAAAGGAAAAGTACTACACTACCCACAATTCCACAATGTGATCTTCAACATCTTTGATTGCTGGAGCTCGCTGTCGTCTATGATTGGTGGCCTGCACTCATTTCTCTCTCTGGCTGTTCTCTCTCTGGCCACTGAGTGAGTGAAAGTAATCGAAGCTATGTGAGTCACGCTGCTTTCAATGCCGGCACCTGGCGTTTTGTACCCGGTTAGTTCACATTAATGCACAGAAATGCAACTATCTACAATAACGTTAGCCATTGAGCTAATAGTCTAATGGCGGCCGCTCAGACCGCTGGTGCCACCCACAGAGTGCTCTCTCATTGGCTGAAATGCTCTGTCGCTCAATCATCCACTAATCTGATTTGCCAGAAATGCCGTAATAGATTATGGGATTCACAATTTCTTTTACTCTTTAAATAATAATGTACACAATCTTGTACCAGTATTTTCTTTCTTTTGTTTTTCAATGTTTTTACAACTCTGAATCAAATGTTTTATGGTCATGAGTTTCTAGCTGGCCAGTTGGCTTGGTTCCAGGCTTAAGACTCTTTAGATAAAGATTTGAAAGGTGATTAAGACAAATGAATGGGGAAATACTCTTCCAGAACCAGAGGTGACATCAGGCCACGTGACTGTTACTAGATCCTGTGTGTGTGTAGTCTCTCTATGGGGATTAGGGCCTAGTGAGAGAAATCTTTGGGAAATGAATGTATACATGCATCTTATGGTGAATTACATGTTTTTAGACAGCATATTAAATTTATGAACTTAGAACCCAAATTTAGACGTCTTCATATGTGGAATTACCCGATGACTATGAAGTTTTGACAGTCAAACATTCTTAATGTGCTTACAGTTAAGTCTTTTATGAATTGCCACTCTGATATTGTTAGGCTCCTTTTTGAAACTGTTTTGTTCAGGTTTCAGTGTATGACCCAGTTGTGATTATACTTGGCTTTAAATGGGTGCAGGTATAGAGTATGAATCAAACCAGCCTTGAATCAGATAGCATGGATAACTGGAGCAGTTGTTTCTCCATGCTGATTTTTATTGTTGTTCTTAAAGTAAATTACTATGGAGAAATCATTGTTTTAGCCTATCCTGAAAGTGAATCACTGCAGGGAGAATGTCATACTATGATGTTTAGTATGAAGAAGAGGATAGAAGGTGGGGGCTGTGAAAATGTGTGTGAATTGAATTACAGTTCATGGCTGCACAGTTTACTGGTGTTTCTTCTCAAATGGCCAGAGAGCATTGAGCATTGAGCAGCTATTCTGTGCTGTGGAAGTGAAAGCAAAACCCAGTGTCTGCCTGAACCATAAATCAGGCCCTGCAGAAGCCTTGATGAATGGATCCTTCACTGACCTATCGGGAGGTTTGTTACTTTACGAGTGTCCTAGTCCAACAGCTCACACGCACACACACATTAGACACACACACTGAGGCCACCCACCTTCACTCCACAGTGGCCCCTCTATCTCCCCACTGAGCTGGGGTGAGTCCCTGCTTGCCTCACCCCTCCTGCGGTCAACATCCCACCATCGGGTCACCTGAGATCACTTTACGGCACCTCTACCATATGGAGACTGCACTCACAATGTGGACCGCTAACTTCCACCAGAGCCACCTGAACCAAGCATGTAGCACCGTGTTGCTGTAGCACATGCCTCCCGTCTGGTTTTTAACAGGCAGAGTCTCACATACCAAGGGTCATGCACCTCTCCCAGCTCCACATTTTCCTCCTGAGGGCTTCTTGGAGATCCCCGCCCCGACCAGGTGGTGCCAACTCACAGCTCTAGCTCCAGCTCGTCTTTGATAGGCCGAGAGCAGAGAGAGGCACAGTAGCTATAGGTGATAAATTGTTACACTGAGTGAGGGAAATTGTTGCAGCACTCAAACTGTCGGTGAAGTTATCGCAATGGAGCTCCACTGCAATTTCGTGAACTTTCAAAAGACCCATCAACTCGGCATGAACTCGGCCTTTAATGTTATTGGTGAAAATTGCCATGTAAGGAAAACCCCTCCCTTGGCCTGAGGTTTATAGGCACTTCAGAGGGGAAAACTTTTGTTTTTTTGGGACTGAAGGGGCAATTAAGCATGACAACAAATGGGGTTGATCCAAAATGTTGGTGGAGCATCTTCTGACCTCCAGGACCGATCATCCATGGATCCCAATGGTTATTGCACAGGCATATAGAGAATCAACCAAATGAAATAAGCATAGCGTCGCTGTTGAATGAAAACCACTTATCTCCAAAATGTCAACTTTTCAGGAACCAAGAAAAAGAGCCTTGTTTTTAACTTGATCATAATGCATTTTTGACTTGATGCTGTGGATTTTCTTTTGGTTTCACAAGCCCAAGAGGTTTTTCTCAATTCTGTGAGGAGCACATAGGCATAATCCTTCAAATGAAGTGAAAACATGAAAATTGGAGATAAGTGTTTTTTATTGGACAGCGACATAGTCTGATATCGTGATTCTAACCCTTCTGGAACTCACTGTATAGATGGTTTTAACTTGACAACATAAACATTCTAAATTACCCCTAACTTACTTCCTGTTGCAGTGTTTGCTAATACAATAGCTGACAGGAAATAATCTACGTCAAATTAAGCAATAGAGCACCACAGGAATGAGTCCGGAAGTCTACTTCCGGGTTCGTCAGGGGAAAAGTCTATGGGGTTTTAGAATGGGGATTTCAATTAAATGCATAAAATAAGGTCTCTGGTTAACAAAAGTTTATGGGAGCGTGAATTTGGGTTCAGCAGGATAATCTTCACAAACGTGAATAACTTTTATGCCTTTTGGAACGTAAATGCGATTTTTAGAAAACACTTCAAAAGGCGTCACGTCATCCCTGCGGTACCCTATAAGCCCCAAGAGGCCATGGTTTACAGTGATTTTGCAATGGCTAAGAGAGGTGTCACCACGGCATGCCTCGGTGAACAACTCTTAGCTGTTGTAAAATCCCTGTGAACCACAGCCTCACATAATTCTGTGAAAACCGTCTATAGAAAACTGCATTATTGAGCACTTGAACAGCAGAGTATCCCTGAGATGTTTTTATTGTCAGCTGAAGCGATCACTGCAGATGCCCCTCAGCTACAATGTGTTCAGACAGAGGGACATTCCTGTCTTTCTGAGACTCAGAGACATCTTGCTGTATGTCTAGCAGTGGGATTGCAGCTTCCTTTATCCACTGTGCTGTGTAGAACCAGACTGCTGCTTCCCATTAGTGGACAACACCTGTAGACCAGGCCGGCTATGGACTGTAGGTCCTGCATGGATTCAGCCACTAAGGCCATGTTCACACTGCAGCTCAGAGTGCTCCAAATCAGATTTTTTCCCCTAGGTGTTCAGCAAAAAGCTGCAGAGATTCATATATTTTCATTTTGCATATTTACCTCAACCAGGCGTTGAGGTAAATAAAACCAGGTGTGTCAGGCGGCGATGCCATTATTATTATTATTATTATTTTTCGCTTTTTGGGTAGCTAGATACTCGCGTCACCCATGTTTTCTGAACAGAATGCAAGGATTGAGCGGGAGCACTGCTGCACTTTGGTTCGTGCTGTGTTTCGCAACTTCCGCCCATAGCTGGATGACATGGAAGAAGGTTTTTGGCCCCAGACTAGGTGGAAGGGTGTAGCATGGGCCAAGGAAGAACCCATTTGGGTCAAGGAAGGGGCGGGGCTAGGGAAAAGGGACCATAGCTAGGGATAGGAATGTCATAGAGTCAGGATCTGAGGGGTGGGTAGGGGGAGTGGCTAGGAGGATGTGGGTGGTGGGAGGGGTGTGGTCAGGAAGGGGCGTGGCTAGGAAATAGGGGCCGTAGCTACGGAGAGGATGGTCATTGAGAGTCGAGATTTGAGGGGTGGGTAGGGGGAGTGGCTAGGGGAGTGTCGGTGGTGGGATGGGGTGTGGTGAGGGAAGGGGCAAAGCTAGGGAAAAGGAGCCGTAGCTAGGGATAGGAAAGTCATAGAGAGTTGGGGTTCGAGGAATTCAATTCCATTCAATTCATCTTTATTTAAAGTGCAAAATCACCATGAAGCATGGTTCCGAAACACTTTACAGTTCAAACATCACACAAACAATACAGTAAAAATATAATTAATGGAAGTCAACAAATACAAAGACAATGTAAGAGCTAAAACAGTGGGATGATTAAAACACAGGGAATATAAGACTAATAAAATAACCACAATAAGAACAAAGTAAAAGACAATTACAATGGGTAGGGGGAGTGGCTAGATGTATGTGAATGGTTGGAGGGGGCATGGTCAGGAGAGGGGCGGGGCTAGGGAAAAGGGGCTGTAGGGATAGGAAGGTCGTAGAGAGTTGGGGTTCAAGGGGTGGGTAGGGGAGTGATTGGGGAATGTGGTTGGGTCAGCGTTACGCTCCGATCTGACTCACAAAATTAGCATATAATAGCAGGCTGGAGTATTTTCCCTCTCCGAGTGCACTTCTAGTTTCATTTTTTGATCCAACTAATCCTAGATCTTTCTAGATGATTGATAAATGCGAGGTGTTTTGCTGTCATAGCAAAGTAAAAAAAAAATTGTTTTACGAAGTTTGAGCTTGTTTTCGTTCTCACAGTCCATAGGCTTTCTGTGCATTTTCTAAACTGATCTCAGGCAGACAAACAGACAGAGAGGTGAGGCAGGTAGTGAAAACACAGCATACAGCTTATCCAAGATGGACCAATTTGGTAGTACATATGACCCCTCTTCTAGCGATTACAGAAACATGTCACCATAAATTCCACAGGAAAAATCTGCAAAATTCTAACAACAAAAAAGCCATGCAGTATAGTCCCCAAGGATGGATTACGAATGCCGAGGCCCCTGGGCACAAACACTTGGAGCCCCCCCTATGGTACATTTATGTCTCAGACTGCTGCAGCAATTTTTGAGTTGATACCATTTGTTACAGAGTTGGTACAAGATTGATAAAAAAAAGTAAAAAAATTCCCTCCAAAATACCACATTAATACACCAAGACCTTGAGGAACACCATAGAAAAATTAATGGTGTGAATAACTTTTGATTATTATATATTATTATATTATATTAAATTTGGAGATTTCTGTAAGAATTGCATTTTTCGGCGATTGGGTAGCGAGCATCATACCCAATTTATGCAAATCCAAGACTATTTATGACCCCCTCAGTATGCATAAGCTAAAATAACACATTTATAATGCATACAAAAACGGCATGGGATTATCTTAAAGTGTGCATGTCTGTTAAGGGGGAACTTGTGGGTACCAATGCATTCTCATTCAGATATATTGAGAAGGGAGCCTTTTGAAAATGGCCATGCCCTTGCCAAGATTTTACCTATAAATTTGGAGTGTTATTTAGTCACCTTCCCGACAAGCTAGCAGGACCTGGTTAATACCAATAGCCCACTACGGCCTGCGAAAGACAGAAAAATCAGGATGAGACGACAGTTGGTGGGGTTTTGGAGGCCTTCCGGGCACTGGCCCAATCAGCCTGGTGGGTAATCCGGGCCTGACAGTCCCTACTACAACAAGAGATGATGCAATAGCCTACTCTAAATCACTGCTGTGCATGCGAGACACAGACGGAAGTGCGTACAGTACACACCAGGGTGTGATACTGGAAATTAAGCCTACATGCACTTGACTCCACCGCGAGGCATAGACCTACAGTATGTGCGCCATAATTGCGTATGTTTATCCAAATTAAGTAAGCAACAGGTCCCCCCACTGATACCAACTCCATGTAATTGCATAGCAGGGGGGCCTGGTGCCGTCTCAAAATGGAGGTAGCATTTATCCTGATGTATATTTGGGTGTGCTGAATGCTAGACCACACTGAAAATACATGGTTGTTCATGGAGTACACTTTGTGACAAGGAAGAGTCATTTAACTGGCAAAGAAAAGGAACCAAGAGAGGAGCCCGAGTCACAGAGGCCTCAAAAGTAATAATCCATGCTTCCCAGAAATCACTTCAAATGACTTAAAAACAGCTTACTAATAATAAAAGATTATAATATCTATATTTACTCCTATGCAATATGGCATGCTGTGGCAGGCAAGAATGTCAGTGCAGTGAAAGGACTTTTTCTTGCTGGTATTGGACAGAGGGCCAGAGTGAGGCTAGAGAAAGAGCCCTTTATGCTTCCCCTGCACGGTGTGTAAACAGTGACAGACAGTGGCTGGTGGCTGGCTCAAGTGTGCCTGTGAAAAGTGTTTCTCTATGGTGCCGTGTCAGGTAAAACTCACAGCAAATAAAAGAGCATCGTCATTTTAACAAGGTTTTTTTTTAGCAAACAGGTTTGAAATAAGATAGATTTTGAATTCATGTGTATTTTTAAGTTAAGTTATCCTTTATTGTCCCCACCTCTGCATTTGATCCAGCCTCATAGGAACCTTCCTAGAATAAGAGCAGTGGGCAGCCACTTAGTATAAAGGCCTTGTTTTTTGGTTAAAATTCCTTTGGCCGGCCTGCTTCACCTATTTTCTCACTGTACTGGCCAGTGGCGTGCACAGACATTTTGGGGGGCAGGTGCTCAAGTGAAAAAAGGGCACGACTCATAATTATTTATAAAAAATAAAGTGACATACAGTCAGGCCTGGATTAATACAGTGTGGTGCCCCTGGGTGACCACACTTGCCCGCCTCCTTACAATTTACATGTAAAAATAAAAAAATAAAAAATACTATGGCAATAAAGAGCACATGGATGTACTGCTAAAGTACAGGCTCAACACACATACTACAGAAACATGTAAGACACAATGTATTAACTAAAAAAATGACATTTTATACAGTGAGGCCAAGTTTCGAATAATGGTCTCACTACAATGAAATAGCTACTATAGGGACTAACATTATCACACATGAATACAATTGGGCTCATGGAATCCAAAAGAGTCTCAGCTTTCAAGTCATACCCAAATTATCTAATTCCAATACTTTTTAAGGACCACAGTATGCAGAAATATTCAAATACAAGGCAGAAATAACAAATGTATAGGCTACTGCATGCAACAAAAAACTGCATGTTTTTGCAAAAAACGGCATTGGGATTAGTATAAATTTGACATGTCTGTAAATGGGAGACTCATGGGTACCAAAAGAGACTCATGGACAATAGAACCCATTTTCATTCAAGGGATTTTAACACCATATTGTAACAAGTTTGGGGGTGTTATGTAGCTTCTGTTAGCCTCCTGGATAGCCAGCTAACATGACAGACTCAAACCACGGCAGTTGTGGGATTTGCGCACAGACTGTTTATTCATTGACTTGTCGACCATATAATGGTCTCTACGGCACTAATTCTCTACACACATGTAGAAGCTAGAGATAGAGAACGCTAATACACACACACCAAGTTGTCACAGATAAGAGTCTGACTTGCGTGTTGCATGGAGGCAGACTGGAGAAGAAGAGAGACGTAAAGTAAGTTGTTGCCGTAAAGCCAATACAATAACAAGGAGCGCCACACAGTGGACCAACATGTAATTGCAACCAAAGTGACTGTTACAATATCCTGTCTATTGATAAATTCATATGAATGTCTGCAATTAATTCCTCTGGGTTATGCATTTCATTTGTCTGTGGTTAGAGACGATCTATATGGGATTCCAGCTGTGTCTGTGCGTCGAGCATACACCTGTACCGCAGATCAGATTGATTTTGACCAAATTCGATAGGAAGATGTATTTAGGCCCTGTGTTCTCAAATTTAAAAACGGAATGGAGATGTAGTCATTTCACCTGGTCCTCGGTCTGCCCCGTGACCTCCTCCCTGCTGGACGTGCAACCTTCCTGGGGAGGTGACCAGGAGGCATCCTTACTATAATTCTGAACCACCTCAACTGGGTCCTCTCTATGAAGGAGCAGCGGCTCTGCTCTGAGTCTCTCATGGCTGACTGAGCTTCTCACCCTATCTCTAAGAGAGATGCCAGCCACCCTCCTGAGGAAACCCATTTTGTCCGCTTGTATCCATGATCTCGTCCTTTCGGTCATGACCAGCTCCTGACCAGCTCCAAGTACGTATAGTTTTGAAGGTATATTCTGTCCTTTAAAACCATAAGTACTTGGACAGAAGTAGTATTTAGCTGGATTATATAGTACTTGGACAAAAAGTAGTATTTGGGTGGAATATACCTTCAAAACTGTAAGTAGGCTACTTTGACAGCACGGTCCATATGGAAGCCATTCCACCTCTTGTTGCTTGACAGGGGGCATGGGTGGGTAATTGTCAAAACATCCAGGTCTTAAACCCTAATAATAAACCTAATAACCTAATAAGATCATCTGTTTGAGTCCCACTTCACATTCCTCCAAAAGCTGCTTTCTCTCACTTTTCATTCATAAGGAAAGCTGCGTGCAGTCAATGCCCTGCCAGCATCACATAGCCTACATTAGCTCTGTGGACTCTTTCCGGCTAGGCTATGCTAGCTATGCTAGCTATGCTACCCTACAAGAGTCCAGTGACCTTACATAGACTTGCCTGCGACTCTCGCTCCCAAGCTGTCTAAATCAGCGATACGCACGTATTTACAAGTGTCACAGAAACATTTCAAAGCCACCTATTAGAGCAGAAGGGTTCATTGCTTCTTGACGGCGGGGTTAGAAAGCACGATGCTGCTCATAAATGCCTCTTTTTATCCGAAGACTGTGCTGGTGATATTATTTTTTTATCGAGCTTTCGACCATGGCGCTATTGAGCGCTGTGACGGCTGGGAGCTCTAACCCGGAAAAGTGGTTTTCTTGGGAGCAAGTGTCACAGGCAAGTCTATGTAAGGTCACGGGACTCTTGTAGCATAGCTAGCATAGCCTAGCCGGTGAACTCACATTTCATTTGGTTCTGCGGGACCGTCTGGCCTCAACTCTGGGAGGGCTGTCTGCAGAAACTGCAAAGCGGACGAGCCAATCAGCGACCCGCCTCGTAGTTGACATCGTAACCGGCCAATCTGAATGTCGCTAGCAAAACAGTAATGGCCGCCTCCTTGCCTGTCCGCCTCAAGGAGTAATGTCAATGTTCGTCTAGTTTAAACAGCTATAGTGCAATTATTGCAGAAATAGACTCAATAACAACAATTAAACAAGTACAGTATGCAACAGCGGATTTTCTGGGTGGAAAATATGTTTTTGCCGTTCTCCCAAGTGGATTTGGGTTTGACTGGATCCAACGTTGATTGGCTGAAGGAGTTGTCTAGGCAAGTACACCCGCCCAACCTCCGCCCACTGCAAAGACTGGGTGAAAGTTTCAGGCCAGACGGGAACGAGGAACGAAATGAAATGTGAGTTCACGTGACCGGCTGGTTTACCAGGCTAACCTTACGCGGCTGGTAGCACTATGTTGTAACATTGGAATGTTGATCATATATGTGTTTTCTCTCTCTCTCTTTTTTCTGTCTGAGCCTGTTTTTGTTTATGTTCTGAAAAATTGCAAAAAAACAACAACAACAAAAAAACCTACCCGTATCACGTAGCTTACATCTGCCAGTGGTGTTCTGGTGGCAGCTGTAGCATTGTAAACTGTTGTTGCAGCATGGTTTAAACTTTAAAGTTTACAGTATGCTAGTGTAACCAAAGCTGGCAGCACTTATGAAGGAGCGCAACACCAATAAATAAAGGTGAGAACTGGAAGGGAAAGTGATTCTTCAGAGTGATGCCATAGAAGAAGCATTTCTGGTTCTCCCAGCACGTTCTCACTCCGAACTGGGCTCACAGAACCACTTTGTCAACCCCTTGGCGATCTCCATAACGCTCCGTGGAGCCCATAACGCTCCATGGAGCCTAGAGCGTTTTATGGAACGGACTCCGGAGCACTCTGCACCTGTGGGTTCAAGCAAAGGTCAAGGGCTCGTCATCCAGAACAACGAGTTGAGAAGTACGCTGTCACCCAGGGGACTCAATTTTTCAGTCTCTTTTCACTCTAAAGCTGTGCAACAAAGCAGAAATGCCAAATAAGATATTTAAAAAGTGTCTGTGTTACACTGAGACAATCCATCAGAGAACAGTTTGTTTGTCGACCACTAAGCCATGATTGCAGTTTAACTCTGCTGAATTACATGAATGAGTGTAAAAAGACTGGTGGTGGTGGTGGTGGTGGTAGTAAAGCACATCGGACTCTGGGTGAGGGAGGGGGTTGGAGGCATAAACTATAAGTGCCCATCCCCTGATGATGTCATGAGAGCGGCCTGCCCCCGGTTCGGCCCATTCCTCCCAGTGGGAAATGCAGGTGAGAGGGGCCTACTTCCATGATGCCAAATTCTCACTCTTCAGGGAGTCTCTAGCTAAATGTGGAACAGTTTAATTTCACTATTATTTAGTTCACTAGAATCTCTCACAAACCTACAGAATAAGAATGATTAGCTACTCTAGTCATAGGGCTCACATTGTAGACAGATATACATGTATTAGCCTACTAAATAAACAACTAGTCTTTTCATATGAGTCCCCATCCAATGGAGGTTGGTAGACTTAATATTTGTCCATTTGGGGTTTCATGACATGAGAAACTTTGAGAATCCCTACACAATCTACACTTTTTGGACGATACACTTTATTTATATAATAATAATAAGAATTATTATTATTATTATTATTATTACCTTTATTATTATTATTACTATTATTATTATTATTATTATTATTATTATTATTATTATTATTATTATTATTAATAATAATACCAAAACATTAAATTAGCCCACATTTATTGTTAGTTTATCTCCAAATGCAGAACCTCGTTAAACGGTTTGATCAGTAATAGGCTACTCTTCTGTCATTTGCATATCAGCTGTGGCCAAGCTGGTTACATGTTAGATGAGCACATGTCAACATTGCAGGAATGCCCCCACATGCATCGTGCCATTCCGTTCATTCCCTGGACGCACCGTTTTTTCTCCTCTTTTTCTAGACGCACTCCGGAGAGACTCGGGGAGCTATTTTACAGAGCTGATGGGTGGACCCTAAGGAGAATTTCCAGCCCCGTGATTTGCTAATCGGGGGTTGGTTCCTTGTCATTTTCCTGTAATCGTGGGTCTGGTTCGCGGAGCTGGCCCAGCCCTCCTGTCCGCGGACGCACCAAGTCTACTCGCCTGCACTCAGTGCGTTTTGATTAAAGCACGACTACCTTCACTCTGAAGGCTGGGCACTGGAAGGGAAGATCGGGGGCCTGGTTGTGGCTGAGAGAAGAGGCTGAAACTCCTTACTTATGGCTTTTTTGTAGTACAGCTGCCATCACACTTGGGATTGTGGAAGGGACGTCATTAAAAATCACTTGAAGTCGCCCAAAAGTTTTGTTCACTTTTGTGGGGCGCTGACCATGGAGATGCAAAGGTGGTCCACAAGGTGGAAAACGAAAAGGTGGCTTATGGATTCCACTGTAACCGCATTCATCACTTTAACCCTGGTTCTACAGGCGACCCATGTCAGAGCAGGTAAGAATATCAGGGGCCAAGCGTTTCTAACGAACTGTGTCGGGACAGAGAGGGGGACGTATGAGCGCCTGTCGGCCGGCTGGGTAACAGATGATGGAGATATGGGGATTGACAGGCTTACCTGGACACAGGAGGAGGGGGGGGGGGGGGCGGCATGGTAACATACATGTGTTTTTTTCCACCCCTCACAGCACAACCAAAGCAGACTATTGCTGCGTTAGGGCGAGGATGCCCCAATATTAAGCGGTTTGTGGAAGCCACCAAATAGCTACTAAAGCACTGATGTAGCCTACAATAATTGCCACCAAGTGAACCACATAGGCTACAGTAAAAATATAGCCTATATACATAAATAAATAAAATAAATCCAATGGGAAAACTCAGTCCAAGTGCTCTCCTGTATTTCACACGTTAATAGACTACTAGTCTGCTAGAACTACTTTTACGCATACTTTTACGCATGAATGGAGCGCGTCCACCCTGAAGATAAAACACCCCACCACCTGATCATGAGTTGCTGGAGTGTGCTGACAGAGCTGCTTTTCTAACATTCACTTGGTTTGAACTGTGGTCCGCTAGGTGGATGTGGACACGGTTAGCAGGGTGGACACTGGACATTTTTGTCGGGCATTGGGACATTGTTAGAATGCTAGACTACTTGCACTAACATTAAATTGCAATTCAAACATCGACACTGTTGTGTTGAAAATGTCCTAGGTCCTCTGTGTGTCAAGTTGGTTATTGGATAGGCCTATTTGTAAGCTGGAATATGGGCTATTAAAGCTGGATGTTACAGTGGAAGTCTTTGCATTAAAGTTAAACGATTGGAAATGCATTCATCAATGTCACATTTCCTTCACAAATGAGTGAAAGGAACGCAATAGTGGAGGAAAGCATATCTGGGATGGATATAGCCTACCGGTAGGCTATTATAGGTTAATTGATTATGAAAAGGCCACAGGGGTCGTAGCAGATCTGAGGGGGGGCTCGTCATTTTTCAGCTTTAGACGGACTCTAAATTTGACATAAACTAGATTAGATGAATTAACCTACATGCTGAATCATCATCATAAAAAAAGCTCACTATTGTCAGTGCTCACAAGGGTCTCACTCACTGGCTCCTGGAGCTGTCAGTGCGCTCTGGAAGGAAGAGTGCAAAGCCCCTGCGGGTCTGCAGGGGGGGTTGAGCGGTCAGACAACATGCCCTGCCAAACAGCACCACCCTTTCTCCACACTGCCCTGGTCCCATCCTGGTCCACATCGAAGCCCAAAAAAGCTGGCTTGGTGCAAAAAGCCCATGCACCGGTGCCCGGCGCTTCAACGTGACTTTTGCACTTGGACGTTTGGTCGGCTGCGGGACAAGGCCGTGTTGTCTGAGCGGTGGGAATGTCTCTCTTCTTTAAGTACAGTTATTTGATGATGGTCCTTGTTGCACTTCCCTATGATTTCAGAGCCTTCAAAGAGCAGGCCTGCATGTGGGCCTAGCCTGTTGCCATAATGGCCATGCTGAGACACAGGATTTACACCTCGACCCATAGGCAACTGGCCCATAGGAGTACGGATGGATGTAGATATGGGATACAAGTTTTATGTTTGATTTCTCAACAGAAACCTAACTGCAATGTTGTCGCTGTCCGGTGAAAACCCTGTATCCCAAACATTTCAAGAACAGAAGAAGAAAGTCAGAAGAAAAATAGCCTTTCTTTTAGGTTGACCGCCATGCGTTTTTCATTTGATCCAATTGGAGATTTGAAAGGGTTTCATAACACCAGGGGTGGTGGAGTTTTCAACTTATAGAGGATCGTTCTTAACTTCAGTTGAAAGATCAATGAAGGGGCTTCAACTGAAGTTAAGACTTGAACATGTACCAAAATTTGAGTTATGTCAGTGCAAATCATGGATTGGAGTCACTTTTTATTCACTTCACCATGTGTTCTTTCCTTCTCATTTGCTGCCAACAAGTACTTGTCGAGAAATTCTATCACAGTTCCAGTACCAGTTCTACTACCACAGGTTGAAAATGGCCCCTCTCCGAAAACTTGTCAACTCCAGTCCCATTTGAATCCTAAGCATCCTACACCGCAGGCTCTCAGCGGGTTTCTCCTGTGCAGTTTATGGCAGTCAAGGCTGTTTCTGCAGGGTGCCCTCTGCATCTAGCGGTGTACAGACACGTTTTCCCAGCCCCCGGGGCGCAGGCTCAGATGTGCATTCCAGCAGACAAAGCTAGCATTTTCAGAGCCCTCTCCCTACCTAACGCGCTCAAGCAACATCGGCTAGTTGGTGGCTCCTGGCCGGACCCTCATCTCGCTAAAGCCGCCGCACATTAATTACAATCATCGTGTGCTCGTTCAGAGATGTGGTTTTCTTGCCTCCCCAGTCCCAACTTGAAAGATTTAACTCTTTTTGTAACTGCGATCCTCTGAGCTGGAGCGTGATCAGACAGTGTCGGCTTTTAAGAGCTCTCTCTCTTGTAATTAGCCTTTTCCAAATTTGACAATTTTGCTTATAAAAGTGAAAAAGAGAAAAAGAAAAACATGCTCTAATATTCTTATGGAGGCATACAATGAATTAGTGAGAGAGGGGAGAGCAAGGAGGGGAGAGTAGAAAGGGGGAGAAGAACTGCTTTGAAAAACTGGGTGAAGTTTCCTCGGTATGACACCAGCATAAAGCCGTCTTGTTTGAGCCGGCAGCGTGGTGCAAGTCAAAGGAAAGAGAGGGAGAGTGGGATAGAGAGAGGAAGAGGGAGAGTGGGATAGAGAGAGGGAGAGACATTCTGGCTGGGAGATATTATTAGAGTCTCAGGGAGCCGCAGGTGAAAAGGTCCTCCTCCTTTTACCAGCCAATTTCACCTTTCCGTAAACATTTAGGGCTGAAAGTGACACAGCAGGACGATCCGTGACACCGGGCTCATGTGTCACAGCAGGACGATCCGTGACTCCGGGCTCATGTAGCATGCGATGAGGAACGGGCCAAGGCAGACTTTTCTTTTTGGCCCCCTTCCTCACAAATCTTGTTGTAAAGCTTGCGTTATCTCTTGTAAAGCTTGCGTTATCTCTTGGAACACACTGTTGTCTTTAAATATGCATTGATGTACACCTGCGGACATGAGAGGGATCATATCACTCGATCTGTGTTTCATGGATGTCCCTTCCATAATTCCCCCTCTACGCCTCCTCAATTTGCATATGTCTCCATTAAATGAGCAACAGAGGAGGTCTTGTCTTGATCTTAGGGGTAGGCTTGAGTTTCCCCCCCTCTCCTCCAGACTATTAGGAAAGGTTCGTCGCTCCATGCCACCTAAGGTCCGAGGAGAGCTATGTGGCCTTGTTTGCTCAGAGCCCCGAGGGCAAACTCACAGCGGCTCATCACATGCACTCTTTTAAAGCCTGCACACACTCATTTGGCCGCCTTCATGGATTGGCCAGTATTGACGTTTTCTCGGCACCTCCATGCGAGGGTCGCAGCCTGGCCAAATCGCACACATCTGGAACGCATGAGGGCCCTCTAGTCTGAACTGAGAGCGACTCTCTCCGCAGGAACTCACAAAGAGGCCCTCAGTTCACACTCCAAAATAAAGGCACGGGTTCCTCTACGAAACAAGGCCAAGTGGGCCCTCATGATGATAGCATCCTTACCAAGTAACAGTTTGCTGGTTTTCCCCTTGAACCTATGAATTTATCAGATGACGATTGACATAGAAAATGTAAGTTACATTAGCTTTCAATATCCATAAAGCAGATACACATATTACATTTTTATAAGTCACCTATTTTGACTCCTGGCTCCAATTTATTCTACATCATGGATGTCCCTCAAAGGTGTCACCATCTCATTTATTTTGGCTCAGTAGAGCCATTCTACAACAACGATCTTTGCTTTTGCCCATGTTGAAATGGGAGCTAGTTGGACTGCGGTGGGTTGGCAGGGGTGACAAACATTCAATGAGCCAAAGACATTTCTTTCAGAGGGTCACACAAAAGTGGTCATAACTTTGTTATTTGGCTGTTGGTGGAGCTCTGCAGATTTCTTTTCTCACCAAAGATCTCTGCTTACACAAAGCAAACTATGACACTCTCTGGAGACCCTGAGGAGCTATAGCGGGGGGTTCTGTACTCCAGGTTGAAGCAGACCGACTGGCTTTGCCTTCATCATGAGGCACATCTGCTCCATCCCAGGTGCTGTACAGCATGTAGTGAAATATGAGAGGGACCAGATGTAAGTCAAGCTCTGTATGTGATAATGCCTTCATCATGGCCATGAAAACAAACCAGAAACACTTTAAATGGGGTTTTGCTCGTGTTTTAGCAAAAACCTGCGTGCGTTTGTCCATTAAATAGTGACAATGATTCATTCAATGTGTTTTGTTGCTTGATAGTTGATATACATAGCAGTGGAGTCTTTGAGTTGTGGGGAAGTTGCACTAATGGAAAGATTGCAGCTCTGTAGCAGTGTATACTGCATTGACTGTGTGGTGGTCTTGTACCAGCCTTTTGTATAGCAGTGCATCCTTCATCTTCAGTAGGAACAGATTCATGTTGAAACAGGGACCAGTCCCCCCCCCCCCCCCGCCCCCCCCGCCACATGCTCCACTGAACACAACTAAACTCTCTCATCATTTGCTTTTCCTCGCTGCAGCTGGAATGTCGGCCAGAGTGTGTTGAGAGGGAAATCGGACGTATTTTTTTAAAAGATCCCCTTGTACTGTATAAAGTGGCTAAAGAAACGCTCAGAACGGGCTTGACCTGCACATGCCAACCAAAACAAAGCTTTAGAACTGTCAGAAAAAAGCTGGCTGATGCTTTCAGACACCCTGGCTTGCTTATTTACCCCACAAAAACAGATTAGAGTTATTACCCTTAATAATCTGCCATTGTATTGCTTGGTTTAGAGAGGCGTTGCTATATTTTCCTGAGTGAAGTAAGTCCTATGTTCAAATCTCACCATATGGATTTCGAGTTTTCAAATGTCTTCTCATCGTGCTTAAAGAGCATGGTGCAGGTTGGAGACCACTTTGCATTAATATGGGACTGGTACTGTATGTAGCAATAGGATTCTCTTTGATTGATTGATTGATTGATTGATTGATTGATTGATTGATTGCTTTTTTCACAGATAGCTGCATCTAGACTGGTTTTTGTAAAGCAGCTCCCATGTGCTCAATAAAAAGTAATCTGGGCGTATAACACTTATGAGATCACTCACCCAGCCTGGTTGCTGTACTGTAATGATCTGGTCTCTAGACAGCCTGTTGACACTGCTGAGCATCAGTACAGCAGCCAGGCTGGCTGAGTGATGTCACTGGTGTTATACACCCAGATTACTTATTATGGAGCATGTGGATTAATTTAGCTATTTTCATAGGAATCTTGAGCCCAAAATGTAAATTCACTTTTTTTAACCATGCTCTTTAATCAATTACGTGATCTTAAATTGGTGTCCCTCCCCTGCCGCTATAACCAAGGTCATGTTTTCTTGAGAAGCTGTTTTGATTAAGAAGCATGATTATGATACTTTCCCATGGGTCTCTCTGGGCAACATGGGGCCAAACAGGCTCATTTATGTAAAGTGCATCAGATTGGAGAGAATGGGAAACTTGGGGAGGCTCTGGTGACCCTTATCAAGGTAAACCTATCCAAGTGTTATAAGTGGCTGTGAGCACATTGTTCATTATGCTCTTTGTTTGGCTTCCATTGACATATTTCATGTCAGATGAGGCAGCAGAGCCACAGGTAACTGTTTAGAGATGCATTGCTCCCTGGGGGACCATAAGATGCTATTTAAGGCGAGACATGGCAGGTGAATAGGGTACGATTTTTTTTAACTAATAGATTAATATTACCACGAGACCTCCCCAGTTGATTACTTAGATTAAGAATTTATTTAAATATTATTTTGTACTACACGTTTTCTGAAATTGTATGATTGAATATGCAAATTAGGTATTATCTACTTAAATGTGCGCTAATTTGCATACATTTCCAGAACACAAATCTGAACATTGGATAAAACCAGGTTGAAAATTCCTGTTTAATTTTGTTTACATATTTAATACCAAAGGTTTTTACACAGGGGATTTTGGATGTGTCTTTTTATCACTCTATAAATCAGAAAATAAATCAACAGTCATAAAAAGTAAATGTTCAACATGTTTTTAGGAATATAATGTTATATAAATAAGGCTATGAATGATATATGAACAAATCCCTCTGTAAAAACCTTCACACTATAGTTAGGAATAAAACTAATAAAACGTTTGGTGTATAAATGCTACTGAAGTGGAGATATCTGGCTCAGAGTATGAGAAAGAGAAAACAGCCTTTTTACCCTATTCACCTGCCATGTCTCGCCTTAAGGAGAGGATACCTAATGCCTGTATGTTTAATGCTGATAAATGGAGCCATAAGCTTATCTTAGAGACAGTGTATATACTGTGATTGTCATAATGTAATTTGGATGAAACATTAGTCGTATAGTGTCTTTCCCGTCTTTTTTCCATCAGCGTGAAGTCAGTGAAATCGTGTATCCACATCTGTCAATTGAAACAAAGTTAACGCTGTTTGTTCATCAAAACATAATAGGTATCATGTAAGTGGCACTGTTTCTGTTCGGTATTAAGTTTCCTCAACAGGACCAGGACTCCCTAAAGTGTCATAGTGACGTAGAACCTCCCCTCCCCCAGCCCCACTGGGAACATGTCAAATCAGTGAAACCTTGGGATTAGTTGGGATTAGTGAAAAGTGAAAAATGTCAACACATGCACGTGCATGAGTTTCAGAGTTTTCTGAAATGTCGAATTTGTGGTTGAAAAAGCTGAGTTGCCCACATCTACACATTGCAACCATTTCAAGAACATTTTGTAACATTTAAATTGAGCTATCTAGTTAGATGGAGGTTTGATCTCTGACACCTGTACTCACTGCTTGACTCAGGTCACAATGTACATTGGCTCATTGCTGAAACATCTATGGTGTCAATATCATGCACTCATATTTACACCAAAACATGCTTAGAAAAAACACTACTATGACCTAATTGATGTTTTATCTGCCCCCCTCCAACAGCAGAACCAGTGGACGTGCTAAAAGTATTAGAATTTCACAATTCCCCCGAAGGAGTGAAGCAAACAACAGGATTTTGCACAAACCGAAGACAATCAAACCCGGACACAGCCTACAGAGTCGCCAAGCAGGCCCAGATCAGTGCCCCCACCAAGCAGTTATTCCCAGGTAAGATAAACCTCTCCGCTCTTCCAGCCTCTCACTAGCTAACTTGTGAGCTCTGTGCAAACCGGTGTTTCAGGTGCCTATGCAGTTGCCAAGTCCTCGGACAGCCGATTCTGTGCCTGATTGTGTCTCAGCACTGTACCGCCAATGACTGCTCTGATTGTCTCTGTTGTTAGAGAGAGAGGAAGGCCGAGCACAAGCATGGTTGTTCACTCTCCACCTGATATGAAAGTTTCTCCACAGCCTGAATGTGATATAACCACAGCAATATAAACAGTATTTATGTACAAATAATTGATTTCCCAAACTACAACAGTCTTTCAGTTGGTTTCTAACACCTGATGCATGATACTTCGTATTTCTGTTGATGGTAAAACACTATGTGAGTCACGCACAGATCTGTTGAACCAAATTAACTCAAGTGCCTCTTAACACTTTATATGTTTTGTTTTCTTTCTTTCATTCTTTCTTTTGTTTCCACCCTGCTAATTAAGAGTTTGTGAGCAAACTAAACGTAAGAAAAATGTGCTCTTAAATCAAGGTTAAAGGACAAGTAGGGCATGATTAGAGTTTTTGCTTATTTCCTGCATTCCCTAACTATTAGATAATTTGACTGTAGCTGGCGGAAGCATCTTGCTTTGGTTTGTCTGTTGGCTTGAATGAATTTTGATTGACAGAAGGCGGGTCCTAATGTAACCACAGAGAACGTAAGCTATTAAAAGATTTGTTTTGCAATAGGCAGTGGAAGCGGAACTAGCTGTTGCCTCTTGTTTACAAGCAGAAACGCGATCCCCGAATGAACTGTGAATGCAGCTTCTTTCAAAATGTATAGCCTGATGTTAGTGCTCTGATTAGGGCTGCAAATAACAATTATTTTCATTATCGATTAATCTGATGATTATTTTCTCCAATAATAATCGATTAGTAGTTTGGTCTATAAAATGTCACAAAATGAGGAAGAAATGTTGATCACTTTTTCCCCAAAGCCCAAGATGACATCCTCAAAATGTCTTCTTCTGTCCTGACCAACAGTTCACAACCCAAAGACAATCAGTTTACTGTAGAAGACGAAAGAAACCAGAAAATATTCACATTTTAAAAACTGGAACGTGAGAATTTAAGGCGGTCGTTCTAGCGAGGAGGAGGGTGAAAACCATGGGCTTTAGCACGTGTCTGGGTACTATATAAACCATGGGCTTTAGCGCGTGTCTGGGTAGTATATAAACCATGGGCTTTAGCGCGTGTCTGGGTAGTATATAAACCATGGGCTTTAGCGCGTGTCTGGGTAGTATATAAACCATGGGCTTTAGCACGTGTCTGGGTAGTATATATAAACCATGGGCTTTAGCGTGTGTCTGGGTAGTATATATAAACCATGGGCTTTAGCGCGTGTCTGGGTAGTATATAAACCATGGGCTTTAGCGCGTGTCTGGGTAGTATATATAAACCATGGGCTTTAGCACGTGTCTGGGTAGTATATAAACCATGGGCTTTAGCGCGTGTCTGGGTAGTATATATAAACCATGGGCTTTAGCGCGTGTCTGGGTAGTATATATAAACCATGGGCTTTAGCACGTGTCTGGGTAGTATATAAACCATGGGCTTTAGCGCGTGTCTGGGTAGTATATAAACCATGGGCTTTAGCGCGTGTCTGGGTAGTATATAAACCATGGGCTTTAGCGCGTGTCTGGGTAGTATATAAACCATGGGCTTTAGCACGTGTCTGGGTAGTATATATAAACCATGGGCTTTAGCGTGTCTCTGGGTAGTATATATAAACCATGGGCTTTAGCGCGTGTCTGGGTAGTATATAAACCATGGGCTTTAGCGCGTGTCTGGGTAGTATATATAAACCATGGGCTTTAGCACGTGTCTGGGTAGTATATAAACCATGGGCTTTAGCGCGTGTCTGGGTAGTATATATAAACCATGGGCTTTAGCGCGTGTCTGGGTAGTATATATAAACCATGGGCTTTAGCACGTGTCTGGGTAGTATATAAACCATGGGCTTTAGCGCGTGTCTGGGTAGTATATAAACCATGGGCTTTAGCGCGTGTCTGGGTAGTATATAAACCATGGGCTTTAGCGCGTGTCTGGGTAGTATATAAACCATGGGCTTTAGCACGTGTCTGGGTAGTATATATAAACCATGGGCTTTAGCACGTGTCTGGGTAGTATATATAAACCATGGGCTTTAGCGCGTGTCTGGGTAGTATATAAACCATGGGCTTTAGCGCGTGTCTGGGTAGTATATAAACCATGGGCTTTAGCGTGTGTCTGGGTAGTATATAAACCATGGGCTTTAGCGCGTGTCTGGGTAGTATATATAAACCATGGGCTTTAGCGCGTGTCTGGGTAGTATATAAACCATGGGCTTTAGCGCGTATCTGGGTAGTATATAAACCATGGGCTTTAGCGCGTGTCTGGGTAGTATATAAACCATGGGCTTTAGTGCGTGTCTGGATAGTATATATAAACCATGGGCTTTAGCGCGTGTCTGGGTAGTATATAAACCATGGGCTTTAGTGCGTGTCTGGGTAGTATATAAACCATGGGCTTTAGCACGTGTCTGGGTAGTATATATAAACCATGGGCTTTAGCGCGTGTCTGGGTAGTATATAAACCATGGGCTTTAGCGCGTATCTGGGTAATATATAAACCATGGGCTTTAGCGTGTGTCTGGGTAGTATATAAACCATGGGCTTTAGTGCGTGTCTGGATAGTATATATAAACCATGGGCTTTAGCGCGTGTCTGGGTAGTATATAAACCATGGGCTTTAGTGCGTGTCTGGGTAGTATATATAAACCATGGGCTTTAGCGCGTGTCTGGGTAGTATATAAACCATGGGCTTTAGCGCGTGTCTGGGTAGTATATATAAACCATGGGCTTTAGCGCGTGTCTGGGTAGTATATAAACCATGGGCTTTAGCACGTGTCTGGGTAGTATATAAACCATGGGCTTTAGCGCGTGTCTGGGTAGTATATATAAACCATGGGCTTTAGCGCGTGTCTGGGTAGTATATAAACCATGGGCTTTAGCGCGTGTCTGGGTAGTATATATAAACCATGGGCTTTAGCGCGTGTCTGGGTAGTATATATAAACCATGGGCTTTAGCGCGTGTCTGGATAGTATATAAACCATGGGCTTTAGCGCGTGTCTGGATAGTATATATAAACCATGGGCTTTAGCGCATGTCTGGGTAGTATATAAACCATGGGCTTTAGCGCGTGTCTGGGTAGTATATAAACCATGGGCTTTAGCGCGTGTCTGGGTAGTATATAGGTAAAAGTGGAGAGGGTTCAATTCCCGGGAGTGCTACATCCGGCTTGGTCAGATGTTCCTACCAACAAAATTAGCTGTGTCTGTGGGGAAGGGGGGGGGGGGGGGGGGGGGGGTGAAGCTGCTGAGTCCAGCTCGCTGCACTAGCGCCTCCTCTGGTCGGACTGGGGGGGAATAGCGTGATCATGCTGGTGTAATGCCTCGCTGTCAGGTGAAAAGAAGCGGCTGGTGACTGCACATGTAGATTATTTGCAGGAATCATGTGCTAGTCTACGGCTCTCCCTGGATCAGCAGAGTGGGTGGAGACGACCGGGGCAGCAGGGGGATAGAGAGCAAAAGTGAACGTCACTTCCTGCTTTTCTGTGTACCAGCATCTGAAAAAATATGAATGGTGGCTCTAAGCCAGGGGTTCCCAACCTTTTTGGCTTGTGACCCCACTTTGACGTCACAAAATAATTCCGGTACAACATCAGTAATAGCAACAGTGCAACCTGCAATTACCACTTATCGCCATAGGTGTCACCCAAGAGAACAAATCTTAGAGATTATTACTTTAAACTCGGAACTATATAAAAAAGAAAAAAAGAAAAGTGGCCCTAATCCTCTTCGGTAGTTTTAAATTGTGTTTTTTGTTGACGTTTTTAAAGAAATTCCAGGCGACCCCATTTAAATTCCAGGCGACCCCACTTAAGGTCGCAACCCTAAGGTTGGGAACCACTGCTCTAAGCTGTCTTTTGGCTGGACAGCAGGTGTCCTCTGTGCCTGGCTCTAAACTGTCTTTTGGTTGGACAGGAGGTGTCCTCTGTGCCAGGCTCTAAGCTGTCTTTTGGTTGGACAGGAGGTGTCCTCTGTGCCAGGCTCTAAGCTGTCTTTTGGTTGAACAGGAGGTGTCTTCCCGGAGGATTTCTCCATCTTGACCACGGTGCGTCCCAAGTCCGGCCTGCAGTCCTTCCTGCTGTCCATCTACAGTGAGCAGGGGGTCCAGCAGCTGGGTGTGGAGCTGGGACGCTCCCCTGTCTTCCTGTACGAGGACCAGACCGGCAAGCCGGCCCCGGAGGACTACCCCTTGTTCCGCACTCTCAACCTGGCCGACGGAAAGTAAGTCACATCTCATACATGGACTGCAAGATGCAAGATCATTGGCCATGCTAACACTTTAGCAAACACTATGTTGAGTGACAGTAGGCTCCAGGCTATCACTTTAGCAAACACTATGTTGAGTGACAGTAGGCTCCAGGCTGTTACTTTAGCAAACACTATGTTGAGTGACAGTAGGCTCCAGGCTATCACTTTAGCAAACACTATGTTGAGTGACAGTAGGCTCCAAGCTATCACTTTAGCAAACACTATGTTGAGTGACAGTAGGCTCCAGGCTATCACTTTAGTGACCACTATGTTGAGTGACAGTAGGCTCCAGGCTATAACTTTAGTGACCACTATGTTGAGTGACAGTAGGCTCCAGGCTATCACTTTAGCAAACACTATGTTGAGTGACAGTAGGCTCCAGGCTATCACTTTAGTGACCACTATGTTGAGTGACAGTAGGCTCCAGGCTATAACTTTAGCAAACACTATGTGGAGTGACAGTAGGCTCCAGGCTGTTACTTTAGCAAACACTATGTTGAGTGACAGTAGGCTCCAGGCTATCACTTTAGCAAACACTATGTTGAGTGACAGTAGGCTCCAGGCTATCACTTTAGCAAACACTATGTTGAGTGACAGTAGGCTCCAAGCTATCACTTTAGCAAACACTATGTTGAGTGACAGTAGGCTCCAGGCTATCACTTTAGCAAACACTATGTTGAGTGACAGTAGGCTCCATGCTGTCACTTTAGTGACCACTATGTTGAGTGACAGTAGGCTCCAGGCTATCACTTTAGTGACCACTATGTTGAGTGACAGTAGGCTCCAGGCTATAACTTTAGCAAACACTATGTTGAGTGACAGTAGGCTCCATGCTGTCACTTTAGTGACCACTATGTTGAGTGACAGTAGGCTCCAGGCTGTCACTTTAGTGACCACTATGTTGAGTGACAGTAGGCTTCAGGCTATAACTTTAGTGACCACTATGTTGAGTGACAGTAGGCTCCATGCTAACACTTTTGCATACAGAGGAAGACTTCCAATTTACCACAAAAACATGTTAGTGGTGTTTATTTGCTACTTTATGTTTTTCTACAAAACAAAATAGCAAAAAGTATCGGCAGCGCATTCAAACACTTCCTGGCTTCCATCGACTTGTTCTTCCTGATAAGAGCAAGAAAACAACACAGATCTTCCCGTCGCTGCACCACAGGTGCTGGTCACAGGATTATCTGTCCCATCGGGGGTCCGTGGGCAGAGAGACAGGTCAGAGACAGAGAGACACTGGATTATTGGGGCACAGCGGGGACTGCTATGGGCAACCTGACCTCATCCATGAACTCACTGCCTCTGTTATTTTAGAGCGGGGGAGAGAAGGGGCAGTCCTAAACTTCCTTATTACCCCCTGGATTACCTCACCCAATCAGGTTCTGCATAGAGAGTCTCTTAGCCTTTTAAGTGCAGGCCTGATCATCTGCTCCCAGGTTCAGAAATCCAAGAATTCTCACTCACAGCCTTTGGCTTAGCTGTCATGAGCTCGTGGGCAGGCCGACTATGGGGAAACAGATAACATTACAGTTAGATAGGCCGCTGGGAAAATGCCGCTTTCTTTATGATAAGTATGATGCTTTTGGATTATTAAGGTTTTCGATCTTTCTGTTATGCGAGTATCATTTGTTTATCTGAGCTCACATAAGGCAAGGGAAGTCTTAACCGGGTCACAAGATGCTTTGTGGCACAAAATGGACTTATGATGAGATCTAGTGCAGTGATTCTCACCTTTTTTCATATAAAGGACCCTTCATTTAATCCACATTCAGACCACGGACCACCATGTGATGAAATTTTGCTTGTCTGACCCGAATCTGAGAATATCTTTTATTGTCAGATATGTTTTTGTTGAGAATTCCATGACTATCTGTATTGTAGATAGAGAGATGACAGTGAAGCTATGATCAAAACAGTCATTTCTGCTTCACTCTGTAATTGTGTTAACTTCTCATAAATTAAATAATGGTAAAGTATAACAATTCATCAATTTGCCGGGGACCCCCTGGAAGCCCTCAAGGATGCCTGGTCGTCCCCGGCTGAACCGCTGATCTAGTGTGTACACAGCTATCACGATGAAATCCTTGAGTGTACAAACTTAAGACGGGCATACACTGTAGGAATTGAGCCCGTTTTTGACACGATCTGTGAACCGCACCACTCGTTTTAGAGTCGGGCCGAATTGGAGCTTCACCGGGCAGTGCTTGCCATGCAGTGTACAGCCAGGGGGAGAGCAAGGGCCGATTAACTGCTCCCGAACGGCTGTCGGACGCTCACATGAATTGATGAACAGAAATGTTGGTCGGCCGTCGTCAGGCTCTCACACGGTTGAAGCAGAGCCGCGAGTGGATTACTCGCTCACTGTCTTTTCTCACTGCTTTTCACTCACTTGACATAGATGTGCCTGGCAGGTTGGTCAAGCTGTGGCAAGTCAGCCTCTTTCATGTTTACTCCTATCATGATTCATGAACGATGGGAACGAGACAAACTTTGACAGGGGAAAAAAGCTGTTGATCTTCTGCTGCCTATGTTTTGTTCTGATGTTGCTTTCTGCCTCAGAGCTTTCAAACTAATCTTTATAGACAGAATCACAATGCTGTTCACAATAACGTCCAGGTAGACAACATCTGCGTCATGTACAGTACATACAATTTAATTGAGCGGAGCAAACAGGGCAGGGAACAACTGAGATAAAGAGAAAATGGTTAAGTCTAAAACGCATGTTTGATGCCTTCATATCTTATTAATTAACAACACTTTCACTAACATTAGTTTAGAGACATAATTTACCTGTTGGGCCACAGAATAAAAACAATTACAGCTTGAGTTCACCCAAAACTAGCAGCTAGTCCGATCGGCGGTGAGATGTCACTGTTGGGGAGATTTGGTTTATCAACACAGTACATAAGAAATAAGCACAACCAAACGTCAGATAGGTCGGACCACCGTGTTTAACTAGTGTAGGCTATCTTTAACGTTACAATTAGGCTGAAAATGACAACAGAAATAAACAATAAACAAGTTTGTGATATCTCCACAATTTAAATCAATAGGCAGGTGTCTACCTGGAACTGTTGTTGTTAACACAACGTCATGGTGATTCGGTCTATTGACAATTGTCAATATAGCCTATAGCCAGAATGGTCTGTGCATTCATGGGCTGACAAGCCGTTTTCTTTTCTTTTTGACATGCACATTATGAGCACTCAGGTTGGCTTGATGGTTGGATCGTAAAGTGTGAGGACAACTCGTGAGCTTTGGCTTTACTGTACATCGCAGATGATTTACTCGTATAGTAGGAGCAATCAAACAACATTATTTCTAAAGTGGTACAGTGTCTGCCTGGCTTTAAACCCATGTATGCAGTAGCTCTGCTTGATGTGCAGGATGCAACAAAGACAAAGCAGCTCTCCCGGCCCACTTTGTGTCAGTCCTGTGGGTTTTTTGTGTGTCCAATGTGTAGTTCTGTGACACACTGTCTAATGTTCTCTGTAGAGGACTTTTAGCACTTTGGGGGCTGGATGCATTCCAAACTCCAGGCCTTAAATCCTCGCCAGCTACAGCTAAGGCTGTGCATTCAGTCCCCGTGGATGTAGTCATTGTTACCAAGAAGTATATGCAAAGCTTGAATAGCAAGACACAATGATGATATTGGTGAGGTGAGAAAGAGTATTATACTTTCTCCAAGAATGCAAGGACTTCTGTTGAGCTTATTCATAAAATTGTGTTTATTTTTGCTTTCTCAAATACAACTTTCCTGTCCTGATCATAACACAATTGATCAAGTTGAATGAGAATTTGTTCAAACCTAATTGAAGCGCACATTTGCTCCCCTGCCATATAAGGTGAGCAGTAATCCTCCCTGGCGTAACGCTAACCCCAAAGACTGTTGCATCTTTATTTTCAACTAAGGCCCATTGTCTGCCCTGTAATTTCTCCATATGATCTAGCTGTTAAAAGGAACCGAACATCTCCAGGGCAAATGCCATATGTCAAATAAGGCCCTTTCTTCCCGCGATGGCAATCTGTGCTCGCATGTAAATCTGTAGCTTTGATAAACACTCCTGAAGCACCATTGCTCATATTGCCATCTTGCGCTACAGCAGTGCCAGGTCTCATCTTCCACCTCAGAACAATGTTTTGACTGTGTGTCTCCTGCTCTGGCAAGCCGGGCCTTCCTGGATCCTGACACACACTTTCCACAATGTTCACCACGTCTGTCATGGCGAGTAACCCAGAAGGAGGATTAAGTTTGGAGTTTAATGAGTGTAATCCCGTGTTAAACAGGGCCAGAGTGTGGGGGCAAGAATGTGGTCCACTGCTGCCTGGTATGCAATAGCCCTTAAGTGCAGTGGCAAATGGTCCAGAGGCGAGGGAGCTGTCCGACTCACATGTGACCCCGGTTAACCCTTTGCATCTAGGGGTGGCGTCAATCGAAACATACGATACGCAACTCGAACCCTCGCGATTCTGGGAGGACTTGCTTCTTTAATGAATGAATCAAAAATTATCGCTCTTTTTGTACTTTTTTTTTTATTAAATCCTGCATTCATAATATGCTTATAATGTGTCTATGGTGCCTTATAATGCCTTATGATCACCAGTGTCTCAGAATACAGCAACTTCTTACAAATCAATACAGTCAAGAACTGAACTCACACTAGAAGAATTTTCTCATTAGGGCAATTCACGCATCATTCAAGTCTTTGGTGTAACTGTATTAACTCTTTAACATCAATACCTATTTGGTTGTAATACTTATTTTGACTGTATTAAGTACTTTTGTGTTGCTTACTTGCTAACTTGAATCCTCCATGTAATTTTTTATATTCATTTCGAGATCAGTGTAAATGATGCAGTGTCCGCCAGGTGACATCACTGCACAAACATAGCTAATGACTTAGGATCCTCTTAGGATATGTGTGAGATTATGCATGTAATCAAACCAACTTTGTTTCTCCGACCAGGTGGCACCGCGTGGCCATCAGCGTGGAGAAGAAGACGGTTACCATCATTGTGGACTGTAAGAAGACGATCACCAAGCCTCTCCTGAGGAGCGACCACGCCTCCATCAACACCAACGGCATCACCGTATTTGGCACCAGGCTCCTAGACGAGGATGTGTTCCAGGTAAAGTCTCAGCCTCTTTTGACTAACTGCTCCCTCTTTTCAACATGGGGGATTTGTGGGATACTGATCAGAAGTCAGTTTCAGGCACTGTGGCTCCTGCATTACATCGCTGGCTTGCTGGGGGAAGCTAAGCAGGGCTGACTGTGGTTAGTCTTTGGATGGGAGATCATGGTGCTGGAAGTGGTGTTGGAGAACCAGTAGGAGGTGCTCTTCTCTCTGGTCTCATGAATAATCTCCCCAATGCTCCAGGGCAGATACAGGGACTGTCCTGTGAGTGAGCACCGTCCTTCGGATGAGATGTTAAACCGATGTCCTGACTCTCGGTTGTCATTAAAGATCCCATCGGCACTCTTCGCAAGAGTAGGGGTGTCACCCCAGTGCCCTCGGGGGTGTAATCCCGGTGCCCTGGCTACATTCCCACACAGGCCTTCCTTCTATCATGGCCACCTAATCATCCCTTGTTACTTATTTGGCACATTCAGTCCTCAACTCTCCACCGTGATAGCTGATGTGTGGTGAGCGTTCTGCCGCAAACTAGCTGCCGTACATCACCCAGGTGGGTGCTACACATCAGAGTTGAGTCCCCCCCATATGTGAAGGGCTTTGAGTAAAAGCGCTATATTGGTGGTGTTGGTGTTCTGCAGTTCTTTATAAAGCAGCATGTAGATTTTGTTCCAGTGTCATATGAGAAAGTGAGAGAGAGAACATGAGTTTTTGAAAGATGCTTGCAAGCTGCACAGATTTATGATTATGTTTATGCAATATTGAACACAGGTTTAAGCCTGTGGAGGTGGAATTGTAGTTACTTTAGCTTGATTGCCACTCCCTAATAAAAATTACAAGCTGAGTGACATACGCTGGCAGAAGAAAAGACAAATCTACAACTGCTTGATATGCTGGTGACAGTATTATTTTTGGACTCTCCTACACTGCAGTTGCCCATCTTACTCTTTGTCTGTCTGGCAAAAGTGACTTTGAGTTTCACTTCCATACCCAACCATGCATCACTAGCCTCCTCTGATGTTGCCAAAAAGGAATGCCAAGAGAGCAGAAACCAGCATGGGTCAAGGATATCTTGGATATTTGACTTTATGAGGAACTTTTCATGTAGCTTGCTGGTGCTAGCACAGGGAGAATCAGTGCAGAACCACCCATAAAAAAACCTACTGTCTCTTAATTGTTGGACATGAAGGAGCTTGTTACATGTGTTGCTCTTTTCTGACTCATTGTAGGTAGTGTGAGATGTCTATGTTGTGGTCTGCAGCTAGAAGTGTTGAACAGGCATGTATGTTTTGCTGCTTCGGTAGCGCCTTTCATGCTATTACATTGTTTTGATGAGTGAGCATAGCTAGCTAGCAAGTGCTAATTGGAACTGCTATTCATGAAACAAAATCAGGAGAATCTGATTATTTGCCAAATGCTTGCTGGTTGTTTGAGTCTTTCTGCAAAGCTCACGGGGGCTTATGGTAAACTTCTCGGCCTTCCCAGGTCCTTTGTTGAACCTTCTCTTTACCTTGTAATTAGAGCCACTTAGAGCCAGAGGCCCCTGGCCAAGAGCCTACTAGCTTACTGTTAGAGGGCAAATTCACAGGTTAGGCACAGGAGCACACAACTGGCCTAGATGGAATGTTTCCTTGCAGATGATTTGAATCTGGAAGTTTGCATTTCTTTCTCTGCCTAAGTTTGACTCACCCATTTTGGCACACACAAAAAGTTGTATTACTACCAAGTGTCAAGGAGTTGACAGTTGTATATTTATTCTGGTGTCAGTGTTGAATGAATGTTTAGCTTCAGGGATGGGTGGGTTTTATTTGAGCTTTGGAGAGGCACACACTTTTGTTATTTTTTGTTGTTGTAAAAAGCAGCAATAACTTTTCTCTAAGGTCAAGGTATATGCAATGACAAGTCTGTATACGATTATACAATTACTATATCATTACCAATTACAATTACTATTAATTTAATCACCATTTAATTAGCATTTTTATATACCCTGATCCTTGAGAAGAAATTTAGATCACTGCCTTTACAGTAGGTCCTCTGACTATGCTGCCTCAGTCAATCATTAAAGCTTGAGGTACCAAGGATGTGTCGAGTTTAATACAAGCATCATTTTTTTCTCGTTTTCTTCCATTCTGACTCAAGGAGAGTTAGTAAGCGTGGCAGAATAGACCCTGTTTGACAAGGAGAAAACTGTAGCCAATTAAACATCTGGTGTTGTGCTGTAAGGGATGCACGATGCTGTACGATGTCCTTCAAAAAGGACTGCCAACTTTCTGGGCATCTTGGAGATGTTAGCTAGGTGCCTTCTGCTTCTCACCATAGCCACTTCTAAACATGAAGTCTGGATCATGTCTGGCTAGCCAGAGCAGGATATTTTCCGATTTTACCTTTCTAGACATGAGGAGTCTGTGTTTAGAAACACCTGGAAATGGTCAGTATTCTCTCTGCCAGTGGGCGGGGGGAGGGGGTGCGGTAGCATGTATCAATAACAAGAAATGTGATTTGGAAACAGCTTTAGCGAATCTGTAACCAAACTCCATTCAAAAACATGCCGTTTTAACGGAGGGTCCATTCCGACTATTAACGAGGGGTGGCAATGTGCCAAAAATGAGCGCTTCGCCTTTGTTACCTAAAGCCGCCCAGTCAAAATAGTGGTCGCACCGTCGTCAATCACTGTGGGTGATTTAATTTACAAGTGGCATTCAAGTCATATCTGACTAGTTTTCAATTTATTTCTCCCCACAAAAGTTAGGCTAGGCCTATGTCTCGATATAAGCTATCAGTCAGTCAGCTCTCTCCACAGCTGTGTTAGCTTGGACGCTCACAGTCACACAACACTGGACACTCACAGTCACACAACACTGGCTGCCTCAAATGGCTGCCTCACACAATCCAACTCGAGAAAACTTTTCAGACCCTCCTGTAGACAATCTTTCTCAGAAGAGACTAACGTTAGCGACAAATCTGGAGACTTTTTCTGACATGGGAATGATTACCAGCAAGCAGCAGTAAAAGCAGGTAATGACGATAGCTGGGTAAGTCCTGCTAGCATCGATGCTAAGTTAGCAAAGCACAGCGAGAGCACAGCTGAAGCTAATTAATATGGACGTTAACATCCATATTAATATATAGCCATGTGCTTGCGCGATGACATCGTGTATTGGTGATGTCAAAGGGTGGCGATTGACGATCTGACTGAGGTCAAGATCGCGCAACTCTAGTAGGTTTATCATCTCCCTTGTTGCATTTTTATACTGGCAGATGGGGGACAAAGAAACAATTAAACTTTTAGTTGTTTACTCACCTAATTTTGCTCTCTTCCAAATAATCCAGCCACGTAACTATGTCCATTCATGAAAATAATGATCATTGGGACATTAATCGTAAAGTGCCACCACCCGCCCACTCAGACATAACAGCTACATGATCAGGATCATGACCTGCCAGTGCTTAACAACAGCCGCTTTTGCTATAATGCGGATCGTATACTTGGGCTTGAGATGGATATGATACGGACTCGCAGGAGTGCGAGCCGGCTAATTGTTGTTTAACATGCAGGCCAACCGGCTAGGAGCTGGTTATAATCCGGATTCCACTGCATGTTAAGAAGTGGTTCATGTGTGTTTGTTCTGGTTGGTTCATGCTGAGGTGGATGCCGGCATGGGGTCAGGCGGATGTAAATAACGGCCGACAATGGCTGAATTGTCATGTGAGATCCAAACACATGGTCTTCTGGGGTGAGGAGGAAAGGTCAGCTCGGGGCTGCGGGGGGGCTGTGTTTGCTTGTGAGAGAGTGCTGGTTTGTTTATGGGCACTGGGAATGACTGGTCATTATTCTTTGACGGATTGCCATCGTCGCCACCACTCGCTGTTGTCTCAAAGCCATTTTACAGCATGCCACATCATCGCTACGGTGACCATGCACGGCTGCATACATGAGGATGAGGTTTTGCGTCTGTGTGCGGTTTGTTTCCCCCCTTTCTGAGTTGTTCATTAGTCTTCTGTTTGGTACTCTGTCTTCCATCATTTGCTCTATCTGACCTAATTCTTCACCGAGGTAATTTGGATTACTTGATGTCATGCATTTGACATAATGAGAGCAATGCGATAATGTAGAATTACTATGTCTAACCCTAAACCTAATCTTATATTATTATTATTTATCTATTTGTCTGTTTCAAGAATTTTGTCCGTCCACAGCTATGCCGTTTTACATGCGATCGGGCTGAAACTGTCAGGGGGTGTAAAGAGCACCTGTGGGGGTGACCTGAGAGCCGGATTTTTTAATAACGTGATTGCTCTAATTACCGATGTCATCAGTGATGTCATAAATGACTGATGATGTCACAAGTGACATCATCAGTGATGTCACTTGAGCAATTGGGGCAACTGATGATGTCATACTGACATCACTGATGATGTCATCAGCGACACACACACACACACACACACACACACACACACACACGAGAGAGACTGAGGGAGAGGGAGAGAGGGGGGGAGAGAGACTGAGGGAGAGGGAGAGAGACTGAAGGAGAGGGAGAGAGGCTGAGGGAGAGGGAGAGAGGGAGGAGGAAGAGGCTGAGGGAGAGAGAGAGAGGGAGACATTGCGCGCGTGCCAATAGGGCAGGTGAGGCCACGCAGCAGCCGAGCTGCAGGGCCAACACCCGCCGCGCAGTGGGCGAGCCTAGGAATCAAGCGCGTAGCGCATGAGATGCCTAGTGCTTTAAATGGCCCTCATTGGGATGGGAATAAATCATGTTAAATCTGGTTGCAATATGGCTTTGACTGATATTGGAGAATCTGACAGTTCATCGTGCCATATCAGTCAACACAGAAGATATATGGACTACTTTTTACGGCAACAGCAGTAGTAGTTTAATAAGCAGATTTGCTTTCATATCTCCTGTCAGGTTGGATTATATTTATGAAAGGGCACTGAAGCCAGCAGCTGTATGAAACACAAGGTGTCCAGTCAGAGTTTGGCCAGTGGAAGGGCTGAAAATAGGAGCGTAGGTCAGCTAACAGGGTCTTCTCTGTGCGCTTTCTGGAACAGGCCTCCTGTGAGATCCACGTCGGCCCATTGCATGCTGGGATATAGTCAATAATGAGAATGTAAAATCAAGACAGTAAAATTACTCTGGGAAAGGAATGCAAATGAAAAAACTGGTACTCATTAGCCAATGTGATTTGATTTGATAGATTAAAAAAAGCTTCACTTCCCATTTAAACCTCTTTGGAGGTTTAAATCCACCAAACTGATACTGGAGTATATAATAGCCTACCAAAACACAGCAAAAACATCACGTGATGTCTCTGAGGAAGACTGCAGGAAGTCAGCAGTTGAAACATGTCAGGTATGACAAAAAAAGCCATACTAAGTCTTATTATACGAATAATTAATTACAGCAAAAACCGTTCATTCCCGTATTCAAACCCTGACCATTTATTTTCACAAGTTGACCTGCATTTTTCATAAACGCCTATTCATGCGATACCTGCCCCAAGTTGGTGGTGCGCAGGCTGCGAGCGAAGGGATCTGGTTTGGATGAATGGCAGCCTTTCATTGCCCCGGTCAGACCTTCCTCGCTTCCTCATCTCCTCCCCTCCCGCATATTCCTTATCCCTCTCCCACCTCCAGGCCCCCCATCCCTCTCTCACCTCCAGGCCCCCCTATACCTCTCCCACCTCCAGGCCCCCCATCCCTCTCCCACCTCCAGGCCCCCCTATCCCTCTCCCACCTCCAGGCCCCCCTATACCTCTCCCACCTCCAGGCCCCCCTATCCCTCTCCCACCTCCAGGCCCCCCTATCCCTCTCCCACCTCCAGGCCCCCCTATCCCTCTCCCACCTCCAGGCCCCCCTATCCCTCTCCCAGCTCCAGGCCCCCCCCATACCTCTCCCACCTCCAGGCCCCCCCATCCCTCTCCCACCTCCAGCCCCCCCCCATCCCTCTCCCACCTCCAGGCCCCCCTATCCCTCTCCCACCTCCAGGCCCCCCTATCCCTCTCCCAGCTCCAGCCCCCCCTATCCCTCTCCCACCTCCAGGCCCCCCCATCCCTCTCCCACCTCCAGGCCCCCTATCCCTCTCCCACCTCCAGGCCCCCCCATCCCTCTCCCACCTCCAGGCCCCCTATCCCTCTCCCAGCTCCAGGCCCCCCTATCCCTCTCCCACCTCCAGGCCCCCCCATCCCTCTCCCACCTCCAGGCCCCCCTATCCCTCTCCCAGCTCCAGGCCCCCCTATCCCTCTCCCACCTCCAGGCCCCCTCATCCCTCTCCCACCTCCAGGTCCCCCCATCCCTCTCCCACCTCCAGGCCCCCTATCCCTCTCCCACCTCCAGGCCCCCCCATCCCTCTCCCACCTCCAGGCCCCCCATCCCTCTCCCACCTCCAGGCCCCCCCATCCCTCTCCCACCTCCAGGCCCCCCATCCCTCTCCCAGCTCCAGGCCCCCCTACCGAGCCCAAGCCATGAGACTGGCTATTCATCCCTGGCTGACATTACCTGTCCGAGGCCAGCAAACACACGCACGCACGCACACACACACACACACGCGCACGCACGCGCGCGCACACACACACACACACACACACACACACACACACACACACACACACACACACACACACACACACACACACACACACACACACACACACACACACACACACACACAGCTTCCTATGCCCTCCATTCCTGGTAGGCAAACATTCCTCAGTGCTCAGTTTGTCTCAGCAAAGGAACTAGTTGGTGCCGAGGCGTTGCCGAGCCTGCATAAGTCAATAGAGGCTGAAAATAACTCCCTGGAAAATAATATTTAAGCGCTTCTACTGTATATAGTCACCTATGTTTGGAAACGACAAAGGAGCATGCCTGGATTCCAATTGTAAAAAAAAGAAAATCCATCCTAACTCCTATTCCTAAAAGGGATGGCCCTGATATTTCAGGGTATTTCTGCGATAATTATATTCTTGACAATATGACAATATACTGAAAAATATTGTATTGTTAATTTCAAGAACATACAATTGCAACAAAATAAGTGTCATAGTTTTACATGTCAGCATAAACACACAACAGTTTGCCTTCAAATATTCAAATATGCCTTCAAATATAACCATGGTTTGTCTCTTTTGTAACCAAACCACTTCCACACTACTGAAATCACTCCCCTTTTTGGAATTCACTCCACCATGGAGCTGCCTTCAGCCATGGTTGTTGTTGCTGTGTGTACGTCATTACGTCAACAAGTCGGATTATTGCCATTATCACAATATGAATTTTTGACGATATGAATATGAATTGTATCGATAACGATACGATATGGCACACCCCTAGTTCCTTAACACTTTTCCTTTGACCTCGTTGGAAAACGCCATGAGGTCAAGGAAGGATGTGAAGGAGAATTCATAAGGGCTTAGGAAAAAGAGAACGGCGGTGCTAAGAGAATCCGACTGCCCTTACACTAAGCTACGTATCAAGGCTACACTAGGCTATGTATGTAGGCTGCACTAGGCTATGTACGTATGTACGTAGGCTAGACTAGCATGTAGAAGTCACACTGATTTCAACGGTGAAATCTATTTACACTCCGTTGTTCGGTTGCTGAGGAAATTGTGTTTTTCCGCGTTAGCAAGCGAATCACGCCGAATTAGCTTTGTTACTGTAAGGAATTGTGGTTAGGGTTGGGGAACGTTGTTTTTTATTGATATTGATTCCATTTTGAGACTGCTTAATGATCTGGGTCTTCATCGACTATCGATAGTTTTGGATTATTTGGTGTAAAGACGAGACGACAATGGATTCTTATGAGAAAGGTAGCCTATTGCTTTTATTGCTTAACTGTGAGTCTGTGACTATTTGATTTCTGAACAGAATAAAATTTGCCTAGCCTGGCGATGAGGCAATTCAATTCTTCTTTGTTTAGTTAACGGCGGTTTGCAGGCAATTCAATTGAATTCAGAAACTTTAATCGATGTATGTTGAGGTAAATGGCATGATGTTCGTCTCTCGAGACATAACGTTACATTATATATATGACTCGCTAGTCTCGATAGCAGTATTAATGTATTAATGGGAAGCGCTTTGAGTGTCTAGAAAGGCGCTATATAAATCCAATCAATTATTATTATTATTATTATAAGCTCAGACCTTATTGACTTTCGGGTTTTGAGAAATGATCGATTGATACCTATCAATACCGGGTCTCAATCCCCATCCCTAATTGTGGGACGGCATTATCGGCTGTCCTTTCATAAAGGATGGCCTACTAAGGATGGCCTACTTCTACTGGAGCAGGATCGTTTGGTACCCTGTCCACCTGGCACCCTGGTACCTGGTGTAGAGGATAGTTTGGTACCCTGTCCACCTGGCACCCTGGTACCTGGTGTAGAGTTCAGTGGCTGAGGACTGCTGTCTGTACGTAGACAAATGCAGAGCAATGAAAATACCCTTTTTGTCAGAGGCTTGATACGCTAACTGGCAATTCCTTTTCCCTTTTGATGGCGTCTCTAAGCAGCCCTTCCTTTTTGAGGGGAACTGAGCTGTATACACTTTGAGGAAGGGATATGGCTAATTGATGTATGGGTGCTGTCTAAGAGATAGAATTTAAGGAAGGGATATGGCTAATTGATGTATGGGTGCTGTCTAATTATAGCTGAGTGGACTAGCTGGACTAAAGGTATGTGGCCCTGGGCAGAGGTGTGTCAAAAGCCCCATGGTGACGACTCCCGTTTTGATTTGGCCAGGGATGCCCTGCGCTCACTCTGTAATTACAACATGTAATTGGATTTCAATGGCTGGAGAGACAGAGCAGAGTTTGACTATTGACACCATCATTCAGAAGTGGGTGGAAGTTGTCTTTACTCCGTGGCAAACAGATATTTTTGACAGATGGTTTTAACCTTTGACCCCTTTCCGTGTGTATTTATAGCCCATGGGGCCGTATGGTCAGGACAGGGTCAAGGTAGAACTTGGTTTTTAAGAATGGATTTCCCCCTGTTTATTATGAGAACCAGCAGGCAGGAAAGGATTTTAAAGGGACAGCTTCCCCTAAAATCAAAAATACATATTTTTCCTCTTATGTGTATAATTGCTATTTATACATTGTTTTGGTGTGAGTTGCCGAGTTTTGGAGATATCGTATATAGAGATGTCTGCCTTCCGTTGAATACAATGAAACTGGATGCCACTCGGCTTGTGGTGCTCAAACCGGGGGCGGCGGGGGGACATTTGAAAACTCAACAACAATGTCTCTTTCCAGAAATAATGATGTGGTTAAGATAATCTTAATACCTTGTTGTATTGTCAGCAGTTTCATTTAGGAACTATTTTCGTTCAACCAAACTACCCCTGCTGCTAACTAGCTGCTGCTCTAGCTGCTGCTAGCTGCAGTTTCATAGGGAACTATAGCAGCTAGCGGGTGTATTTCAGTTGAAATAAAATAGTTCCTACATTAAACTGCTCACAACAAGGTCTGTGGATTATCTTGAGTAACCGGATCATGCTTTCTGGAAAGAGACATTGCTGTTGAGTTTTTCAAATGTATTTTTTGAGTGCCGTCCAGTTCATTGTATTGGAGAGAAGGCAGAAGAGGAATATGTATTTTGTTTTGTCATCACAGTTATATATTATCATAAATATAGACCTACGAGGTAGCAGAGTCAGTTTTAAGCAGATATAGCCAGTTTTAAGCATGTTTACAATGCGCTAACGCTTTACTTGAAGTCCATTAAGTACTGTATAATAATTATCAAGCACTCACAATATTCTTAAAATGTGTTGATCATGGCGTTTATGAGCTCCATTATTTGAAGTAAAAGTGTTAGCAACAATAGATATCAGATTGATTCTAGGTATGATAGTGAATTGATCTCAATAGGCATTACCAGTCCTCAGTTGTTGATCTTGACACCCCCCTTCTCTCTTTCAGCCCCTCTCTTTTCTTGTTGACCTCTGACTCTGCAGTCATTAACACGTAACACAGGTCTGTCTCTGTGCTGTAGCCAGGAGGGGCATATTTTGGAGCTCTGGCTTTGCTCCAGGCATAACTCTCCCCAGGTGTTCGCTGCAACGCAAAACATCTTTGACCATCCCAGCTGCTTCATCTGAAGTCATTGTCTGTCTGTCTGTCTGTCTGTCTGTCTGTCTGTCTGTCTGTCTGTCTGTCTGTGTGTGTGTTTGTGTGTGTGTGTGTGTGTGTGTGTGTGTGTGTCTGTCTGTCTGTCTGCTTGTCTGTCTGTCTGTCTGTCTGGGGATCCCTTGCCGAGCTTCTTTCTTTCCCTTGTGCCTTGTCTCGGCTTCCTGAGACGACTTTTCTTTGTTTGGCGAATAGACTGTGCTCTTATTCTCTGAAAGACACAGATGAAAATAAACTTGGGTTGCACTTTATTTGGATAGTCCTTCAGAGAGTCTACAGACCATTTGTAACATTTCAACAGCTTATTAATTGATATTCAACAATTCAACGGTTTTTATTTGTCTATAAATGTTGTTTTAAGAGCTTATTAGGTGAGATCCAACAAATAGATTATCTTCCAGTTCCACACACCTGCACCTACTGTAGTGTATGTAGGTATATCCAGTGAGCACAAACTGGGATTTGAACGTTGATTTCTAGTTGAAAACTGGGTGATACTGGGTCTGAACGTCTAAGAATCCCGTCTCAGAATAGCTGAATATTAAGATGATTAATATTAAGGAATTAAGATCCTGGTGAGATATGGTCTAAATGTGAATGTTCAATCAACGTCTGCAAATAGTGGGTGAAAAAACTTTTACTTTTGAACCGGTCTTGATCGTTTTTTCAACGGTGACCGTAACGGAAAAATGCTCGCTGGGTATGTTCATGAATTGTCTCATACTCTATAGAAAATCTGTTAAACAGTCGTTCAATTGTTGAATAGTTCAATGTCAACTAATACGCTGTTGAAATGTTACAAATATTCTGTGGACTCACTGTAGGCAGACTCTCCAAATAAAGTGTTACCGAAACACATCGGTTTATAGGAGGAAAGATACTATTCTAGGAGCTCTCAGGTAGCCCCAAGCAACCACAGGAGCTCTTTGAAGGCCAGGAAAGGAGGAAAGGAAACATGCCTATATGTTGAAAGCATAGTATAGAGTCACACGGGTTTGTTTAATGTCTCAGCTCTCTCTAATTAAAGGCTTTTTAACTTTCACGAGTGCCTGGACTTGGGTTTTTATGCCCTGAGTTTTCTTTCCATGTCCATTTACTGTTGAATGAATGTTTGTGTTGGAGGAAGGTGGGGGGGGGGGGCATTGCCCATGTCCTCTTAATTATGTATAAAGTCAGAGTCAAAACGTCCCTGGTCCAGGTCTTGGTCCAGGTCCTGGTCCTGGTCCTGGTCCTGGTCCTGGTCCTGGTCTGGGGATTGAACACCATTCACAGCCTATTTGTGTGCAGACGGGCGGCTCTCAGACACAGACTAATTAGAGCCGGCTCTACAGTATATAGGGAGGGTTCAAGCAATCACTGTTGGTCTTAGGGTGACATGAGGTAATACATGTCAACTTAACTTAACTCAAGGCCAGGCTTGATCTCTCTCTCTCTCTCTCTGTCCATCCCCCAAAACACACACACACACACACACACACACACACACACACACACACACACACACACACTAGACACACACCTCGACTGACGCCCTTCCAGACTTGACACCATGGTTCACTGTTGTCCCATGCCAGCTTGGCAGGTCCGGTTTATCTTTTCCTGGTCTGCCAACAAGGTTTATGGCAAATGATTTGAAGGGATGACAAGATTTAAGGCGAGACCTGTCAGGTGAATAGGGTGAAAAGGCAGTTTTCTCTTTCTCATACTCTGAAATTAGCACATATTTAAGTAGATACTGCCTCATTTGCATATTTAAACATAACATTTCAGAAAACTGGTAATGCAAAAAATGATTGTCGTAATCAACTGGGGACGTTTCATTGTGATATATATTAGTTAAAATGTTTACCCTATTCACCTGCCATGTCTCACATTAAAACACAGAATTGTCCATTCATGTGCCCATATCCAATATCGGCACAATATATTGGTCAAACGCTTTTAAGCTAGTAGCAGCTAGCTATCACTGGTCAGCTAGGTCTCAGTGATATAATGGTGTCCAGGTTGCATTATAATATCATGGCTGTACATTGTTATTTTTGAAGCTACTGGTTGTACTGAACCTTGGTTCCTGACTTCTTTGAGGATAACTCATGCCAATTTTTAAAGTTTTTGCTTTTATGTCAGTGGATTGCTAGTGCTTTATTTGCAGGTACTATATAGTATACGCATCACCCCTGTCATTCATTAGAATCAAGTATTTTCCCAGGCCATGGGGTAAATGTGAAATAGTGCCTCCGAAAACCTTTTTAGGAGTTTGGCCCATTGGTCCCTTTTGGACCAATGGCAGTTCTGCAGAGTGCTCATGCTAACGCTAATCATCTATGATTATTTACATATTGCATAAAGCTAAAGCTTAAGTGTTAGCATGTGCACCAGATAGAGGTACTTACAGAGATAATTTGCACCTGGCAATAAAATGCGACCTGTAACCGGATAAGTTATCCGGATGTTAATCTGGATAAGCAAAAAACGAATGTTTTTTTGTGTGTGTTTGATGTGTTTATACCTTTTTCAAGGTATAAACACATCGTGATCAGAATGTGATCAGATCTTCCTGACCACATCTGGAGGTAGTCTGGCTCACATTGTGTCCAGATCTTAATCACCCCATTTACACATGCTTACAACATGCTTTGCTGTAATGTTATTATGTTGAAACAAAAGTTATCTCTTAATTACAGAGAGGGATGGGCAAACGACATATGGTCTAAACCTAAGCTTAGATCATATGTTCAGATGAAGCAGCGTTTTGGTCCTGAGCCCTATGTCACTTCCTTTCTAACCAGAAACCAGAGGTCTTTATGTGCTCAGCTGAGAATTGGTATTCTGCCTCTTGCCATTGAAGTAGGGCGGTTCACAGCTATACCAGAAGAGAACAGGATATGCAATGTCTGTGATCTAAAGGATGTTGAAAATGAGTTTCATTTCATGTTTTATTGTACTTTATATGATGATTTGAGGATTTCCTTATTTGACGAAATGCAAAAGCAAAGACCTGAGCTCTTCTGGGCAGATGATGGCCAGAAGTTGGAGTGGTTGTTTAAGACTGAGGTATTTAAGACTGCTAACTTTATCTCTAGGGCCTGGAATAAAAGGCAAGCACAGCTCTTTAAGTAGGTTCAGGTGGTGGTTTTCATGCTGTACAACTTTACTGTATGTATTTTGGGTGTTTTCTGTTGGTTTTATGTTTTGATCATTGTTTGTTTAAATGATGAACAGTAAAAGTGTCCTGTAAGCCCATGTGGGCTGGGCTTCATTCGAAGCATGACACTTAAATAAAGAAAATCAATCAATCAATCATTTACACCTGGTTTTTAAATGTGACCTGTATCCAGATAACTTATCCGGATACAGGTCACATTTAAAAACCAGGTGTAAATGGGGTGACAGAGACACAAAGATGATTTGGTTCCAATAATAAACAGATATTGCGTAAGATGACTAAGGGGCATAAACTCCCAAAAGGTTGGTTTGGTCCTTTAATATGGGGCTGACCGTGCAAAGCAGAACATGTGTGGATTTTTATTTGTTGCTGGTATATTAAATTAGTTTGATTCATGAATACACTACAAATACATGCATATTATGTCTTGCT